>NC_142867.1:29524500-29826750 GCF_051225735.1 Oryctolagus cuniculus
TTGGGCCATCTTCTGCTTTCCCAGGCCATAGCAGAGAGCTGGACGGGAAGTGGAGCATCTGGGACTTGAACCAGTGCCCATATGGGATGCCGGCACTGCAGGTGGTGGCTTTACCCGCTGTGCCACAGCGCTGGCCCCCTGTGATACTTCTTAAAGCAGGGAAAGTAATGTGAGACTGGAAGTCATCTAGATTTCTGCACTCTCTTCCCACAGCGGAGTTCCTTTTAAGGGATTCTGGCTGATTAGACAGGTCTTACTAGAAACACATTAGCTTGAAAGATTTCCTCGAACCAAAAATCTTCAAACCTTTAGAACTGAACAGGAAGGGGGGCAGTATATAGACTATCCAATAAACTGAATTTTAAACTGGACATTTGGGCAGGAAAAGTAGACATAGCTGAATTACTTTTATCTTTGCCTCCTGGATGGCATTCTGATATGTACTCCACTACCAAATAACAAATAGTGAATTCTCTTTAATAGTTATTTAGCTTAACAAAAGTAAAATAAAGACTTAAATGTACCACCCTTTGTCAAGAGAATAGAAAATGGGCTGTCTCTGGGGCCAGTGTCATGGCTCACTTGGCTAATCCTCCGCCTGTGGCACTGGCATCCCATATGGGCACCGGGTTCTAGTCCCAGTTGCTCCTCTTCCAGTCTAGCTCTCTGCTGTGGCCCTGGAGGGCAGTGGAGGATGGCCCAGGTGCTTGGGCCCCTGCACCCACATGGGAGACCAGGAGGAAGCTCCTGGCTCCTGGCTTCGGGCCGGTGCAGTGCTGGCCGTAGTGGCCATTTGGGGAGTGAACCAACGGAAGGAAGACCTTTCTGTCTCTCTCTCTCTCTCTCTCACTGTCTATAACTCCACCTGTCAAAAAAAAAAATTAAAAAAAAAAAAGAGACTCGAAAATGGGCTGTCTCATATATACTGTGTTTGCAGGAATGAAAATTAAAAAGCTTTTGATACACTGGGTAACTAGCATTTTCCATCAGAGAGCCTAAGAAGTTAACAAACTTTCAACTAAGAATTCTAGGAAGTTTACCTAAGGAAGCAATCGGACACAATCCAACTGTATACAATCCAAATGGGGAGGAGAAAAACAAAGGATATAAACCCTAGTGTAGCACAACAGGGTAATTTATTAGTATAGAGGGGATCCTGTACCCTATTTTAGGGCACAAGTATGATGACTGGTTCTGTTATTCACCCTTACCTGGGCATTTGTTCCTTTCCATTCGTATAAGCCCTCCCAAGAGGCCACATTAGAAATGACAAGGTTTGGGGAAAAGTTCTTAATTTTCCAAAAATATATCAAACTAAACAAGAACAAAACGCCAATGTTTTGCCTTTTTTTTTTTCTGATTCTGTCAACCCAATGCTGTACACTCATGTTTTAATAAGATGTAATAAGTAGGTGTGTCAGCACCTTAGTCTGGTGTAAATAAAGGGAAATAAAATTTAAGTAGGCCGGCGCCGGGGCTCACTAGGCTAATCCTCCGCCTTGCGGTGCCGGTACACCAGGTTCTAGTCCCGGTCGGGGCGCCAGATTCTGTCCCGGTTGCCCCTCTTCCAGGCCAGCTCTCTGCTGTGGCCAGGGAGTACAGTGGAGGATGGCCCAGGTGCTTGGGCCCTGCACCCCATGGGAGACCAGGAAAAGCACCTGGCTCCTGGCTCCTGCCATCGGATCAGCGCGGCCGCAGCGCGCCAGCCGCAGCAGCCATTGGAGGGTGAACCAACGGCAAAGGAAGACCTTTCTCTCTGTCTCTCTCTCTCACTGTCCACTCTGCCTGTTAAAAAATTAAAAAAAATTTAAGTGCCACTTCAGGACACAAATTCATCAAAACACAGCACAGTACAAAGTGCATGGATTCTGGGGTCAGGGAGACTTGGGTTCTGATTGCAGTTCTGTTATTTATTAGTTGGATAATTGTGCAAGTTACTTAACTTTTTTAAGCTTCATATTTCCTCCTTTATGATAAGTGGAAACAATAAAACTATTAAATAAAATACCATATAAAGTTGCACATAATCATGGCACTACATCCTTACTGCCAAGCAGTAAGTGCTTAATTAATTGAATCCTTTCAGTAACTCCCAGGTGGGTTCTGTTGTCATCAGCATTTTATAGATGAGTAAGCACAGAAAGGTTATACAAGAGGATCTTCAGGACATTCGTGAAATGTGTGTTATGTAGTTATTCTTAAGTGTTGAAATTTAACTGAAATGTGATCCCTGTTAAATATAAGAGTGGGAATAAGAGTGGGAAGAGATGTACAATTTGGGACATGCTCAAGCTGACTTGCCCCAAATCGTAGAGTTAGAAACATACCAGGGGATTCCAATTCAATCCCATCAAGGTGGCATGTACCAATGCCATCTCTCTAGTCCAAGTGATCAATTTCTGTTCACAATTGATCATAATGAAAGGACTAAGAGTCAAAGGGAGCACATAAACAAGTCTAGTGCCTGCTAATGCTAACCGATAGAATAAATAAAGGGAAGAGCGATCCAACATGGGAAGCGAGATACACAGCAGTCTTATAGAATGGCAGATGTCCTAAACAGCACTCTGGCCTCAGAATCAGCCCTAAAGGCATTCAGATCCGGCTGAAAAGCCCATGAGAGTATTTCAGGCGTGGAAAGCCAAGACACTCTGGGGAAAAAAAAAAAAAAAAAACACCTAAATGAAAGATCTCTGTGAGTGAGATCCCAGTGGAAAGAACAGGTCTTCAAAGAAGGAGGTACCTTTCTCTGAAGGGAGGAGAGAACTTCCACTTTGACTATGACCTTGTCTAAATAAGATAAGAGTCGGTGAACTCAAAAGGCTTCCATAGCCTTGGAAACTCATGACTGGAGCATAGGGAGATTACTGATGCCATAAACAGGAGTGTCAATTTGTAAAGTCAACAACAGGAGTCACTGTGCACTTACTCCTCATGTAGGATCTCTGTCCTTAATGTGCTGTACATTGTGATTTAATGCTATAACAAGTACTCAAACAGTATTTTTCACTTTGTGTTTCTATGTGGGTGCAAACTGTTGAAATCTTTACTTAATGTATACTAAACTGATCTTCTGTATATATAGAAAATTGAAAATGAATCTTGATGTGAATGGAAGGGGAGAGAGAGCAGGAAAGGGGAGGGTTGCGGGTGGGAGGGAAGTCATTGGTGGGGGGGGAGCCAATGTAATCCATAAGCTGTACTTTGGAAATCTATATTCATTAAATAAAAGTTAAAAAAAAAAAAGAAAAAAAAATGCGTGTTATGGAAAAGCGATGCTAGAATATCAGTTTTTTGGGGTTTTTCTTGCACTAAAGTAAGCTTATCATTTAACTTAGTTTTCTATGAACCTTCTGAAGTGCCCTCATATGACTTGCCCAGGTCATACACCGAGGGATGGCAGAAGAGTTAAACCCAGATCATCCAGCTGTAGCTCTTCACCACTTCACAGTGCTGCCTTTCCAGCCAGAACAGTGCCATGGTCTTTGTAGGTGCTCATCATAGTGGTACTCAAATTCTTGTGGACAACAGAAAGGTATTTGTAATGGTGAAGAAAAAAAAAATGAGGCCCACTCTAGCCTCTATTAGGAAAAGCAGCAGCCAGGATTTTTATATAAAAATGAGATGGCCAGGGAGATCATTGCCTACTGTATCACCTGAAGCCTTGCATTGCTTCTGGAACTATATCTGGCACATTAGGACATTTCAGAGACATGGTTACATGAGCTGTGAATTATTTTTAGATGTTGGTTTCCTACTTGTAAGAGCCTTGACAGTTTAGGATTTGAAGATATCCCTTCTCATGAAAGCCATAGTTTTCCACAAACAAAACCTCACTTGTTTTTCCAGTCATCAATAATGAAACATAGTCATTTGATCTGACTGGAGGCAGAAGAACATAAAGATACACTTTTTTAATTCCATTCTTTCCACATAGTAGAAATCCCCAAGATGAGCATTTGGAAGTCTTCATATAGTTTTAGACCTAGAAGAGGAAACCAAGATCCAAAGAATGAAGTAACTTGTCCCAGATCACAGATCCAGTAGTGGCACATGGTCACCCGATTCCTTGTGCACTGTTCTTCCTAACTCTGCCTGCTCGCTGTACTTTGCAGCTCAAGAAGCTTGAAGGAACAGCATTACTATGATTAAGTTCTTCAGCAAATGCTTAGTGAACACCTATTAAATGAAAAAATCTTGTACCATGCACTGAGGGTATGGAAATGAAAATTAAATTCCTGTCACAGGAACCAGACATATAAACAGATAATTATGATCTGGATGAGTATTACAATTGAAGTACTTTTCCTTTTTTAATCTTATATTCTGGAATTCTGCTGGATCATAAACTCCTTAACACAGCCGCCTTTGCATGCTCCAAATGCTTCGCATAAATGATGGTAAATATTTATTGCAGGAGAGAATCAGGTAACTTATTAGAAAATAGCAGTCACGAAGCAAAATTCAAGACATGTTTTAAGTTTTCTATAAATGACATTAACACAGTTAATGGACATAATCTAAAAGTTGACTTGCATAGGTAAATTATAATATGTTTGTATGTACATGTATGTTAAGGCCCCCTTTTTTTTTCTTATTTTTACAGAGCACTTGGTAATTAAATTACAATGAGTCTGCTAAACTGTGAAAACAGCTGTGGATCTGGCCAGTCTGAAAGTGACTGCTGTGCGGCCATGGCCAGCTCATGCAGTGCTGCAGCCAAAGATGACAGTGTGAGTGGGACTGCCAGCACGGGGAACCTTTCTGGCTCGTTTGTGGAAGACATCCAGGGATATGATGTGGAGTTCGACCCACCCCTGGAAAGCAAGTATGAATGCCCCATCTGCTTAATGGCGTTACGGGAAGCAGTGCAGACCCCATGCGGCCATAGGTTCTGCAAAGCCTGCATCATCAAATCAATAAGGTATGAATGATGTCCTGTAACAAAACCAAATGCAGAGAACATGATTGTATAGAACACAGGGCATCCCAAAGGTAGTCTCATGCATGAAATGCTGCTTAGAGAAAAAGCACTGAGAAACTTAGAAACTTAGATTCTTATCCCAGTTCCTATTACAATACAAATGGTGACTTCTGTCTCTTTCCCTGCCATGACCCTCAGATAAATAAGAAAATAAATAGTCATCCTAAAGCAGTCTTAAAGCAGACAAACATATGACTCTGTGCTTTGAGAAAATAATATTTTTAAATGTATCTTAAAGGATGGTGCTACTAGAATATGGTAATCTCAGACATACAAAGAGGGCTAATTCTGTAAATGATCAGTTATTTTTTAAAGATTTATTTATGTATTTTAAAGGCAGAGTTGGGGTAGGGGGTGGGGGTTGTGGGCCATCTTCTGCTACTTTCTCAAGTGCATCATGCAGGGAGCTGGATGGGAAGTAGAGTATAAACATTTTTTTAAATAAAATATTAACTGAAAGCTCTACCTTTATAAAACATCCATAATCAAACCTCAGTGCTTCTACTGTGCTGCCCTGTTAGGACTCACCATCAGCTCTACCAGGCCTCCCTCCTACTCTTGATGTCTTCCTGTCTATTCCCGTTACAGCAGCCAGAGTGAACCTGATAAAATAAGTAAGGTGATGTCATGTCCGTTCATAACGTTGCAGTGGAGGAATAAAAGCCAAAGTCCTTAGAAGGCCCTGTATGATAGGCCTATGATTTATTTTCTGATTTCATCTCTCTACTATTCTTATTCTTCCACACAGTCCCTCTTTGCTGTCACTTGAACATGTCATGCACATCCCTGCCTGTGTGCATGGCTTTAACTGTTCTCTCTGCTTAGAAAACTATCTCCTTCTCATAGGTCCCCTGGCTGCCCTATTTTTATCACAGCATGCCTCTACCCTCCTTATCTCCTACCCTACTCCCAGTTTCCCTTACTAAGCCCTACTTTCCTTTTATTCCCCTAATACTTTTGCAATCTGAAACACCAGATAATTTGTGTGTTTATTGCGTACTCCCCCACTAGAGGATAAGCTCCTTAAGAGCAAAAGTTTAAATTTATTTGATTTGATACTTCTCAAATGCTGGGAATGTGCTTGACCCACCAGAAGTACTCAGTAAGTTATGGTTACTTTAACTGAATGACATCCTCACAATTGACTCAACTTCTTCATTTCCTAGGAGATAGATACATTCTACTATGTTTAAAAGGTCAATGGGAGAATGGGAGTATTTTCAGGTGATTAAGGAGTTCTTTTTTTTTTTTTTTTTTTTTTTTTTTTGACAGACAGTTAGAGAAAGGTCTTCCTTCACCGTTAGTTCACCCCCAAAGTGGCCTCTACGGCCGGCATGCTGCGCCAATCCAAAGCCAGGAGCCAGGTGCTTCCTCCTGGTCTCCCATGCGGGTACAGGACCCAAGGACCTGGGCCATCCTCCACTGCCTTCCCAGGCCACAGCAGAGAGCTGGACTGGAAGAGGAGCAACCGGGACAGAATCCAGCGCCCCAACCAGGACTAGAACCCAGGGTGCGGCACCGCAGGTGGAGGATTAGCCTAGTGAGCTGCAGCGCTGGCCTAGATTAAGGAGTTCTATACAAGACAAAAATCTTTGGATCAGCGCAGCATGCCAGCCACAGTGCGCCAGCCATAGTGGCTATTTGGGGGGTGAACCAATGGAAGGAAGACCTTTCTCTCTGTCTCTCTCACACTAACTCTGCCTGTCAAAAAAAAAAAAAAAAAAAAAAAGGACACATTTGTATTCTTCAATAAGTAGCCATCTAGGTAGCCTGATAGGATCATTCTTTAGTGGGTTAAATCTTCCATCTCTAGTTATTCATTAATCTGCTAAGGTTTTTTTTTAATTTTTTATTTGAGAAGCAGAATAAGAAGAAAAGACAGAGATCTTCCGTCCGCTGGTTCATCCCTAAATCGCCATAACATTTTGGGGTAGGCCAGGCTGAAGCCAAAAACCTAGAACTCCATCCAGGCCTCCTGCATAGGTGGCAGGGGCCCAAGTACTTGAGCCATCTTCTGCTGCTTTCCCAGGTGCATTAGTAGGGAGCTGCAGGATCAGAAGTAGGGCGGCAAGGACTCGAACCAGCACTCATAGGATGCTGGCATTGCAAGCAGCAGTTCAACCCACTGCACCACAGCAGTGGCCCTAGTCTCCTAAGTTTTTAATCTCAATTTTTACAATAACTTATGTATAAAACTTGAATTAATTAGGTTAACTGTCTGTACTTGGGACCTGGTTTAATCTGAGTTACAGGGGAACATGGTTCTTGTTTCAATTTTGGGGGGAGAAATATGTTGCCCAGTTTTGAATTAACAAGGTCTGTGTAGTTCTTGAGCTTAGCACAGTTGATATTTGGGAATGTGCTGTGTATTGTAGAAACTTTGGCAGCATCTCTGAACTCAGTTCACCAGTTGCCACTAATTATCTCCCTCTCCAGTTGTGAGACCCAGCATGCTCCCTGGAAACAATTTGCCTCTGGTTGAGACCACTGGTTTAGGATATTCATGAGAGTGTTGTTAAAGACTCAACTTTTCCCCTTTTTGTTATGATTTGTATTTATGTTGTATTTAAGTTCAAATAATAACCATACTATAGATGGGTGACTTTTCTTCACTTCCCAGATACTGCAATAGCCAGAACTGAACCAGGCCAAAGCCAGAAGCCTAGTGCTTGATCCAGGTCTGCTGCATGGGTGGCAGGGACCAAACTGCTTAAAACATTACCTGCTGCCTCCCAGGGCATTAAGCAGCTGGAATTGGGAGCAGAGCCAGGAATGGAACCCAGGCACTCAATATAAGCATCTTAATTGCTGCACCAAAACTTCACTGCACTATCAGTTTTTAATAGCATGAAAGTAGTAGGACGGGGGTCTGAAAAGGAAGTAAAACCCACAAAAGGAAGTCTGAGGCTTTTAGTATTTTTTTTTAAATCTCCCTCTAAGCTAGAAATGACCTCTTATTTTGCCTTTCATGTTGTTAAAGGAACTCCTCTGAAATTTCTCAATGACTATAATCTTTCAAGGCATCAAAATTCATCTCAGTCTAACTCCATTTTCTTTTGGAGTGATTGCTAGTACTGTGGGTAATGTTTTTCCATTTACTTAATAAAGTTCTTTCTCTTAAGCATGGATCACTTTAAGTTTATGGTACGTATTTCAGTAAGTTTGTTATGACTTGCTATGCTCTGTAGAGAAATGTGACAGTGTAACAACACTACAGTCAGAGAGGCCCCATGAAAATAAAAGTCTCTCACCTTTATTGTTCTGAGCCACTGGACACAGACACCAGTTTTCAGCAACCTTTTTACCTACTATAGCAACTTGAACTGTTGAGTACAGAGATACGTAGCAAATGTCTGTGGGATTGATTAAGTCTCCTGTATTCTACCTGACCATCACGTTTTGTGAGTGAAGATTGAGACTTCCCAAAAAGTCAAAGGGAAATGACACACCCAGGATTCCTGAGGATGGTTTTTCCATCATAAGACACAATAAACCACTGGAAAGTGCACCCTAGATATACAGATAAAGGGAAGTGTTTGTTGCCTATGAACTAGAGTGTTACAGTGACTGTTTCAGAATAAACTGTAAAATGCTGCTAACCAATTAACATTTTACTTACTGACTGCACAGTACCCTATAGACATGTTACTAGTATGTGGACAGCATATTCCATTTTACTAGTCTACCATACAGGTGCTGAATGAATGGGTCAGCCAGAATTCCCATTCTTAACTTTCACCTCATTTTAGGCCAATCTAAATATTATTTTATTCATTTTTTTCTCTTTTTCTTAGCTGAATCTAGCCCCCAAGCTGTAATCTCATAGTTTGATAGGTGACGTGGTGTTAGTTGTACTCATTTCATAAAAGAACAATTTGTAATCCATCCATAGAAGGACGGTTTATTTTGGTATATTATAGAGTATAATGTGTTAAATTTTTTTCCATAGAAAATAATAATTGAGGATTAATAGGTGGTGAATTAAAGTTTGAATTTTCTAATGTGTATGTTGAAATCTGCTTGTATTTATTTTACCTTTTAGGGATGCAGGCCACAAATGTCCAGTTGACAATGAAATACTATTGGAAAATCAGCTATTTCCTGACAATTTTGCAAAGCGAGAGATTCTTTCTCTGACAGTGAAGTGTCCAAATGAAGGTTGTTTGCACAAGATGGAACTGAGGCATCTTGAGGTACTAAAGTTATTTTCTAAGAACTGTTGGTGTGTGTGAAAGATGATTCCTAAAGAATAGGGACTTTGCTGTATCCATCTCTGTGTTACCAGTACCTGACATAGAATTGGTTAATTAATTCCAGCTGAATTAGTAAACACCAGCCTCTGGATTATTAAATATAAATATAAGTAGAAATGACATTTCCCATTCCATCTGCCCTGGCTTTGCCCTAGGAGTAATAAAACAGAAGTTCCTATTATTCTACAAGTTTTTGGGGTGAACATTATCTTTAGTAAAACTGAGCCAAGAGCCTTTCACATATAAATGTCACTTTTTTTTTTAAGATTTATTTATCTATTTGAAAGTCAGAGAGAGAAGGAGAGGTGTGGGGGGGGGGGGGGAGTAGAGGTCTTCCATCTGCTGATTCATGAGAGAGAGAGGTCTTCCATCCTCTGATTCATTCCCCAGATGGCCACAATGGCTGGAACTGCACCCATCTGAAGCCAGGAGCTTCTGGGTCTCCATGTTGGTGCAGGGGCCCAAGGACTTGGGCCATCTTCTACTGCTTTCCCAGGCCATAGCAGAGCTGGATTGGAAATGGAACAGCCAAGACACAAACTGGTGCCCATGTGGGGTGCTGGCACTGCAGGCGTTGGCTTTACCCACTATGCCACGGTGCCGGCCTCTATACAAATGTCACATTTTAATCAAATAACTTCATTTCTTGCATTTTGAAATAAGCATTAAGTCCCATGTAGCCATCCTCTTAGTTATCCTTATCATTTTTTTTCTGTATTTTTCTAAGTTATACTTTTTACTCTGAACTAAGTAGCGTACTCCTGTAGTTTGAAATCAACTAAATTCAAATAATATAATTTACTTGTAAACAAATTAGTTCTTAGGTTGGTGTTTTTAATTTTTACTAAAAATTAAGTATTATTAAAAATGTTCTATTTGAAATTAAATGTTCAAGACAAATTTGCCGCTTGCTCTTTTCCCTTAGCTCTTGTTGGAAGAGTGTCCCTTTTGACATAGTACTGAATTAACAGTCCGAAAACTGATTGCTTTCCATTTCTCTTCCCTAATTGGATGCATGAATTTCAGAATCCCTTTCTTCATAATGTGAATGATTCTGTGGTGTGTACTAGGCAGAATAGGTTCAGTTGTCAATTCTGTGAAAGAGAATAGGGTATTCTTAGGTTATCTTTAGAAAACTTCTTCAGAGTTGACAAATACTAATCAATTATTTTTTCCTTACTGTAGGATCATCAAGCACATTGTGGGTTTGCTCTTGTGAATTGTCCTCAGTGCCAACGTCCTTTCCAGAAATGCCAAATTAATACTCACATCCTCAAGGATTGTCCAAGGAGACAAGTTTCTTGTATAAACTGTGCGGTATCCATGGCATTTGAAGATAAAGAGGCATGTACCAACTTGGATTTGTTAATTCCAGTACTTAAAAAAGAAAGACTTCAACTCAAGAGTCTGCATAATCAATTTTGGAGAAGCTGATTTTGAAGAAAGAAAGTTCAATAAGCGATTTTAGTGATTGCTTATAAGTATAGAGTTTAATTTGCATATGCTTGTTAGGAAACATTGTTTATATTAGTTTCCTACCACTACTGTAGATCTGCAAGGAACAAAAGCTTCTAGGAAAGGCATATGCTGTTTGATATTTTAATGACCGATCTTGGATTGGAGACAAATAAGTTAGCATGTTTATAGTGAAAGACTTACGTAGAATTGTTTTGAAAAAGAGAATGGGTTGTTAGAATTTTTATGATGAATAAATGAAATCCCATAAAGTGTGTTCCCTTGTACTATAGGATATATTCATTTTTCAGTAAGTATGCCTTACCTCAATTTAAAGGTTTATCAAGGTACCTGAGAGCATCAACTTGACAGAGCAGTTACTCCATTCAGAAACTAAAATATAGGGAGGTTAAGTAGTTTTGTATTGTTATTATTGTCACTAGCAAAGCTAACACTGAAATTCTAATCCTTGATTCCTAACCTATGTCTTTGTTACTATAATAACCTAAGTATAACTTAGATTCTTCTATAACTTATTTCTTTAAACTTGTAATTATAAATTTGTTTTGATAATTTTTCCTACTTAGGAAATTAAATGCATTAATTATTTTTTAAAACTCAACTAATTTGCTAAAAATTTAGGGAATTCTCTGTCATGATTAGAGCAAATTGACATCTCCTTCCTTAACTTCAGTAAATTAGATGGACTTAACTATTTCTCAGTGCATCAGCTAAACTGAAGTCCTTGTATTTCAGAAAACAAGATCACCCTTTTGGGGCTTACAGGAAGCTGAGCACCCAAAGTCTCATGCCCTGATATAGCTTTGTACTTTAATCTGCTGACAAGTTTTAATTAAATTGTCATACTGTTGAAAATTTTTGGAAGAAGTTTGCTTTTACAGAAGTATACTGTTGGTACATGGTGTCCAAGCTAGTCACAGATACTATGCCACCAGTTGAAAGAAAGTGATTTCTAAAATTCTTTCACATACTACCATATTCCTTTAAAAAACTAGAAGGTTGAATGAATCTCATTACATTGGCAATAGGAGAGAAAATTTTTTTGTATATTCTCACATTTTTGCTTCATATAACTTGATATTCTTAGTTTGTACACAGTGAGAAAAATACTTTTTATATAAATGACCTGTGTTTCTGATTTTTCAGAGTTTCATGTGCTTATCTTTCTCTCCTAAAATTTAGATCCATGACCAGAACTGTCCTTTGGCAAATGTCATTTGTGAATACTGCAATACCATGCTCATCAGAGAACAGGTATAATGACTTTTTAATAAATTACTATTTCCAAAAATAGTTTAAAGAAGCAAGTTAGTTTTTTAATTTAAAAAAGTTAGGCAAAGTGAATATAGTTGAAGAAGTATTTGAGCTGTGTGAAAATATTTCATATAAATTAATTAAAAACTTACAAAAGAACAAAAAATCCAGCCCTTTGCAGTACTTAAAATTCTTAGTCAATAGCATAATACTTGTTTATGTGAATTCATAAAAATTCCCGAGAAAAACAGGTAATTTTGAGGTAAAAATAATCAGATGAAAGAGTCCCATTTAAAGAAAGAAAAACCATGTTTACACAGTGTAGAATGCAGATCTAGGTATCCAGAGACCAGCTGAGAGAGGGAACAATGAAGTAGAAGCAAGCAGTCTATTCAATAGCAGAGCAGTACTTGTAGTTGCAGCCCCTCAGGCATTTAGGGAAGTTTTGAGATTCTCAGAATTTGTTTTCCCTATGTTGAGTTGTCCTAGAGGCCACTGACAGGACATTGTCAGAACTGGTAATAATAAAAAGCAAAACAAACTATACATTTGGATTACTAATAAAGAAAGGAAAATTCCATCCGATTGCTATCTTCTGACATTTGGGGAGTTAACCAAAATATGTGACTATTATTCACTAAATATTCACCTAAAAATTTGCAATCCCAGAGATAATTATTGATTACCTTATTAGGAAGAAGCCAGCAAGACCTGTCACTTTACCGAACTTTTTCATTTGTCTGTAACGCGAGTCATTTAGTTTTTTTTCCTTACAAAGCCTTAATTTGAAGGTGTTAAACTTTTTTCACTTAGAAAATCCCATCTGCCTGGTTTTCTTTTTTTGCTCTGTCAATATATAAAGGAAGCTATGTAGCACATTTAAACCTAGCAGAAATAAAATATAATGTAGGACAAAACCCTAGGCTAAGAATCAGAACATTTTGATCCTGGTTGTGCCATTAATTTGCTTGCTGATCTCTGGCAAGTTGATCAGTGATCAAACCTGCCCACCAGCCAAATCTGGCCCTGAGCTTTTTTTATAAATCAAGTTTTATTGCTACACATCCATGCCCATGTTTTTATTTGTATGGCTGATTTTTCACATTTATTATCTGACCTGTAACAAAAAAGTTTGTTGATCCCTGTTCTAGATGGTTTGCCCTTAAGAAATGAAGGATTGGGACCAGCATTGTGGTGTAATGGGTAAAGTCATCGCCTGCATCGCCAGTATCCCATATGGGCACCGTTTCATGTCCTAGCTGTTCTACTTCTGATCCAGCTCCCTTTTAATGGCCTGGGAAAAGCAGCAGTTGGCCCAAATGTTTGAGCCCTTGCCACTCATTTGGGAGACCCAAATGAAGCTCTTGGCTTAGTCCTGGTCCAGCCTTGGTTGTCTATGCATCTGAGAAGTGAACCAGCAGATGGAAGACCTCTGCCCCTCCCTCCCTCCCTCCCTCCCTCCCTCCCTCCCTCTCTCTCTCTCTCTCTCTCTCTCTCCCCCCCACCTCTGTAACTCTGACTTCAAATAAATAAATCTTTATTTAAAAAAAAAAAAGAGCAAGAGAAATGAAAGATTTGGCCTGGTGTTGTGGTATAGTGGGGTAAACTAATGCCTACAACACCAGGCATCCCATATGGGTGCCAGTTCAGGCCCCAGCTGCTCCACTTTTAATCCAGCTCACCTGGGAAAACAGTGAAAGATAGCCTAAGTGCTTGGGTCCCTGCCACCCACATGGGAAACCTGGATGGAATTCCTGGCTTTGGGTTGGCCCAGCCCCTTCTTCCTTCTTTTTCTCTCTGTCTCTGCCTTTCAAGTAAATAAGCCTTTTAATGAGAAATGAAAGAGTGGGTTCAGTGATCTCTAAACTTTCTGCTTGAAATAGCAACTATACAACAATAGCCAAAGTAAATTTCTTTTTTAATTTTTATTTTTTAAAGATTTATTTTGAAAGGCAGAGTTACAGAGAGGGAGAGACATAGATCTTTCATTCACTGGTTCACCTCCCAGTGGCCACAACAACTAGGGCTGGGAAAGGCTGAAGCCAGGAGCTTGGAACCTCATTCAGGTCTCCCACTTGGGTGCAGGGGCCCAAGCACTTGGGCCGTCCTGGCTGCTTTCCCATGTACATTTCAGGAATTGAAAATAGAGCAGCCGGGACGTGAACCTGCACTCATATGGGATGCAGGCATTGGCATGCCAGGGCTTAACCCACTACACTACAATGCCAACCCCACCAAAGTAAATTTCTAAAGAGAATTTGGCAACAGTTTCAAAGAACATGATTCTTTGTAATGAATCTCACCTTAAGGCTGAGACTTTTTAAGCTTTTATTAAATGTGTTTGAAGTGCATTTCTTATACCTGAGTCTCCCTAGTATAGCTAAAATATGCTTGGATTAGCAAAAGGTAAAATGATTTATGAAAGTTGGTCATGAGGGAGGCAATGAATATAGTCCGTGGCTTCAGTGCATTTAAGTAAACTGGTGTCCATTGAATACCCTAGACCACAGTGAGAGACTAGATTGAGTTGTTGAATCTCCAGTTGTTTTCAGAGGGTGTTTTTCTCTGAAATGGCACTAGAGGGTGCCAGTTCCCAGCAACAGGAACAAATTTATTTCCTTGAAGTGAATTTTGAGTGATTTATAACTTTTAGATGTAAATATTTTAAACTCTATGGACTATGTTTCTTTTTCAAAGGTTTATTTATTTATTTATTTGAAAGGCAAAGTTACAGAGAGGCAGAGAGAGAGGTTTTCTATCTGCTGGTTTACTCCCCAGATGGCCGCAATGGCTGGAGCTGTGCCAATCCGAAGTCAGGAGCCAGGAGCTTCTTCCAGTCTCCGACTCTCCTATGTGGGTGGCTGGGGCCCCAAGACTTGGGCCATCTTCCACTGCTTTCCTAGGCCACAGCAGAGAGCTGGATCAGAAGTAGAGCAGCTAGGACTTAAACCAGAGTCCGTATGGGATGCTGGCACTGCAGGCAGTGGCTTTACCCAGTACGCTACAGCACTGGCCCCTATGGGCTACGTTTCTATCACAGCTACTCAACTTGGCCAGTGTAGTGCAAAAGCAGCCATAGGCAATATACAGTTTTGTTTATATGAAATGTAATTTTCATTCTAACATGCAGGTAAAAACATTTTTCACCCTGTGTTCTGATTTTCAGATGCCTAATCATTATGATCTAGACTGCCCTACCGCTCCAATTCCATGTACATTCAGTACTTTTGGCTGCCATGAAAAGGTAAGTTACATTTTCTTTAATTCTTGATAAGTCAAAAACATAGAGTTATGTAGTCTTGTGAAGAATACCAACAAAAACATAAATGTTTATGAAACAGTGTGACAAATCGTATAATGTAGAGCCAGATGTGAATGCTGCGGACAGAAGCAAAGGCACATTTAGCAGTGCTTAACGCTTCCAGGCTGACTTGGCACAACACGATGTTTGCATTAATGGATTAAAAATTTTTGGTGATTGTACTCAGAGGGAAAGGATTTAGGAGAAGGGAATGTTTGAAGATAATGGAGAAAGGGGATAGTGAATAAGACCTCGGAGATATCCAAAAGAGGTAGGTGCCACCATTCATCTTAGACAAGAGGGAGTCATCTCAGAGTCAGGAAAGAGTGATGTAGATTCTGATATTGGTGTAGGTAGGAATGAGATGTATCTGACTGAAAGCTGACAGAGTATTTGCCAAATAGCCTCCGTGTTTCGGAGAATTGAGAGGCAGGATCATCCCCTTGAATGGAATCTGATGAAGTGGAATAGTAAAGGAAGTGATCATGGTACTTAGAACCTCTTTTAGCCTGACTAGGTCTTTATCCTACTTTTCAAAGCATCAATTCCCCACCTAAGGCTTCTGCTTGATTTTTTAGATGCAGAGGAATCACTTGGCACGCCACCTACAAGAGAAAACCCAGTTGCACATGAGAATGTTGGCCCAGGCTGTTCATAGTTTGAACCTTGCTTTAACTCCCATACCTCCACGTGATGTGCCTCAGTACGATGTTCCTTCTCAGCCCCGGGTTCCCTCTGGGTATCCAGAGGGCCACAACTTCCAGGAAACTATTCAGCAGTTAGAGGGTCGCCTTGTAAGACAAGACCATCAAATTAGGGAGCTGACTGCAAAAATGGAAACTCAGAGCATGTATGTAAGTGAGCTCAAAAGAACTATTCGAACCCTTGAGGACAAAGTTGCTGAAATTGAAGCACAGCAGTGTAATGGAATTTACATCTGGAAGATCGGCAACTTTGGGATGCATTTAAAATCTCAAGAAGAGGAGAAACCTGTTGTTATTCACAGCCCTGGATTCTACACGGGCAAACCCGGATACAAACTCTGCATGCGCTTGCACCTTCAGTTACCAACTGCTCAGCGCTGTGCAAACTATATATCCCTCTTTGTGCATACAATGCAAGGAGAGTATGACAGCCACCTTCCTTGGCCCTTCCAGGGTACAATACGCCTTACAATTCTTGATCAGTCTGAAGCACCCATAAGGCAAAACCATGAAGAGATAATGGATGCCAAACCAGAGTTACTTGCCTTCCAGCGGCCCACAATTCCACGGAACCCAAAAGGTTTTGGCTATGTAACTTTTATGCACCTTGAAGCCTTACGACAAAGAACCTTTATAAAGGATGATACGTTATTAGTGCGCTGTGAAGTCTCTACCCGCTTTGACATGGGTAGCCTTCGGAGGGAGGGTTTTCAGCCTCGAAGTACTGATGCAGGGGTATAGCAACTTCTCATTTGTTCAGAACAACTGTCTGAAGAAAACAGTGCCTTTCCTTGCTCTGTTCTCAAACATGTCAAGCAGAAAAAAAGGGGTGGGGGGGGAGGCAGTGGGAAAGATGGAATGCCCACCAGTGAATGTTGTTAGAAAGGTCACTTACCACTTCTGATACAAGTGTCTGAGGCAGTTTTTCCTCGGGAATCTACGCTTTGAAATAGATTCCCTCCGAAGTGCCTGTGGCATGTGGCCGCAGCTGTCCCATCAGTCAGTATACCTCTCTTGTACTTTCATGGGCTTTTTCTCCAGTATGTTTCATGTCAAAAAGTCCACAGACTGCTGAAACTCAAATCTTTAGTAACAATGGACTTTCCTTAAAACTGCAGCTTATTTTTATAGCGTTATATGTAATATATTAAACATGAGAATCACTACTGCCTTGTGCTAGTGCCAGCGAGAAGGGTAACTGCTCTGGAGAGTTGAGTTCTCGTTTTAATTGACCTCCTATAGATTTCAGAGGATTTGAACCAAAATCCTTGGAAAGCTTAAGTTCTCATTTTCCCCCATCCGAGGTGTCAACTAAGGATATTCAGGGACTAGTTTAAAACCCTAAATACAACCTTACTTATTTAGTGTAACATGTTGTCTGTCACTTGTTTAAGTGGTCTATTCTGCCTTATGTTTCCTTGAGACCACAAAGTAGCATTTCTGTAGGGTTTGTAACGTTGGGAACCAGCAAATATGAGCTGCTCAGGTTGTGTTCCTTGAACCCTTGGTCTGTTTAGTGCAGAGTGAATTCCACAGCCTTGTACGTGTCTTCTGTTTTTACATGCACAGTCACCAACATAAAAATGAAGTGATTCAGCATTGCTGGTGACAGAAGCTAGATGCACAGAAATTTTTCTGCTGTTTTGAATACTCTCTGGTTTAGTTCAATAGACCGAAATAAATTGATTTCCTGAAAAGATAATTTCCTAAAACTTTCCATCTTTGGAGGTGCCTGAGGGGTCACTAAACTGAGATTGGAAGACATGGTGGTCGTCTCACAGCCTTGCCTGAGTAGGTCCTCTATCCAGCAGGTCGCAGGAGGGGCCTGTGTAATATACTGAAGTAGCCAGATGTTCCTAACATGGATAGGTGGGTTTTCTGCCACTGTGTATTTGTTGAAGGCCTGTAGATGTAAAATGTGCTGGTATCTAGTTCTCAGAGCCCCACAGCTAGGCACTTAAAAAGAATTTAAGAGGTTCCATCCACGATGCTGTCTACATAAGGTTTTCAAAAGCTGTGTGGTCATGAGAGATGGTATGGTACCTCCAGAGAGGCCAGCTCAGCCCCTGACCGGTGTTTAAGGGGAAGCCAAGAGTGCTTGTTTGTGGAGAAGAGTCTGGTTTGGGTTCCGGCAGCCCTGGCAGGTCTCGCCTTGGCCTTTCCCTTTCCTTTCCTCTCTCCCCTCCCTACCCACCCCACCTTTCGCTTCCCTATCTGGTGAGTTTGTTACACAGTGACAGTAAGGTTGCTCACAGGCTGTGTGCCCTGCGCTGCGCTCAGCATCACCACAAGGCTCACCTCTGGTTACGTGTGTCTATGCCCCCTGACCGGTTCTGGAGAATCATGGCAGCACCTCCCTCACCACAGCGAAACCTGCACAGCTGCATTCCTGTGGTGGTTTTTCAATGAATAAATAATTACCAAGTTCCACTGAAAAAGTAAATGGTAGTTTTTATTTGTATACAAAAATCCTGAAGGAAATATACTAAACTATTTTTGATGCCTAATTTTCTTTGTGCATTCTTATTTTTAAAAAAATATTTTCTACAATAAATGTATCCTTTTATCAAAAAGAATTAACTGTTGCCATAAAATATTCTTAAACCCCTCCCCCCAGTGAAAAGGAAATGGTATTTAAAAGTTTCCTGGTCAAATATCTATTAAAAGCATGTCTGTGTATCAGGTACTAAGAGGAGTCATTTCCTGCCTTGGTTACAAGGGTGTGCTATTTTTTTTTTTATTAACCTCACAAGTCCTAAAGTTTTTTGCTCAAATTCATCTTTTCTTGGCTTCATGTTTCCCATCTGTAAAATAAGTTGGATTAGATCTTTCTAAGCTGCCCTCCAACCATAAAATTCTGTCTTAAGAAATTAATTTCTAACTAGCATAACATTAGCAATACTTATGAAATGATTTTGCTGGTAAAAAATTGGTTTCACTTTTTATTTGCCGACACTAACACTACTTTAAGGAAGTATCTGTTATCTGGGTCACATCTTAATTAAAATGAATGTTATTTTTAACCTTTATCATTTGGTATTTTATAACAAGCCAACCAGCTATTTTACATTATTCATTGTGGATATGGAGTAGTAAAAATGCTCATGCTGTCATTCCAAGTAGAAGAATTGATAGGACTCAACTCAGCTTCAGAATCTGGAAAGTTTTCTCTTTCCTTACATTTTTCAAATTTTGTCCCCCACTTTTTTTTTAGATTAAATCCATTTGAGAAGCAGAGTTAGAGAGAGGGAGGGAGATAGAGAGGTCTTCATCTGCTGGCTCACTCCCCAAATGGCCACAACTGCCGGATCTGGACTAATCCAAAGCCAGGAGCTTCCTCCAGGTCTCCCATGTGAGTAGAGAGGCCCAAGCATCTGGGCCATTCTCCACTGCTCCACCAGGCCACCAGCAAGGAGCTAGATCAGAAGTGGAACAGCCAGGACCCAGACCAGTGCTCAAATGGGATACCGGCGCCACAAGCGGAGGCTTAACCTACTGCACCACAGCACCAGCCCCTACCCCACTCTTAAACATGGTAATTTCACCTAGTTGGCATACAAACATTTGAAGTCTCTGTCTTTCTGTGTATTTTAAGATTTTACTTACTTAATTCAGAGGGAGTGTTACAGAGAGGGAGAGAGAGAGGGTCTTCCATCCACTGGTTCACTCCCCAGATGGCTGCAATGGTTGGAGCTGAGCCAATCTGAAGCCAGGACCCAGGAGTTTCCTCTGGGTCTCCCATGCAGGTGCAGGGGCCCAAATACTTGGGCCATCCTCTATGGCTTTCCCAGGCCATAGCAGAGAGCTGGATTGGAAGATGAGCAGCCAGACATGAACCGGTGCCCATAAGGGATGCCAGTGCTGCAGGCAGAGGCTTATTAGCCCACTCCACCACAGTGCTTGCTAGCCCCCCTATTCATTAGCCATCTAATAGTCATCTTTTGGCATCATTCTGGGACAATGCTGGAATTGGGGGGGGGGGGGGGGATAAAAAGTTTCCTGGTTTTCCAGAGATGCCCAATCCAGTGCTGAATGAAAATTGCTGCAACTCAGGTGTTTTGTTATTGGAAAACAAGTCTGGATGTTGATTTGTAGTTTGGTGGTTTGGTTTGTTACTATTCTTCGGCTGTTGCAACAGTGACACTTCCTGGCTTCACTACAATGTGGTTCTGTTTTTACTATGGGGATGAATAGCAGAGAAAGGTGAAATAGAATGAAGGTGAGTTTTTTTGCCCTAATGTTGGATGATCCCTAGCAGTTAACTTTTTTTTTTTTTTATTTGACAGAGTTACAGACAGAGAGAGAGAGAGAAAGGTCCTCCTTCCGTCAGTTCACTCCGCCAATGGCCACCACGGCCGATGCTGCGCCAATCCAAAGCCAGGAGCCAGGTGCTTCCTCCTGGTCTCCCATGCTGGCTCAGGGACCAAGCACTTGGGCCATCCTCCACTGCCCCCCACCACTCGGGCCACAGCAGAGAGCTGGACCAGAAGCAGGGCAACCGGGACTAGAACCCGGTGCCCATATGGGATGCCGGCACCACAGGCAGAGGATTAACCAACCAAGTGAGCCACGGCGTCGGCCCCTGTAGCAGTTAATTTTTGTCACTGGCATAAAATGTTCTCCATAATGGGTTTTATACCAGGAACTCTTTTTTTTTTTTTTTAAGATTTATTTATTTATTTGAAAGTCAGAGTTACATAGAGGAGAGGCAGAGAGAGAGAGGTCTTCCATCTGATGGCTTACTCCCCAATTGGCTGCAACAGCCAGAGCTGCGCCGATCTGAAGTCAGGAGCCAGGAGCTTTTTCGGGATCTCCCACGCGGGTGCAGGGGCCCAAGGGCTTGGGCCATCTTCCACTGCCTTCCCAGGCCATAGCAGAGAGCTGGATCAGAAGTGGAGCAGCCAGGACTAGAGCCAGCGCCCATATGGGATGCCTGCGGTTCAGGCCAGGGCATTAACCCGCTGTGCCATAGTGCAGGCCCCCAGGAACTATTTGATAACTAGGAGCATGCTGATGAATTCTGGGTTTAATTAGAATATATGCTTTTTCCAAAGGACAATTGTTTGTCATTCCTTTATCCAGAGATTCCTCAAGTATCTGGCAGCCAGAAAATGTTTTTAAATATCAGATTTTTTCTAGCTTAAGACTGAAATTTGTGTGTAGTAAGGGGGGAGGGTGTTTAAAAAAAAAAAAAAAAAAAACAGAGCCAGACAGAGAAGAGCTCCCATCCACTCATTTACCCCTCTAAATGCCTGAAGTTGAGCTAAATTCAGAGCCAAAATCCAGGAACTCGATTGAACTCAATCCAGCTCTCCAAGATGCTTTCCAGGAACCCAATTACTTGACCATTATTGGCTCCATGGTCTGCATTTGCAGGAAGCTGGAGCCAGAGCCAGGAATCCAGTTCAAGCACTCTGATGTGGGGCATGGATGTGTTAATAACCACATGGCCAAATGCCTCCCCCAGGAAGTATTTTTAAAATTAGTTACTAGTTGGCCAGCGCCACGGCTCATTTGGCTAGTCCTCCGCCTGCGGCACTGGCACCCTGGGTTCTAGTCCCAGTCAGGGCACCGGATTCTGTCCCGGTTGCTCCTCTTCCAGTCCAGCTCTCTGCTGTGGCCCGGGAGTGCAGTGGAGGATGGCCCAAGTGCTTGGGCCCTGCACCCGCATGGGAAACCAGGAAGAGGCACCTGGCTCCTGGCTTTGGATTGGCGCAGCGCACCAGGAAGACCTCTCTCTCTCTGTCTCTCTCTCTCTGTCTGTCTCTCTCTGTCTCATTCTGCCTGTCAAAAAAAGGAAAAATCAGTTACTAGCATAGCATGGCTTTTTTTTTTTTTTTTTTGCTTGCCTCAATTAAATTCTACTCATTGTCTTACATAAAATACTATTAAATTTTTGTGTGTGTATCCCAGTGCCTTAAGGAAATGAAAAAGGAAGAACAAATAAGAATGTTTTCCTTTTGAAATACATTCCTTTTATATTCCCAGGTTCACATGATAGGCTGTAACTAGCTTCACATTTGCTGTCCTGTGTACAGAATGAAGTGGGCACTTTCGTATTCCCAAGTGCAAAAGGATGATACCGTGAAAGCAAAGAATGAATCTCAGCAGATTCTAACAATTATAACCTGCATTTTTAGTCAAAGACAAACTTCCAGAGAGTTGCCCACTGGCTGCACTAAGCATCACCCGTGCCTGTCATGTTTGAAAGCCCCCTTCCCCATTCAAGTTGCTATAGACCCCAAATCTGAAAAACAGTTCCAGGAGGGGAAAACATTTTATGAGAAGAACAAATGAGGTGGTCCTTTTCCTCTGGGGAGGGGCTTTCTCCGCAGGGCAGTAACCCCGCCTGCGAGACAGAGGGGGAAGAAGGGCAGGCTCCTCTGGAGGTACAGCCGTGCTGGGAAGTCACGAGGTGAAGATGAACTGCGCTGAATGTCCTGTCAGCACAGCCTGGTGCAGTTACACACTCGGCTAATGGTGGGTGAAAGCAACGGTTGAAGCGGACTGATCTCTGGTAGCGTCTTTGTCGTGTGAGTTCTAGGTGGTAAGGAACACACATGACTTTTCCTGCTTTCTTCTGCCAGCAGGTTGTGATGAGTCTTCAAGACTTGTACAAAAAATACCCAGCACTGGAGTCTGCAGTTACATTCCATCACTTAATAGGTAGCACTTGGAATGAGTTTTCAAGTTTGGTTTCTCTTTAAACATCTCCTAAAACAACTGAACAACTCTAGTCAACATCTTTGGGGGGAACTTATGATATTTGTGTTATGACTGGAAATGTTGTCCTCACATTAAGCTAACTTTAAACTGTTGTGCGAATGTTACCCTGAATTTGAATCTTATTTATTTTGCCAGAAGGGTTATTTTTATAGTAGGTTTAGTTGAAAGTCCTTGATCATTTGTGCAGAATATTCTAATGTTATTTTCACACTTGATAAATTATCCAATTAATTTCTCTGGTTAAGTGTAATTTGAGGCACATTTTGCTCATACAAGCTTCTAGGCTTATGTTCCCTGAGGGCTGAAGATGCAGTGTAATTTAGCATATAAACCACTAAATTAGGAGCTGAAATACAAGTTTTGCTCCTGACCAACCATGGGTAAATCATTTTTCTTTGTGTCTATTTCTCTACCTGTAAAATGGGAACTAGAAATTTATATTTAGATGTTATTAATATGTTACATCTATTCACATGGGATCTGTTTTTTAAAAACATTTTTTGAATCCAGGGAGGCCTTCTATAATTCTATAACTGTGCGACAACCTATGGAATGAAATATGACTTGAAAAATTGAAACATCCAGTGGTCAAAATATCAAAAAGCCTGCTATTACTTAGAAATTGCTGTTGACATGAGATTTGTAAGCAGTCATTGTAATCCACTTGAACCCTGAAAACAGGTGCTTTATGAGAGGGAATGAATGCAAACTGAGGGTAGGGAGGACACTAATGACAGAAAGACCACATGGGTATTTAGTTTTAAGAGCAAGTTGTAGGGCCGGTGCTGTGGAGTAGTGGGTAAAGCCGCTGCCTGCAGTGCCAGCATCCCCTATGGGCGCCAGTTTGAGTCCCAGCTGCTCCACCTCCAAACCAGCTCTCTGCTATGGCCTGGGAAAGCAGTGGAAATGGTTCAAGTCCTTGGGCCAGGAAGAAGCTCCTGGCTCCTTGCTCCTGGCTCCAGATCAGTTTTGGAGAGTGAACCAGCAGATAGAAGACCTCTCTCTCTCTCTCTCTCTCACTTGGCTTTTCATATAAATAAATAAGTAAATCTTTAAACACACACACACAAGTTGTATTGAAGGGCTGGGTTAAAGAAATTAACCAGATGCAGTGCAACACACATTCCATTACTGCCCCTGCCACTACCACATAGGACAAATAAACAAGCTCTGCTCCTGCTGTAGCCTGGCCTCGGATGGTCTCCATCAGGTCAGTGGCACTGAACTGCAGCATTGACTGAGGAAGGTTTTGAACAGGGTCTGCTCCATTCGATAGATAAGTGTGCCCTGTGCTTTCTAAACCCAGCTTGTGAATGTGGATCCACATTGATCTCACATAGACACCAAGGATTTTGGCTTCAGGTTCCACCTTAGTGGTTGCAAAGATATGACACAAACAGTGTTTCTTGAATGGCATCTTACTGAACACTATTTTAGGAAAAAATATCAGACTGAAGTGCCTACTCCCTTACCTTCGTTGTTCCCTATTGCTATATATTGCAATGATATCTTTACCATGAGACATAAATACATGTATGTATAACATATAAATACATGTATGTATTTCTGTGTAAATAATAGCAATATTCCAAGTGGTTTTTAAAAGACTTTGAGAGGCAGAGATCCAGACAGGAGACCTCCCATCCCCTGACTCGCTCCGCAAATGTGGAATGGAGGCTGAGGCCGAAATTCAACCCAGGGCTCCCCACTGGGTGGCAGGCACCAACTACTTGCAGCCGTCACTCCCGCCTCCCAGAGTGTGCATTAGGATGCTGGAGTCAGGAGCAGAGCTGGGTGTTGAATCCAGACACTGCGATGTGGAAGGTGGGTGTCTTAAAGTGCTAGGCCGAACAGCCACCCCCACAAGTGGTTTCTAATACAACAGCTGGATTGCTTTGATTTTTGCATTACTGGTGTTCTCTCACGGGGACTGTGATGCACTACATTGGGAGGGAAGAACACCACCAGGCACACGTTTTCACTTGAGCTATAAAGAACTAATACCTTGCTCCTTCAGGAAATGGTAAATGAGGAACCGTTCTAGTTCTTGGTTTAGGTTGTGGTTTCTGCCCTGGGGCCTTTAAGGCTGCATTTCATGAAACAAAATTAGGTCATACAGAGAACCTTCCACAAGCACTGTAGGCACAATGAGAAAAACAGACACACAGAGATGCGTGTAGCCAGATAACAACATGAATCTGTTTGCAGCAATTAAGCTCCGTCCTCCCCAGCTGCAGGACTGTAGCTCCCCTGCCCTCTGCTTATTAGTAAACTCCCTGGATGAAGCTGCTCCATCGTTGGGTTATTAAAAGCACTTTTACTTCGCAGAGTACGAACTCCTGAAGGCTGTTATAAAACCACCCTGAAAAGCAGGGTCCAAGATCCTGAAAAACGATCCTTCCCACTTGCTGCTCTAACCTAATTGGCAATGGGCCTGGCTTCTGTCTTGCAATCCCAGCTTCAGTTTCCCCCTCAGGTCATTAAACAGGAAGAAGTTCTTAAAGAAATTAGCCTGTCATCCTTTCAGGACAGTGAGGAGCCTGAAAGTAAAATGGATTTCTAACCTAATCTGATACTCCTTTGCCACATGGTGAAAGGAGACACGGAAAAACATGCTTTTGTACAACTAGGCTCATAGAGCTGAATCGGACTTCTTTTTCGTGCCTGTAGGGTCAGTGTTTTTACAGGTTTGTTTTTTTCCCCTGCATGACCCACAATAAAATTCACAGCTAGATGGAAAAATATGTACACTGGCTCTATTGAAATAAAAGGTTTATAAAAAAAAAACACTCTCTTTTTCTATGTCTAATGCATTTGGTATGTTCTGTTCTTTTTTGCTATTAAAATATAGCCCAGAAAACAAATTGTCGTGGGGTGCCTGAGTCCAGTTTCTTGTCTCCAGTGCAAGAAGAAATTCAAGGATGAGACCTAGGTGGAAGTCAGCAGAGAAGCAAGATGTGTTTGCATGCAGATTTATGTACTTGCAAAGCGTGGGCATGCTGAATAGAGAGCTGCACGCGGCGAGGTTGAGGCTGAGGTTCGGCTCCATCCCTTTGAAGGATCTGGAGGCGAGGCTTAGTTAAAATATTTCTAGGAGGCAGAGTTTTATCTGGGGTTTTGAGTACTGACCATTTCCTCTCCCTTTTTTGGAAATCCCAGGAGTGTCAAGGCATCAGGTACCTGATGGGACCAAGAGCGTCAACTGTGGTAATTTTGTTACAGTGACAGTGTAGTGAGCTAAAGGTCAGTGACATTACAGAGAACTAAAGGTCACTGAGAGGATGCGGCCGGCAGCCATCTGGGATATTTTTTGGCCAGCTCCAGTGCTGAGCAGTAGTTTCACCAAAGCTGTGGTTTTCCACTGCACGGAAAGTGGGGGTTGATGAGTGCCATTGGGGCTGCTGATAGCTCCTCCTTGCTAGCTGTCTCCTCACCTACCTCAAAATGCGCTCATCAGTCTGCACCTTACCTGTTGAGTCCAGATCTGAGGATGTAAAGCACCCCACAAGTTTAAGACCACATTCTCACAGACACATTGTCAAGGGCCTTCAGGCCACAGGGGTTAGCACTGACCTCCAGAGATGCTGTCTTCAGGGTCCTCCTAGCCTTGCCTTGCTCTTGTTCCTGCAGCCTGGGGTCCAGTTGTCCAGCCCCCTGCAGCGTGACCCCTCAGGGCCTGGCCTGCCACACTTGCCTCTCCTTTCTTTGGCCTGGAGTCCGTTGTCTTGTGGAGGGAAAGTCCAATCTCGCTCTGCTTCTCTGAGTCTCAGGTCCTCTCCTGCTCCACCTCTGTTAATTCTAAGGAGTCAAGCTTTGGAAAAACAAAATCCAGATTTACAAACTCCTTTTTTTGCTTGCTGTTTACTTGTAGTTTGTTTGCTTTGCTACATACCTCCTCCCAGGCAATGAGGGTTAGTTTTAGTCACCTGTTTTAATAAAGCAGTAAGGAAAAGGAGGGAGGTGGGATTTTTTAATATATCAAAAAATTACAGGGCCAGCGCTGTGGTGTAGCAGGTAAAAAGCCGCTGCCTGCAGTGCCGGCATCCCATATGGGCACCGGTTCGAGTCCTGGCTGTTCCACTTCCTATCTAGCTCTCTGCTGTGGCCTGGGAAAGCAGAAGATGGCTCAAGTCCTTGGGACCCTGAACCTACATGGGAGACCCAGAAGAAGCTCCTGGCTCCTGGCTTCAGATCAGTGCATCTCCGGCTGTTGGGCCATCTGGGGAGTGAACCAGTGCATGGAAGACCTCTCTCTGCCTCTACTTCTCTGTAACTCTAACTTTCACATAAAATAAATAAATCTTTAAAAAAATTACAGCATTGAGCATCTCCTTAATTGGATAATTTTTTAAAAAATATTTATTTGAAAGAGTTACAGAGAGAGAAGGAGAGACAAAGGGAAAGAGAGAGCCAGCCTCCATCCCCTGGTTCACTCCCCAAATGGCCACAATGGACAGGGGTGGGTCAGACTGAAGCCAGGAGCCAGGAGCTTCTACTGGGTCTCCTGCTTGGGTGCATTCCACTGTTTTCCCAGGTGTATTTGCAGGAAGCTGGATCGGAAGTGGACAGGACTCGAACTGGTGCCCATATGGGATGCCGGCATCACAGGCTGCTGCTTAACCTGCTATGTCACAATGCTGGCCCGGGGCTTTTAAGAAAAGGGCCAGTGCCCTCTTAGATGGGAATCAGGTATAATACAACTTTGGCTCTTTTTAAAGAATAATGGGATAAAAAAAAAAAAAAAACAGTTTTAGGCCTCTTATACAGACAGCAAATGAGCATGTGTTAACAATTTTATTTAACTCTTAATGAGGGAACAAGCCAGGTGTTATGACCAGTTCAAAGGAGAATCCAAAGAACAGATACGCCTAGACCAGAAATGTTGAAACAAATAGGCAAATAGAGGCAAACCAGCTCCTTTCACAGTGGAGGAGGGAAGTGAACAGGATGTAATTTTCATTGTAAACTAAGCTTCCTCAGAATAAGAATCAAGTAAGCCTGAAGGTACGCTCTAGACAGTGTCTAGTATTCCACTGAAGCACAAATTGTCCCCACACCTGTGGTGACGATAGTTCAATGCAATGTGTGAATGATGAACGGTGTACCCAGTGTCACCTAGAACTGCACTACCGTGTTAGCTGGTGTGAGACAGGAGCTTTTTATACCTCCTACAAAATGCCAAACTTGGAAGACCTTGCGTGGCAAGGCAGTAGAACAAGCCCATGTTGAATAAGACCCACATGGCAGTAGGTGGCAGCAAAGCTCTACTCCTCATGAATGCAGCCTTCAAAAAGAAATTTGTGAAACAGAACTAACCTCGAGTCCTTGGACCTTTAAGGAGTTCATAAATCCCCCCTGAGATGATACGCAAAAAGTTGTACTTGGTGAGTTTTCTGGAAATAGAGTCCTTAAATTTTGATGGAAACTGCGAAGCCCTTTGCTCAAATATTGGAACTCCCCTGTCCCAGTTGTGTTTGCAGGTTGGCTGCCAAATCAGCTTCAAGTTAGAAACACCTGAGGAGTTATTAAATTGACTAAAAAAAAAAAGCACTTATGTGGGGCCAATAAAGAGTTGAATGTCAGCAAACTCATGTAGTGTAAACTATATATACAGATTCCTGGTCACCCCTGCACCACCTCCGTACTAATACAGCTAAGGGGTGAATGAACATCTGACATGAGATGCCACATCCAACCTGAAAGTGAGGAAAATGGACTGTTGGGACTCCAGTCCATCCCAAGACTTCAACGTGCAACCCCTGTCCTCTGTGACCAATGATGGCCAATATGGCATTAAGATCATCGCCAGCACCCAGTTGGCTTTCTCAAGGTGTCGAGGTGTCTGAGGATTACCAGCCTTAGAATCTCCTAAGTTGCTTATTAAAATGCACATCACACACACCCTGAATTAGAGGCTCTGAAAGGGGTGCTGGGGACTCTGCATTCTCAATGAGGCATCCAAGGTGACTCGTATCTGAAGGGTGAGCAATCGCAGAAGAGAGGGAAGTATGGATAGAGGTGAATCCGCAACGTGGGAGGATAATTTATTGAGATGCTAAAACCATGACTCTTCAAATACAGAATGGACACATGTCAAAGGTTTTGTTCAAATCATTAATGACTGCATCGTTAGATGGTAAAGCTGAGTCTAAGAGCACTTGAGGAGAGTTTGTATAATCCACCAGGAAAAGCATTGTTAAAACAAAAAGGAGGAGTGGATGTTGTGGTACAGTGGGTTAAGCCACTGTTTGGGACACCAGAATCCCATATCAGGGTGCCTAGTTCGAGTCTCAACTCTTTCACTTCCAATCCAGCTTCCTGCACCTGCGCGTCCTTGGAGGCAGCAGTGATGGCTCAAGTCCTTGAGTTCTAAGAGGTTCGAATGGAGTTCCAGGCTCTTGGCTTCAGCCTGGCTCAGCCCCAGCTAGTGCAAGCATTTGGGAAGTGAATGAGCAGATGAAAGATTCTCTCTCTCCCTCCCCCTCCTTCTGCCTCTCTCTGTCACTCTACCTTTCAAATAAGTAAAAATAAACATTTTTTAAAATGAAAAAGAATGTTAGACTGAGATTGCTAGATTATAGATAAACAATTTACAGTTTTACAGGCTAACAAAAAATCAGGACATCATTCTTGCAAGACAAAAATATACATAATATACACATAACTTCACAGTACCTGACTTCTAAACAAATAATAAAGTCACATAGATACACCTTAGAAAATTAGATAATCCTTGTGCAGGCATGTTAAATAATTCTGTAGGACCCTGAAAGGACAACTTTCTGCTTGCTTTCTTCGATTTAAGTAATTATTCTTTATAGTGAAACAGGAAGTGTTTGGAATCTATACCACTGGGTGAGAAAATTCGGGCTGGAGTCATCTCAAAAGCAAGAACCAGTTATTTCAGAAGGTGGAACAACTCAGATGATATGTAGAACTCATATTCAACCTCTTTGGGTTTATTTTAGACACTGGCTACAGTCACTTCCTTTGGTTTTTCTAATGAGTGATTTGTCATCTCCATAGCTATTTTGCTTCACTGGTCGGTCACTCCCTGATAACTTCTCTCAGAAATTTAACCTAAAAGTTTACTAAGGCTTTAAACTTTGTTCTTTTGTTTTTAATCTAAAATCTCATGTTTTATTTAAATGTCAGAAATATTCTCTGGGGCCAGCATTGTGGCTTAGCGGGTAAAGCTACCACCTGCAATGCCAGCATCTCATATGGGCATACATGGCCTGGGAAAAGCAGCGGAGGACGGACTAAGTGCTTGGGCCCCTGCTACTCATGTGGGAGGCCTGGAAGAAGCTGCTGCCTCCTGGCTTCAGCCTGGCCCAGCCCTGGCCATTGCAGCCATCTGGGGAGTGAACTGGCAGATAGAAAACCTCTCTCTGTCTCTCTGCTCTCTCTCTAACTTTCAAATAAATCAATCTTAAAAAAATATTCTCTGAATTTTATGAAACAATTGTCCTCCTGGGAGACTGAAATGTGACCATCAAGAAACATGAACTTAAATAGAAAACCATGTGTCCCAATCCAACCTCAGTGTTTTCATAACTTCTTTTTGCCTTTAGAGGATTAGTTTAGGAATGAATAACTCCACTGGGAATAAACATCTGAAATTTAGCAACTTCTTCATTTCAGTTCCTTCTACTAATTTCAAGTAAAATTAAAATTTAGGGTTTTTTCCCTTTTGGTAAATAGATCTTTCAGTGATTATCTGTAAATGGGATTACAGAAATTTATTTTCTTATTTGTACTTTTCTATATTTTTCCTTTTTTAACCAACAATGTCTTTTTTATTAAATTTAAGTTTTTTTTTTTTAAAAGATTTATTTATTTGAGAGGCAGAGTTACAGAAAGAGAGGGACAGACAGAGAGAGAGAGAGAGAGAGGTCTTCCATACACTGGTTCACTCCCCAGATTTCCTCAGTGGCTATAGAGTTGAGCTGTTCCGAAGCCAGGAGCCAGGAGCTTCTTCTGGGTCTCCCATGTAGGTGCAGGGGCCCAAGCACCTAGGCCATCTTCCACTGCTTTCCCAGGCCATTAGCAGGGAGCTGGATTGGAATTGGAGCAACCAGGACTTAAACCGGTGCCCATACAGGATGCTGGCAGACGGAGGCTTAACCTACTACGCCATAGCACCTGTCCCTTATTAAATTAATTTTTTAAAAAGCTCACTTCATTGATCAAATTTACTATTCTTTAAGGTACTGATAATAAGAGCATCTACCACTTACTATTATACATTTTTGAAAAATATAATTGAAGTTTTATCTAAAATTATTGAGGTATATGTTACATAACAAAATCCACCTATTTCAGATATTTATATAGCGATATTTGTTCATAATAGCAGAAGAGGTGAAAACAACCCAAATGTCTATCAACAAGTAAATGGTTAAACAAAATGTGGTATATGTATATATGGGAAATTTTTCATTTTTTAATTTTCTTAAAAAATCATTTAATTTTTTTTAAAGAATTATTTATTTTTTTTGAAAGTGAGAACTACACAAAAAGAGGAGAGGCAGAGAAAGAGAGAGAGGTCTTCCATCTGCTGGTTCACTTCCTAGTTGGCCACAATGGCCGGAGTTGCACCGATCTGAATCCAGGAGCCAGGAGCTTCCTCTGGGTCTCCCACATGGGTACAGGGGCCCAAGAACTTGGGCTATCTTCTACTGCTTTCCCAGGTCAGAGCAGAGAGCTGGATAGGAAGTGGAGCAGCCAGGACTCAAACTGGCGCCCATATGGGATGTTGGCACTGCAGGCGCCAGTTTTACCCACTATGCCACAGTGCTGGCCCCAATTATTTACTTATTTGAGTGACAGCCAGAGAGAGAGATCTTCCACTGCTAGTTCACACCCTAAATGGTCACAACAGCCAGGTCTTAACCAGGTCAAAGCCAAGAGCCAGGAACTCCATCCTGGTCTCCCACATGGGTGGCAAGGGCCCAAGCACTCGAGCCATCTTCCACTGCCTGCCTACGTGCATTACCAGGGAGCTGGATTGGAAGCCGAGTAGCTGGAACACAAACCAGCTCTCCATTGCAAGTGGCGATGAATCTGCTAAGTCACAACACAACTGGTCTCTATTTGAGAGGCAGACAGATGATGAGAGAGAGAGAGAATGAGAGAGAGATGGATGTGTGTGCATATATATATAGAGAGAGAGAGAAAGGACACACTCCCATCCACTGGTTCAAGAGTTGAGGCTGGTCTGGGGCCAGGGCCAACAATCAGAACGCAATCCAGGTCTTTCATGAGGGTGGCAGGGAGTCTAACTACTTGAGCTATCACCACTATCTCCCAGGGTCTGCTTTTCCAGGAGGCTGGAGTCAGGAGTCAGACCCAGGAATGGAACATAGACTCTCCAATGTGGGATGTGAGTGTCTTAACCACTAGGCCAAACACCCATCTCATAGAATAGAATATTTATTCATCCTTGAAGACAGTGTGCCGAGAAAAATAAGCCAGTTTAAAAGGGACGAATAGTGTATGATTTCCCTTACACAACTTTATAGAGACAAAAAGTAGAAGGGTGGCTACCAGGGGCTGGGAGGAAGAGGACGTGAGCTACCAGGGTTTAATGGATACAGAGTTTGAGCTGAAGAAAATGACATGTTTCTGGAGAGGGATGGTAGTGACGGATGTGCAACAGTGTAGACGTATTAATGCCACAAAACTGCACACTCCAGAATGTTTGAAGTGGCAGTTTATGTTGTACACATTTTACCACAATAAAAAAGGGAAATGTTTTCACCGGTTTCAGGTTTCCATAAATTTGAGTAACTTTACGAAGTGGTGCAACATCATCAGCACAGATTAGTTTCAGAACATGCTCATCACTGCAAGATGATGCCCGTTTACAGTTAATTCCTGCCTCCCCCTCCAACCCCAGGAAGTCTCTTGATGCACTTTCTGGCTCTATATTTTTTTTTTAAGATTTATTTATTTATTTGAAAGTCTAAGTTACAGAGAGAGAGAGAGAGAGAGAGAGAGAGAGAGGTCTTCCATCTGCTGATTCACTCCCCAATTGGCTACAACAGTCAGAGCTGTGCCAATCCAAAGCCAGGAGCTTCCTCTGGGTCTTCCATGTGGGTGCAGGAGCCCAAGGACTTCGGCCATTTTCTACTGCTTTCCCAGGCCATAGCAGAGAGCTGGAATAAGAGTGGAACAGCCTAGAATCAAACCGGCGCCCACATGGGATGCTGGAACTGCAGGCGGTGGCTTTACCCGCTATGCCACGGCATCAGCCCCTTTCTGGCTCTTTAAATTTGCTTTTGCTGAGCATTTCACATAAATGGATTCATACACTATGTGGTCTCTTGTGTCTGGCTTCTTTTCTTTAGTAACATATTTTCTGAAATCTGTCCATGACGCAGCATGTGTCAGTAATTGGTTCTTCTTCTATTGCCAATGTAAGTGTGCCATGTGGACATACCTTTTGTGCCTATCCATTCTTTGGTTGATGGATGCTTTAGTAGGTTCTAGTTTGGGATGCTGCGCTTTATGCTGCCATGAAAATCTGCACACGTTTTTGTGTGGACATAGTTTCATTTCTCTTAAATACCTAGGCATGGAGCCACTAAGTAACAGAGTTTTAGTTTTGAATTCTGAGAAACTGCCAAATTGATTTCCAAAGGGCTGCATCACTTTGCATTCCAAGGAAAAATGTGTGAGTGTTCTCATTTCTCTACATCCTGGCCAACTCTTGCCGTCTTCTGTCTGTCTTACCATAGCCATTCCAGTAGGTGTCAAATGGCATCTTGTGGTTCGGAATTGCATTTCACTCGTGGCTGATGACATTGTGCATCTTTTTAATGTGCTTATTGTATAGTCATATATTTTCTTTGGTGGAATGTCTTTTATGTCTTTTGTGCATCTTTTGATTGAGTTGTTTTCTTAATGATTTTTTTAAAAATTCTTTGCAAATTTTAGCTGCAAGTCCTTAATCAGATATGTGTTTTGTAAATATTTTCTCATGTTGCATGTTCTTAATGGTGGGATTTTTCTTGAACTGCAAAAGTTTTTAATTTAGTAAAATCTGATAATGTTTTTATTTTATGAACCATACTTTTGATGTCATATCTGAGAAATCTTTGCTTATTTTACATCGCAACTATTTTCTCCTATGTTTTCTTCTAAAAGCGTTACTGTTTTAGTTCTTACATTAAGCTTATGATCCATTCAAGTTAATTCCTGTGTATGGTACAAGATGAGGGTCTAAGTTCATCTTTTTGCATCTGAGTATCTAATAGTCCCACCACTCGTTGCTGAACAGTTCTCCAATCAATTGCCTTGCACCATTGTAGCAAATCAATTGACTATAATTATAGGGATTTATTTCTGGGGTTTCAGTTCTGCTCCACTAATCTAGATGTCTATCTTGATGATAGTGGCATATTATCTTGATTACTGTAGCTATAATGTTTTGGAATTGGGAAGTGAAAGTCCACCAACTTTGCTCTTCCTTTTCAAAACTGTTTTAGCTATTTTAAATGTTTTCATTTCCATACAAATTTTAGAATCTGCTTGTACATTTCTGAAAAAAAAAAACCTTCCAGAAGTATGATTTGAATTGCATTGAATCTGTCAGTCAGCTTGGGGAGAATTACCATCTTTGCAATCCTGAGTCTTCCCGTCCTTGAACATGAACTCTCTCTCCAATTATTTAGGTCTTCTTTAATTTTCCTCAGTTAGATTTTCTAATTTTCAGCACATAAATTGTGCACTTCTTTTGTTAAATTTGTTATTCTGCTACGCTATTGTAAGTGGAATTTTCTTAAATTTCATTTTCAGATTGCTTGTTGCTCACACATAGAAAGACTACACATGTTCATTTTTTAATATCAGTCGTATATCTTGTGCTCAGTTGCACTGTTTATTAGTTCTAAGAGGAGTGTGTGTGAGCCTGTGTGTGAGTGTTCCTTAGGATTTTCTACATAAAATGACTATATTATCTGCAAGTGAAGGTAGTTTTACTTTTTCCTTTCCAATCTGTATGCCTTCTATTTTTCTAGCTGGATTACATTGGCTGAAACCTCCAGCACTAAGTTACATAGAAGAGGCAAGAGCAGACATCTGGCCTTGTTCCTGACCTTCAGAGTGAAGCATTCAGGCTCTCACCATCATGTATGATGGTCACTGTAGGTTTTAGCCGGCGTTCTTTATCAGATTAAGGAATATCTCTTTGTTCCAAGTTGGTGAAATTGTTTGGCTTGCTGTGTTTTTTTTTTTTTTTAATCATGAATGGTTACTGGAATTTTTAAGTTTATTTTTAACAAATACAACATGGTCATTGTAGAAAATTAGGAGCATGTAGACAACTAGAAAGAGCTGTTTTTACCTACCCAGAGACAGCCTAAAACTTTATGATGCCATATAAGAATACTTCAAAATTCATGGAAAATGAAGTTAAGTTATAAGCTTATTTTGATGTGAAATTTGAAAGCTATAGTTTTTTTTCATAATGTACATTTTCTGTGAACCTTCTGAAGTACTCTCATCTTTGTATAATTATGGATGTATCTGTGTATACATATATAAATGTGTGTGTGTGTGCATGTGTGTGCGTGTGTGTAGTTTCTTCTAATCCTGCAAGGTAGGCATAATTAGCTGCATTTTCAGAGGAGTAAAAGGTAGGTTAAGTACCTTGCCAAGGTTACCCAGCTACTTTAGCTGGGCCTGGGAAAAGTTTTGTCTGTGGCCTCAGGGTGACAGAAGAGTGTGAGGTTTAAACCCTAAGCACCTGGCTCCTGGCTTCAGATCGGCGCTCCTGGACTCAGATCCGGCCACTGGGGCCATTTGGGGAGTGAACCAACGGATGGAAGAACTTTCTCTGTTTCTCCCTCGCACTGTCTATAACTCTACCTCGCAAATAAATAAAATCTTTTTAAGAAAGAAAGAAAGAAAGAAAGAAAGAAAGAAAGAAAGAAAGAAAGAAAGAAAGAAAGAAAGAAAGAAAGAAAGAAAGAAAAGCAAAGATTACACCAGCACTTGGCCATGGTAAAACCTGAGTATGAATTTATTGTTGCTATTATAATTACTTACTACAGAATTATCTCAGGGGGTCTTAGAAGCCAGGAAGACTGAAGGTGCTTGGATGCTCCCTACATTATCCTGGCTATCTATCACTACTGCACATTACACCCAAAACTGAGCAGGCTTTTCCAGTTGCACCTGCCCAGTAATAAGAGGACCAGCAACTGAGGGAAATACCCTCTGGGAGAAAGCGCCCCCTTGGTGGCTCAAGGGCAGAGAGAGGGCTCAAGATCCAAGCTGCACACTTAGGGAAGTGTTTCTTTTCATGGTGTCCTCCAAGTCCTTCTTGCCTCATGATGGACCCTTTTGTCCCCCCCTCTCTGTTAGGGCCACAAAACCCCTTCCACATGTGTCTGCTCCCGTCCAAGCATCTTTGCATGCTGGAGAAAAGACCAGGGTTAGAGATTGCTTGGCAACAATTATCAGGGCTCTTTTGCTCTGTCTCCCTGTCACTCACATATGCACGGATTCAGTCTGAAGTAGACAAGTCTCTTCTTTCCCATGGGAACTCCTCTAAAGTAACGTTTAGCAGAGATTAAATCTGAAACTATGTGCAAACGGTGCTCCTTAGCCACAACTGATTGGATCAGGAATGAATCCATGATTCTTGAAGCAGACCAATCCAATTCTTGCCAATCCAATTCTTGGTAATTTGAATTAAGAAAATTAAAGAAGCCAGGTTGCGGTCAATAAACTGAGTGATCTCTCAGACTCACATTGAGGTAATCTTTTGGGGATTGTGTGCACAGAAGGAAGAGCCAAGCATTTATACAGAAGTGTGTGTGTTTGTGTGTGTGTGCTTGTATGACAGACTATCTGAGTTTTTAGATGGTTTCCAGTGCAGAGTTCTAGGAGTCCCTAAAGAATGAATACCTCTGCCCTTAGGTTAAATAATAGTCCTGTGCCTGTAGCTAGTTCTAGCAAGCATAGTGCAGGCAGGATTGTGCTGAAAAAGCAGAGCACTGGTGAAAAGCTCTTTGGCAAGAGATCTGTCAAAACTAGTTTTGAATCCTCTCTCACTTGCATTTTATGATTGTGTGACTTTAGGCAAGTCTCTCTGAGCTTCAATTTCCTCATCTAGTAAAATTGGGATGATAAACTTTACTTCATAAAATTGCTTGGAGGACCACATAAAGCAACAAATGTGAAATACCTAGGGAAGTATTTAACATACAGTTGATAAATAAATTATAACATATATGCTATAACTCATATCTTCTTTTTGAATTGACTTTTTGTCATTATAAAATTTGCATGATTTTTTTTAAAGATTTATTTTATTTATTTGAAATAGAGTTACAGAGAGAGGTAGAGACAGAGAGAGAAGTCTTCCATCTGCTGGTTCACTCCCCAGATGGCCACAACGGCTGGAGCTGCGCCGATCCAAGCCAGGAGCCAGAAGCTTCTTCCGGGTCTCCCACACAGGTGCAAGGGCCCAAGGACTTGGGCCATCCTCCACTGCTTTCCCAGGCCATAGCAGAGAGCTGAATTGGAAGAAGAGCAGCCGAGACTAGAACTGGCGCCCATATCAGATGTCAGTGATTCAGGCCAGGGCTTTAACACACTGCACCATAACGCCAGCCTCTGCATGATTCTACATTAACAGCACCAAGTTTCTTTGCTAGTGTTTACATGGTGTACCTTTTAATTTTCAATCTTCCCATATCCTCATGTGTAAAGTGTGTCTCTTATAAGCAGCATGTTATTATTTTTATCTCATTGCAATCTTTGTCTTTTCATGGGTGTGTTTAGCCCATTTACATTTAATGTAATTACTGATACAGTTGTGTGTATGTCCACTATCTCGCTGTTGGTGCTCTTACTCCTTGAGTGTAGCCTTTCTGGGTTCTCAATCAAGAGCTGAGGATATTGGCCACAGCCTGTCTACCTTGATGGGATTTAAACCATTATCTCCCCAGTATTATGTAACAATTGAGGTCATTTCACATTTTTAACATCTTAGCTGCTGTTTGCCTGTAATTTTCACTACTTAGGAGGCAGCTGACAATTTAAGAGGTAAATGTATGCAGAGTTCTTAGGCAGCCATCTTTACTTCATGTTCTGGCTACTCTGGCAGGCTTCAACTCTGATCTCAGCCCCATAAGCCTGCTGCTTCCTACTATCACTCACTCCTTCCACCCTTGCCCCCATTAGGGATTCAGGAAGATGCCTCTCGGAGTAAACCAGGTGAACGGGAAGCTTGTCTCATATGATCACCTGCCTTCAGAGGTCATAGCCTCTCAGGTCCTGTCTGCATTGGGTGCTCTCCAATTCTTCCAACAGCTTTTATCAGGGTTGTGGCAGGAAAACTGATGTAATCCAAACCATGACCCTATGGCAAAAATCAGAACCTGTACTGTATTCTATGTATTCTATTTCCAGTTTGTTTTTTTTTTTTTTTTTGAGCTTTTCCTCAAAACTGTTCCAGAGTAGACAGCGAAAGTTTCTTTTGGCAGGCTGCTGGCTGACTGGATCCTACTTTTGTTGGTAGAGAATGGAATGACCTCATAAGCTGGACCACAAACAAAGCTAACTGAGATACTGTATTGAAATCAGATAGAAATTTAGGCATTTGTTAGGATTTATGTGGTTCTGAGGTTATGGAAGGCTTCAGGAGTCTATTGGGTTGAAAATATTTCCATTGCTCAAGATTCTTCTTGAAGGTCATAAGACATAGGCCAGGAGTGCCAAGGAAATTAAAAACCATTAAGTCACTCGTGAGTGACTTAATGAGAAAGACATCCTTTTGAAGGTAGAATGAAGAGCTAGGCCATTGTATGATACAGCAACAGTGACAACACTGCCTCTTTGAAGTTATGAAGTCATTGACTCAGGAACCAGGAATCAGGTCCATTGTCCTTTGGGGATTCTGACAAGAATCACAAATGCTTTGCCTGCAAACTCAAGACTGCTGAGGAACAATCACCAAAATTACTTAAAGTGATAGCACAGCTTCCTTGGGTGTAGATGAGAAGGATCTCTCTGCATGTCTGCAGCTCCAGGTCTCGTACTCTAAGGAAGTTTCTGGTAGTGAGTGACTTTGGGCACCTGCGATGATTATTCTCCTTTTTAGTGGGTTGTGTTTATTTGAACCCTGCCTCCTCAGTTGGGGTCTAGTCAGAGGACAAAAGCTGCATCTGTTGTTTTAACAGGAATGTGGGAACCCGTGAACAGGACCCCAGCCCCTGCCCTACCCCCACCGCCCCCTCTCCCCCGTTGCTGCTGGACTCAACAGTCCCCTCAGGTGGTGTTGAGACCATGTGCCTCCTTCCACTAGCCTCCCAGGCCCTAGCACCCTCTTTTGACAGAGCCTAACAAGGAACCAGCATCACAAAACACAGAGAGAGCTCCGAGAGACAATAGGGTAGCCACAGTCTGGGAAGACTTGGCTTTCTAAGCGTGGAAAGACTTGAAGGAAAGCAAACCATAGCAGGCATATTTCCATGTTCGGGAGGAATCTGCAAATTTGGTGTTTCAGACACATGTGATATTTAAGAGGCTAAAACCTATTAGAGTGACAGTTTTATAACAGCACTTTAAAATGTGTAATTGAAAATTAATTTAGACTTGTAATTTTTTATGGTGACATCCACATTTAAGTAGAATATAAAAGCATTTAACAAGACTTCAGATTTCCCTTATTTATTTATAAGTTGAATTTATTAGCCTCTATAAGAATTTAGGATGCAGATGATTTTGCTTCCTGACAGAAAAACTGAGGTACCTAAAATAGAAATAAATATATTAAATTTATAAATTCATTTTAGTGTTTGAAGTGCTGAGTTAAGCTTGTAAGTAGCACCAGGCATTATTCAAGGACTCCTCTGAAGTCATTGCTGAAATCCACTAGACATATAAACAGAACAGTAAAATGTGTACGCTGAACTTAAAGACCTAAAAAGGTCTTTCAGTTTGTATTTTAAGTTCAATGTTGTTTCTAAAGACAAAACTAAATATATTATTGTCAAACTTATTAAAATACTCATTTAAAGCCATTTTAAACTTAATATTAAGGAAAAAATCCACTGAAATCTTTTCTACAAAAAAAAAATTGTCTAGGATGCCAGCGCGCCCCCCACTTCCCACCCCTACTGCCTGGGGCCCTGAAGAAGTGGTTGGGAAAAAGCAAGAGATACAGTTAAGGAGATGGCTTTGAGCGTACCAGCTAGATGCCCACATCCCACACTGGAGTGTCTGGGTTCCGTTCCTGGCTCCTGCTCCTGACTCCAGCCTTCTGCTAGTGCATACCCTAGGAGGCCCAAGTAATTGGTTTCCTGCCATTGATGTGTTCTTAGCTCTAACTTCAGCCCCAGCCCAGCCTCAACTGTCACAGACTTTGGGGGCTTGAATCAGGAGATGGGAACTCATCTATCTGTCCCCCTACCTTCCATCTGTCTATGTGTGTGTGTGTAGCTGCCTCTTGAATAAATTTTTTTTTATTTGACAGGTAGTTATAGACAATGAGAGAGAGACAGAGAGAAAGGTCTGTTGGTTCACTCTCCTAATGGCCGCCATGGCTGGCGCTATGCTGATCTGAAGCCAGGAGCCAGGTGCCTCTTCCTGGTCTCCCATGTGGGTGCAGGGACCCAAGTACTTGGGCCATCTTCCGCTGCCATCCCGGGCCACAGCAGAGAGCTGGACTGGAAGAGGAGCAACTGGGAATAGTACCCGGGGCCCCAACCGGGACTAGAACCCGGGACGCTGGCGCCGCAGGTGGAGGATTAGCCTAGTGAGCCATGGCGGGCCTCATAAATAAATATTTTTTAAAGATGTATTTATTTGAAAGATTTGTAAACAGAGAGGAACACATACACATACACACATGCACCGAAGACAGAGAGAGAGAATCTTCCATCCACTGGTTCACTACTCCCCAAATAGCTACAACGACCAGGGCTGGGCCAGGCCAAAGCCAGGAGCCAGAAGCTTCATCTGGATCTCCCATGTGGGTGGCAAGGGCCCAAGCACTTGGGTCATCTTCCACTGCTTTCCAAGGCGCATTAACAGGAAGCTGAATCAGAAGTGGAGTAGCCAGGGCTCCAACCAACGCCCATATGAGATGTCCGGATTGCAGGCAGTGGCTTAACCCACTATGCCACAATGCTGGCCCCTAATGTTTTTCTTTAAAGGAGGAGGAGATACAATTTTTTAAAAATATTTATTTATTTATTTGAAAGACGGAGTTACAGAGAGGCAGAGGCAGAGAGAGAGAGGTCTTCCATTGGTTGGTTCACTCCCCAAATGGCTGCAACAACCAGAGCTGCACTGATCTGAAGCCGGGAGCCAGGAGCTTCTTTTGGGTCTCCCACATGGGTGCAGGGGCCCAAGTGCTTGGGCCATCTTCTGCTTTCCCAGACCATAGCAGAGAGCTGGACTGGAAGTAGAGCAGCTGGGATCGAACCAGTGCCCATATGGGATGCTGGCACTGCAGGCAGAAGTTTCACCTGCTACACCAGACTGCCCAGAACCTAATGCAACTCTGACAACACCTGGATCTTAGCCCATGTCTACAGACTTCTGACCTACAGAACTGAGATAAAAAACACGTGTTGCTTTAAGCCACTAAATTTGGAATAACAGTTGTAGTAGTCATAGGTAGCAAAAACAGGTGGTAAGGCTGGGTCCCTGTTGTCATTCAGGTCTCAGCATTAAGTCAACTCGGACAGAGACTCCCTCCAGTCACCCTCTGGGCACTGATGCTTTGCCATATTATCTCACACAGTGGTTTTCATTGTGTGCAATGCTTGTGTCGACCTGACTTCCAGCTTCCTCTCCAGGAGAGCGGACACCATGGTTTATTGTTCATTCCTGTGTCCCTGGCACCAAGGAAAGCATCTACACAAAGTGGAGGCACTGCAAGTATTTTAAGGACCAATGAATGGATGGATGGAGCCAGTGGTGCACTAACACGTCGTGGATGCACAGTGACGTGAGCCTGACTGAGGCAGAGTGCTCCACCGCTGTTTACCACAGTAGGGAGCCTTGGCATCCTGCAGGATACTTATTAACCAGTGCGGGTCACACCTTTCCAAACGCTCTCGATCCACCTTTAGAGGTCTCAGCTAATGCTGCCAGAGCCCTCCTTGGGGTATTTATGCACAGTAAAATACTGCAAACGTCTTCCACCAAACAGAATCAGAGGGGAATATATGAGGAGAGAGTCCGTGAGTAAATCAGGTAAGTGTTCCCGCTACTCACACACTCTGGGAACGAGGCGGCATGTTCTAGAGGAGGACCTGCTGCTTAGACGTTTTTTCAGTATTTTCTAAGCTCCACATACAGGCTGTTTCTCCTGGAAATTACTTGCCCATCCAGTCTAGGATGGCAAGCAAACCCCAGGGAAGACTGGCTGAGCTAAGGCTGCTGCCTAACTCTGGAGGAGAGCAACGGGAAAAGGAATAAGGTAGCAGGCAAGTGGGTGTAGGGAGCCTGAGGCCAAGACGCATCAAGATCTAATTTGACTGCTGCGCTTGCAAACTCAATCACGACACACTTGAGGCACTCAGCGTGAGACCAGGGTAACATGTACAAAATGATGTTTATTAAATCCATCTTGCAAACAGACAACATGAAAGATTTTTTGTTTGGGAGCTCATTCAGAGTTGAGAGTTGCAATGGCTTCCTGTCATTAAATCTCAGACACAGGAAAATAGAGCATAAATGATGACCATGAATCTTCATCTCATAAAGGGCAGAAAAACTGGTTAAAACCACTACAGCGATCTCTGCAATACATTGGATGGCTAACACACCTAGAAACACCCACAGAAGCTCTATGTGTACGATCAGAAATACGTACTGAACAAATACCACCTGTGCACAAAGGGAAAGTCATCCACTGCTAACACTCACTAGCAGCTGAGTACCCTGAGCCTGTACTGACACTCCTGTTCTCAGCCCGAGAGCTCATATACTAAACTGATGACTGCTCTCTTCCTCAGATGTGGAAAAGGCATTTAAAACCTATATATCATTAACCCTGTAAACTAAAAAAGCAAACCCAAGCATGATCGATTACTCTGCCTAGATCAATAAATACTAGATTCAAGTGCATGCTGAGTGTACTTGCAAGGACAGAAGCCATCAGTTAAATAAATCATGCCATTACCTACTGAATTTCCACTTGCTAATGCACATTAGTCAATTTGTAGATTTTATTTGACAAATACACAGATATTATTTTTCCATTCAAATTTCTAATTTGATCTCCTTTGGATTTTTTTCTTCTCTCATTCCCTTAAAACGATGAAAATAAAACAATTTTGAAGCAAAATGTCCAAGTCACAGCCATCCAGAGCACCATGCTGGATTTATTTCAGATCTTTACCCAGCAGGGAAATGCCATCGGAGTTTAGATGAGCCTAGGGGGCTTCCTCCGTGGACAGCTTCACCTGAGCCTCTTCCTGCCATGCCAGAAGTCGTGGGCTCTCACCTGGAGACTTCACCAGCAAACTTTTCAAAGAACCAGGAGGAGCCTTCCCTCTGTGTGTGTGCGGGGGGGCGGGGGGGCGGGGGTGTGTGAGGGAGTCCTGTTGTCAAGGGAGGCCAACAACTACAAACAAGAGGACAGGAATCCAAGGTGAATAAAACACCCACAGACCAAGAGGCAGCAAGGTTGAGGACATAGCACAGGACCAAGGCCTGCTGCCCCAAATAGCATCTTGAGCCCTCACATGTTTGAAATTCCAGACATGTCTTTCATCACAGGGAATAATCATTCCTCCAGAAAGTCCTGCCCACATGCCCTAACTGAAGCACGGGCACATTCCATCGGCCGTGGTTCTCTGCTCTTCAGGCAAATTGAGTCTCCCTTCCCGGTGCAGCTTTTCCTGGAAACCACAACACTCACAAACACAGGCCATTCTGGATTCGAGTCCCGCTGCTCCCAGAGCTCAGTGGCATAGGAGCCCTGCCCACCACAGATCATTTTGTCCTGAATCACTTCCAGTCTCCTTTCCCATCGGGACTGCTTGTTGCTTGGTTTGAAGGAAACACGCCAACCCCCGGCCCTTGGAAAGGAACAGTGCAAGATCCTACGTGCAAATACTTGCAAAGGATTTTGTGAAACAATATACATTTTAAAAATTCAAGTCAAATCCAGGTATACAGACTCTTGCGTTGGTGCCCAGACCCTTAACACCCACGACGGGAAATTGATCCGTTTCTGAAATGAGAGAGGGGTGAAGGCAGCAGCTCCTCCCGCAGAGGTGAATTCCTGGGGCTTGGGAGGAAGCCCAAGAGGAAAATGCTGAGGCTTCATGAAAGACAGGACTGCTGCCTCCTGGGGGCCTCCTGGGACGGAAGCCAAGGACTTTGTGTGAGCAGCACACAGGATCTGGATGCAGGTGAGGACAGACTCCCGGGCACCGGCGGGGCAGCACTTTCCCAGGAACTCTGAGAAGCTACAGCAAGGAAGGCACGTGGCAGGGCTTCCTCTCAGCCACATACGGGAGGGGGTGCAGGTGCCGCCCTACCACCTCTGCGCCCCTAAGCTTCTGCATCACAGGGAGCCTAGGGGGAGCTGCAAAGGGCAGCACATTCCTGAGGGTTTGGCGTGGGGTCCACAGCGATGCTAGGAGCACTGGGATGTATGCTTGGGCACCTCAGGTAGCTCGAGATCCAAAAGGCCCGGAGATGAGGCTGTGAGTCTGGGGGGCCAGGCCCGAGGTCTGGAAGTGAACAGCAGGCAGTTGGGTCTGTGTGGCTATCAAGAGCTGGTCACAGTGCCCATCCTGAAGAGGTCTGTATCAAGGGATTCCCCCTAGGGCATTTAGACCAGGCCTGGCCCACAGTAGAACCCCCTGGTGGCCCATGGGATGGTCCTCATCCAGGTTGCAAAGCAGCAGCTGGAAGTCTTGGCAGTGGTGGCTTAGCTGAGAGATGCACAATTCAGCTCCGAGTCCTCCCGGCTGTCTCCTGCCACCTCCTCCAGGCCATCGGGGCTGTCAGTGATGTTGGGCTCACTGGAGCACTGCCGGTGTGGCGGGGGGAAGCTGGGTGGCAGGAGCAGGCACTTGTCCTCACTGCCAGCCTCCTCCCCTAAGCCCGAGTGCATCATGGTTGCCATGGCCAGCAGCTGGATGTCCGAGTGGGCATTGGCCACTGTGTGCCGCCGGACACTGCCACACTTCTCCAAGTAGGCCTCGCCTTCCTGCTCCGTCAGTGGAGTCAGGGCCATCTCATTCAGGGGCCGGCTGGCTGTGGTCATCGGGGAGCCATAGTTCAGGAGAGTCACCTTGGGCCGGACCCGGGAGTGCCGCCTGGCTGCAAGAGGAAAAACCAGCAGAGGCTATGACTGGGAAAGGGAGAGGTGGTCTAAGCTCCTAGTCCCTCAGGGAGAAGAGAAGGCACCCCAGTCCTTAGGAGCAGCATTAGGTGTGGTCCTGCTGGAATGTGGTGGTGGTGGGGGGGGAGGGAGAACTTGATGATGGCCAAATGCATCTGTAGCAATCTTACCTGTTGATACCAGACCCTGCCCCTGCCCACCCTCCCCCCCCATATTAGGTGCTCACCAAAGACTTGCCTCAATAGATTAGGCTCAAGGAGTGCCCCCTCTTTCCCAGCTGCTGCCTGAACTTCAGTGGGTTTTTCCCTAAATTCCCTTTCAACCAATCTCCTCTGAAGATCTGAGCATTGACTGGGGTTGGCTCCAAAGAAGGCCTTGGGCCCCTTTTAGGATGCAGCCACTGCTGTGCCAACAGAGGACGTGGATGAGGCCTCGTAAGCTTCAGTCTGGAGGAAGACAGCTGAGCCATCACAGCCCAGGCAGTCGGACCCTCCTCCAAGTCCTACTGAACATCAACTACCACAAGGCCGCTCCTCTCCTTCCAGGTTAACGGTCTGAGATGTGTGTGCAGTTCAAGTCAGTTTTCCTGGATTCAAACAGCTTTCAGCACCATCAGAGAAGTGGCTAGTCTCCATGGATGACCCCAAGGAGCCAGACACAAACAGGAGGCCTAGAATCATTCTATAACTGCGGCTTGTCGAGCTCTTGCTGTGTTCCAGAAACTGTGCTAAACTTTGACATGCATCTTTTGAGTCCTCCTAAAAACTGAACTTACATCAGGACGCATGCTCTGCTCCCACTTCACAGATGAGAAAACTGAGGGCCATAGGTAATAACTTACCCAAGGTCACCTAGCTAGAAGGTGGCAGAGCTAGGGTTCAAACAAGATCGGCCTCCCAGGAAAGCCTCCCTCTTCCCAGCTGGCCTTGCAAAGCACACTGATAACTCCCCGAGGTGAACCTCTTCAGGGGAGGACAAGCGAAGTGCACGGGACTCAAAGGCCAGGGAAAGCATCTCCCTCTGGGGAAGATCAGGAAACTTGCCAGGGAGGATGCACATTGGAGACGCACCCTCAGGGTGGTGGAACTCCCAGAAGGGGGCAGGGATCAACAGCACTCGGAGCAATGGAACAGCCTGAGAAAGTTGCTGGGATGCGGCACCCCAGGCCACAGCCTGGCTGGAACGCAGAGTCCCTGAAATGACAGGGAGGAACTACAGCAGGCAGTATGAAGGCCCTTGAATGCCAAGTAGAAGCATCTGTGATGCATCACACAGGGCACGGGCATGGCAGGGCCTGCGAGGGGCACAGGTAACACTGCAGGCCGTAGGGCAGGATGGGTTGGAGCCACAGAGGTCAACTGTAAGGGAAGCTGGGGAGAGGGCTCTGGCATTATTTGCTAGAATAAATATGGTTGCATGCAAGAAACAGAAATGAACGGGAACATCAGAGTCAAGGAGAGAGGTGATCAGGACAGCAACCAGAGTTGTACTGGTGGTGAGAGGGAGGTGAGGAAGAAGACTGCCAGAGATGCCAGAGAGAACCCAGCAAAGGGGAAGGCATGGGAGCTGTCAGAGGGTGATGGGCACAGCGCCGGGGACAGAACAAGGCAGGGGCAAAAGCAGACTTGGGGAAGGGGCTAAGGATGGAGAGGGAGCAGCTTGAGCATTCCAGAGCTCGGCTCTGGCCACATGGAGTCTGGGACCCCAGGGCCTCCATGGGCAACCCTCTGCAGGCAGGTGGTCTGCAAGTATGACGCGGGGGAGGCATTTCCATCCAAAAATAGGGATTTGGCTACTTTCAAAGAATACTGAAGGATTTAGAAAATGTTCACAGGGGCCAGCGCTGTGGCATAGTGGGTTAGGCTGCCACCTGCAGTGCTAGCATCCCATATGGGTGCCGGTTCGAGTCCCGGCTGCTCCACTTCCACTCCAGCTCTCTGCTATGGCAGGGAAAGCAGTAGAAGATGGCCCAAATACTTGGGCCCCTGAACCCACGTGGGAGACCCAGAAGAAGCTCCTGAGTCCTGGCTTCGGATCAGTGCAGCTCCGGCCATTGCGGCCAACTGGGGAGTGAACCATCGGATGGAAGACCTCTCTCTCTCTCTCTCTCTCTCTCTCTGCCTCTCCTCTCTCTTTGTAACTCTTTCAAATAAAAAATTAAATATTTTTAAAAACATTCACAGTATATTTGGTGACTAAAGCAGAATATAACCAATATGATTCTTTTTTCTTCCCTTTTTAAGCACAACTGGAGTTATCCTGGGTGTCGTGCTCACACACAGCATGAAGGGAGAAACAGTATGCATCAAAGTATCAGTCATAGCTGCTTCTAGCTAAAAGGATTAACAATGACTTAAAACATTTCTGGGGCCACTGTCTGCAACGCTGGCATCCCATATGGGTACCAGTTCATGGCGCAGCTGCTCCACTTCCAATCCAGCTCCTTGCTAACAGCCTGGGAAAGCAGCAGAGGATGGCCCAAGTGCTTGCACCTCTGCCATTCACATGGGAGACCCCAAAGAAGCTTCTGGCTCCTGGTTCTGCCCTGGTTGTTGTGGCCACTTGGGGAGTAAGCCAGACGATGGAAGAAGACCTCTTTCTCTGTCTCTCCCTCCCTCTGTAATTCTGACTTTCAGATAAACAAACTTTTAAACATTTTCTTCTTTTTAATATTTTCAAACTTTGATTCTGTGTGTATGCATTTCTTTTTTTAAATTTAGTCAAATTTTTAAAGATTGTTATTTATTTGAAAAGCAGAGGAAGGGAAGGAGGGTGGGAGAGAGCAGGAGAGGGAGGAGGCAACTTCTGGTTCCCACCCCACATACCCACTCCAGTCAGCACCAGGCCAGGTTGGAAATCAGGAATCTGGAAGCCAATCTGGGTCTCCCAGGTAGGCAGCGGGGACCCGAGTACTCAAGACACCACTGTGGCCTCCCTGGATGCATATTAGCTTGAAGCTAGAATCAGAAGGGGAACTGGGACATGAACTCTGACCTCCAATGCAGGATGTGCCAAATACCTGTCTCCATGCATTTCTCTTGTAATGACAAAATGTGGGAGGTTAGGAAAATTACAGAGTCACCTGGATTTGGGTAATGGTTAGAGTGAATGTGACCCCTTCACAAATTAGGGTAGTGCTCAAGGACTAAATGATTTCATATATACCTGAGTGTAGGAGTGGATAAAATGAGAGGAGTCACAGAAAATGTCAATGAAAGTTCCAACAGCTAACACATAGGCCAGCAGTTAAGAGTATCAGGCACCCTTCTGAGCGTGTTGCTACGATGAACTAATTAGATCCCGGCACCCCAATGAGATGTAGGTCCTGTTCTCATTAGTGCCATCTCACAGGTAGGAAACTAAACAGGAGGCAGAGCAGGAGCGTGGGCATCAGCACCAGCAGCCGGGTGTCCAACCAGTGAGTCCTGCTGCCTCTAGGGGAGGAAGGACGCTCTGGGGGCGGGGGTCAGGGAGGCAGGAGAAGAGCCAGAGCAGTCAGGGAGGCCAAGGCCAGGGAGGGAGCAGAGCACCCCTGCAGCATGGGCACTGTGGGGCAGCAGGTTAGGTAGCTGCTTGGGTTGCCCACATCCACAGCCCAGTACTGGTTTGAGTCCCAGCTACTCCACTTTCCTGCTAATGTGCCTGGGGTGCAGCAGATGATGGCCCAGGCACCTGGTGACCCTCGTGGGAGACCAGAGTCTGGGACCACTCCAAGCATGTTGCCCTCAGGCCCACTGAAGTCGCCCACCTATGCCACTCTTGAGGCAATGTTGCCTCTTCTCCCACTCAGGCATAGCATCTGCGTCAGCAGACAGATGCAGACCACAGCAAGGCGGAGGAAAAGACAGTGAAGCTGGTGCTGAAGGCATGGCGGTGCCCAGAACACGCCCACGGGGGCTGAGGAATGGAGGGGGCAGTTCTCCTCGAGGCCTCCTCTCCGCCACACACACCTCTCCCCAGCCTTCACCTGTCACTGCTTCCCGTCATGCCCTTCCTGGCACCCTCACCCACAGGCCAGGGCAGGGCAGGGCAGGGCAGTGGGGAGCAACAGGGAAGGGCCTGATGGGGTCACTGCCCCCACCCTGCTCTGATGGGATCGGATGACCCAGTCTGTAAGGAAGAGCGCAGGGTGTGGCTCATAAATCAGCCTTAGTGCCACTCCAGCTCAGTCTCTGACTTTCCCAGTGATCCGGAGGCCCCTGCACACACACATCGGCGCTTCCAGAGCTCAAGCTCCTGGTGGGTATCATGGGGAGGCCTGCCTGTGTCCACCTGCTCAGCTTGTAGCTGGAGTGGGGTATGTGTGTATGTGTGTAAACTGATCACAAGAGACTGTAATTCTCACCCTCGTGACCCACTATCTGAGACCACTGACTCAGAACCCAGCAAGCTATCTGGTGGTAATACTTTTTCTAAACCAAATGTTAATGTGCAGAACTAAACTAAAAGTTTACAATGTGCTCTGGTCCGTAGTCTTGCTGTTCAGTCCGCATCTCCCTCTGATACCAGCAGGGCTGGTCTCATTATCCCCACTGCAACGATGGCAAAGATCATGGCTCAGCCCCAACTCTTAGATTCTGAATGGCAGTGCCCAAGCTTTCCCCATTACCTGTTGCCATGTTATAGGGCACCACCGCTGCTCTTGGAACCCACCAACCCTCTGAAGTTAAAGAACAACAGACCCCATGCCCCAAAAGGCTGCTGTTTGTCCAGAGCCTGGGTGTTTGGCCTCGCTTTGAGGAGCAACCAAGAGGAAGACTCTGTGCTGGGAGCATAGAGGGTCTTGGGAAGGCAGCTATGCTCACCACTATACCACCAACGCGTACCATAGAGGGTCTTTGAAGTACAGGCTCTTGTCCCCTCTAAGCCACGCATTTCTCTAATGTTCCCACGTTCTTAGAATAACCATGCATTACCTTTATGATTACAAAAATCAATAACTATAAAACAGAAGCACTGTAAGAGTTCAAAGCAGCAAGGACCCCGTTCAAGGGCAATTCTTTAAAAAGAAATGCCCTTGGAAACAATTGCTCATCCACTGCTGTTACAAGCAAGTGTTTTAGATTGGCTGCTGGGACCAGCCTAGCAGAAGCCTGCACTGCACCTGTTCAGTGAGCAGTTGCTACGTGCGGATCTCTGTGCTACTAAATACCTACCCACCAGGGGGTGGGGACATGGTTTGTGCAGAGGGCAGAATAGTGAGGGGCAGAGAAGTTTCATCATTAAATCCTGTTTTATGGGAGCATGGGGGATCTCTCTATTTGAGGAGGGGTATCTGGAAAGAGGCACTATTCCTGTCAGCTTTTGCAGTATGGCTAATCCACTGGACAGGGAGCTATAGGCAACACGGGCTACCTGCCCAGGAAGAGGAAAGAGTTGGAGCTAGGGCTGGGTCCACAGAGGACACAGAGTTCAGTTGTGGGGTTAGGTGGCAGGCGGAGTGCAGGTGCCAGCACCAGAGAAGGGGGCTCTTGATGGCGCCTGCCTCACCTTCAACAAGGACATCCTCCTTGAGTGACTATGTGCAGGCCGCTGCACCGGCTCTGAGTGGAGAAATGTCCCTTTGAGCTGGGGCCTGGCATAGGGGCTGAGCCCAGCACACAGGCATAAGAGCGTGCATGGACAGAGGTCTACACTCTGAGCAGCAACCACCGACTGTGGGTCAGCTCCCGTGCCAAAGGGGAGGTGGCTTCCCTGACGCGCTCTTTCTGACCATTTCTACAGAAGGGGAGCCTGACCTTGAGATGTTAAAATCACTTTATGGTTATGGTTAGTGATGAAACTCAGGACTGGAGCTCAGGGCTGACTGCACACAGTAACTGGCAGGGCAAGGTCAGCACAGCCAGTGTCAGGGCCGAGCTGCTGGCAAGAGCGCCCTGGGAATTCAGAGGAGGACGAGAGGTCACAGACGGGGGCAGCTCAGATGGGCCAGGCTCCCTAGCAGTGGCTTACAGGCTGAGCCCAGACTCCCCATTCATTCACTCACAGGCTCCCAGATGAGGCCTGGGCTAGGTCCTGGGACCCACAGGGAGTGACAGGCTCCCTGCTTCCAAGGAACTCTTAGCTTAAGGGGAAGACTGGATCAGGCCATGGTGCCTCAGGGCGATAAGAGCCAGGATGGGGCCCAGGGAGGGAGAGCAGGGAGCACTCAACAGCCCCAGCCCCAGCCCAGGAGATCCCAGAGGGGCAGAAGAGGGCCCTCTAATGGGCCAGTAACAGCAGGGAGTGGAACGGCCTGGCCTGCTCTGCTGCTTCCTCCTGCTGTCCCCTAATGGGCCTAGGCTCTTCCTTCTGCTTTCTGGGAGGACTGTTTTGTTTCCCAAGACAGGGCGTGGGCAGAGCGGAGACAACAGGGGCCTGACCCTGCTTCCTCAATGAGCTCATGCCAGAGCCCAGAGCTGACCCGCAAACAAGTGTGCCAGCCGCGTCCCAACCAGGGTTGGCCGGGTCCCTGGGGAGGCCTCAAAACCAAACTCGAGGCCTGGGGCTGACAGGCAGCCTCCCACACGCCAGCTTCTTGCTCCTCTCCTCCTCTCCTCCTCTGCCTCCTCTTCCTCCATCTCCTCCTCTTCCTCCTTTTTCTTTGCAAGAGGGAAGGCAGGACCCTGGCACCCAGGGGCAGACATCTTCCTGCTGAGTGAGTGATTCTTGGCTACATTCTGGAACCTAAAACCTGGGCCTTGCCTTGCTGTGCTGCTGCTCTAGCTGAGAGTGGGCCCCAACTCCAGACCACCTCTTCTTCCCACCTCCCCCTCTCCCTCCCCCTCCTCCTTCACATGGGGTGGGGCTGCAGGAGCCTGTATTCCTTCCTCCCTCCCCAGGCACCCTGCTGAGCCCTGGCATCCATCCGCCAGCACAGGAGCCAGCTCCTTTCAAACCCCTGGACAGAAAGTAGCAAAAGCCTGGTCCTTTGTTAGGGACTGTGTTCCCAGGCCTTTGATCTCCCAGGGCTCAACCATAAAGCAGCCATTGTGACCTCTGCACACCACGCCCTTTGTGGCTCAGCACCTGAGAGCCCAAGAACAGGCACAGCTTCCCGATGCCCAGCGCCTCCCCGGGGAACACCACGCAGAGAGGGAGGGGTGTGGGAGCCGGCCAGCCCGCTGAGCACAGAGCTGAGACTGGGGGCTTGAGGCTGGCCTTTGCTGAATCCTTTGTCAACTTCACTGTCCTCTTCCTCACCCCACACTGCTAAGCTGGTAGAAAAGTGAGGCCCCAGGGCCGGCGCTGAGGCGCAGCGGGTAAAGCTGCCACCTGTGACACCAGCATCCCATATGGGCACCGGTTTGAGACCCAGCCACTCCACTTCCCATTCAGCTCCCTGCTAATGTGCCTGGGAAAGCAAGATGGCCACGTGCTTGGGCCCCTGCACCCACATGGGAGACCCTGAAGAAGCTTGGCCGTTACGGCCATTTGGGGAGTGAACCAGTGCGTGGAAGATCGATCTCTCTCTCTCTCTCTCTCTCTCTCTCTCTCTCTCCTTCTCTGTCTCTCCTTCTCTCTGTGTAACTCAGACTTTCAAATAAAATAAATAAATTTTAAAATACAAAATGGAAAGGAAAGTGAGGCCCCACACAGCCTGGGCCTCAGATGATCCCCCTGTGTCTCTGAAGCAAGCCTCCCTATCCAGGGCCAGGCTGAGTGGCAGGAAGCCCTCCCAGACAGAGGCAGCACAGAGAGCCCCAGCAATGCATCGTGTCCCTGGCTCAGAGCCCCAGGGACATTTCTTAAGGACCCTCAGAGAGCATCCTCGGGCTGCACGAGGATGGAAGGCACCCAGGCATTCAAGGAGGTAGCTCTGGAGCCCACGGCTCTGCTGCCCTTGACCACCCCCTGCTGCGGCCCGAGGAAGCCAAGGCTGAGCCCCGCCCCTGGGACGGGTGGCTCTGCAGTTCACAGCAGCCGTGTGTCTCCCCAACAGGCGGGCTGCACGTCGGACCCCTGGTCACGAGGGGCAGCCGGAGACCAGAGAGTCCTGCTCACCCCCAGGAAGAGCACCACCCACGGTGGCCACTGTGGCTTTTTAGTCTCAGAGGTTTGGGATGAGCTGCTCGACCCGGGGTCCCCCTGGGAGGGACAGCCCCACCTCCTCTGTGTGCCTTTAGCTAAGTCACCTCCTACATGAGCAGGGCTGCAGACAGAACAGGGCGGGAAGCAAAGACAGCAGTCCTGGCTGCAGCAGCCCAGTGACCTGTACGATGGGAACAGCAGGGCCAGTTCCATGGCACAGCATCAGCCCACCACGCATGTGCAGGATGTGGTCTGCACCCAGTGGCTTCCCTTGCTGTTGGCTGCTTGGCAACCCCTCAGTTCTTAAAAGGAACTTGCTCACTCACCATCCTCCAAATTTTCCCACAGGTCCTTCCCTTCCCTTCTCTCCCTTGTTAACTCAGCTAACTTGTATTCATCCTGCAGTTGCCAGCACAAACATCACCTCCTCCAGGGAGCCCTCCCTGATTTCCTGGTCTAAATAGCATCTCCCTCCACGGGCTCCATGGTCCCTGTATTCCCCCTCTCAGGGCATCTGTACAGAAATGAGTCACTGCTGTGTTTGTGACTTCCTCACTGGAGCGTGTGTGCCAGGGGGCAGGGGGAGCTCTGGTTTTGTTCACAGACACATCTGCAGTGCTGGGTCAGGCTCTCAGGACACGTTGGCTGGAATAATCATAATTTTAAAAATTAGTGCAAACAGGGCAATGCCCTTCTCCCTCCCCTCCATGCAAGAACAAAAGCTCAGGCCTCAGCTTTAGCATTTGAGAAAAATGCAGGTTAGCCCTCTTTTGGCTGGGAGCCAAAAGGGATCTCTGCTTAGCGTGAACAAACTTCCAGACCCTCTCAGGGGAGTGTGGGAGACGGCAGAAGCTCCCCCCACCCCGCAGGATTGCTGTGCTGGAGGCTAATTAAGCAGCAGGTGTGGGAAAGCTCTCTGCTCTCCCTCTATTGACCTTAAAGCAGGACAGACTGCCAAAGAGAGAAGAATCCATCCTGTGCCCTCCGCCAAGGAGAACGCTGACAGCTTGGGGGCCTGAGCAACGGTGGCGGCACCAGAGCACACTGCGTTAACAGAGCAGCTTTCCCTGTCAGCTGCCGCACCCCAAGTTGCCTCCCCTCGAGCCCAGTCTTCTTCGTTTGTCCTGTCACTCCTCTAAAAATGTCTTCTGGGGTCAGCATTGTGGCACAACAGGCTAAGCTGCCATGTACTAGGCCACCAGCATCCCACAGGAGCAATGGTGCAAGTGCCAGCTGTCCCACTTAGGATCCAGCTCCTGGCTAATGCACCTAGGAACGCAGCAGAGGATGGAGCAGAGTTCCTGCCACCCTCCCACGTGGAGACCTGGATGATGCTCCTGGCTCCCGGTTTTGGCCTGGTTCAGTTCTGGCTGTTGTGGCCATCTGGGGAATAAATCAGCAGATGGATGATCTTGATCTCGATCTCTCTTTCTCTCTCTCTCTCTCTCTCTCTCTCGTTCTCTCTGGTTCTGCCTTTCAAATAAATCTTTAAATAAAACACAAACAACATGGGGCTGGTGCTGTGGCATAGCACTGCTGCCTACAGTGCCCACATCCCATATGGGCACTGGTTTGAGTCCCGGCTGCTCCACTTCCCATCCAGCTCTCTGCTATGGCCTGGGAAAGCAGTGGAGGATGGCCCAAGTGCTTGGGCCCCTGCACCCACATGGGAGACTCGGAAGAGGCTCCTGGCTCCTGGTTTTGGATTGGTGCACCTCCAGCTGTGGTTGCCATCTGGGGAGTGAACCAGCAGATGGAAGACCTCTCTCTCTCTCTGCCTCTTCCTTCTCTCTCTCTCTGTAACTCTATCAAATAAAAAATAAATATTAAAAAAAAAACCCACTAACATCCTGTTCTTTGTTGAAGATGCTAGAAGTGGAACTGCGCATTTCCTGGCTGTGTGTCTGAAATATCCACAATGATGACCTTTTGCTTGTTTCCCCTTATTAATCCATGACCGGGGTCTCGGCCAAGCAGAAGCTTATGAAGGTGGAAGATGGATTACCTTCCTTCTGCACTGGTGTGAGGCCCGGACAGTGGTGAAGCCCCTGTTCGGCCCAGCTAGCCTGCTGGCATCCTGATGTCCCCCCAACTCCCACCCCCTAAAGTGCTCTGTGGGCCGGGCTGGAAGCAGGAAGGTGGGCTCCATGGAGACGGCAGAATATAGCACCCAGCTCAGGGCTGGGGAGGACAGGGGACTGCTTCCCCTCCTCCCTCGGCCATGCCCATGCAGTGTCAATTCAACCCTGGCTCCTTCCAGTTCCTTTGGGGGCTGGGGGAGGGGATGATTGAGTGAGAAAGGCAGGGAAGAGGCCAGAAACTGGCAGGCGGCAGCAGGCTGGGGGCAGTACCCTCGGATCTGTGGTGGCTGTGGTTAAACTGGTGTCTCCAAAGAAACATGACCAGTGCTGTGAAAACTGCCAGGACAATGGCCCTGCCTTTATTTCTGTGGTACGGTACAGAGGCCCAGGGAAGGGCAGGAACCCCACTGGAGGCTGCCCCTCCCCCCTCTCTCTTTGAAGCTCAGCTACAACTGCATTCCACCAAGAAGGGCGGCTGTGGGTTCCAAACCCAGGTCACTGGCTCTTGGCTGTGTGCGTCGCCGGGCCTTGCGGGTCCAGCTGCCTGCCATCTATATAACAGACATCTGCCAGGCACCCTTCCAGCTGCTGGGGATGGAGCAGACGGACTTCTCGCACACTGAGGCTTCACGTTTCAGATGGGAGCCGGAAGCAGCTTAGATTCCACGCCGCATCATAAAGCTGTTTTTACCATGACTGCGCTCTAACGGAGGCTTTTTTTTATGACCTGTGAACTAGAGTATGCAGCCAATTCTAGAACATCTAGACCTTAGTCCCACTGAGAGAAGGAACAGAATTATTTCTAGATTCACCAAGTGCTTAATACAGAGCCTGACACCCACATCTCAGCCACCGAAAAAGGCCCCACCAGGATGTGACCCAAATTCAGAAGCCTTGACGGCACCTCCATCCTCGCAGGGGTGGGGCACCTTGTTTCTGCCAAGGGCCATTTGGATATTTATAACATCATTCGCGGGCCATCCAAAGGGATCCCTTTAAAAATGAGCCTGCTACAGACGTATTGAATTTCAAGTCCAGCCTGTGGTTGCCTTGGCAGGGCCAGACCATGTGATTCTGTGGGCCTCATAGGGCCCACGGGCCAGCGGCTCCCCTTCCCATACAGCAACAAACAGCTGCCTTCCCACTTCAGGCCTGCTTTCAAAGGGAAAGCCAACATGGGGTGGGGGCAGGGCATTTCCACTCAAGCCGGGGCCTGGGGTGGGGGTGTAATAAAACAGTCTCTGGCATCAGGTACAGAAAAATTAATGTCCCAGGCACATGAGAAAGATCAAAGCCACTGATTAAAGATGTGGCTCAGACAAGCACCTGCCCAGAGGCTCTGCATGGTTCCTGGGGGAGGAATCGCCAAGTGGCATGGGGGTGGGGGTGGGGGTGGTTACGGTGACACAGGCCAGGAATGTGGTGATTAACAGGCACAGGTTTGCACTGACCCATGTCAGAAGCAAAGGGCTCAGCACGTAACCCGTGCTCAGCAAAACATAGCTGGGGTCCTGGTCCTCATCACAACTTGAGGGCCACGCCCCTTCCTTACCCAGCGTGTGTGCGGGGCCTGAGAAGCCCCGGTCCCCGCTGATGCCGAGAAAGGGAGAAACCACCTGCTTCACCAGCTCCTCCAGCTGCAAGTAACCCTCGCTGGGGCCTGTGGGCTCGTGAACGCTCTGGAAAGAAACATCAGTGATAGGCAAAAGTCAGCCAAAGTCGCCACAGCCAGCACGCTCTCCAGCCACCAAGCCCGATTCCCCTCCTACGAGGTATAAGGCAGCGATGCCAGCAGGCAGCGGCCTCGTGGTCAGAACAAGCAGCTGAGGCCTGGAGCCCTGGTCGCCATCATGGCCATGGGGACTGGAACTGTGCCTGGGAAACGTGCCGGCAGCCGCCCCCGCAGGGCCCTGCCACGGCGCTGTGACTGGGGTTGCCCCAGCTCCAGCTCCAAGCTTGAGCTCTGATTGGTCTCACTGCTAAGATCCCACCCCACACTCATAGTGACAGGCACTTGGCAAGAATTCATGCACAGAGGCCTCCTAGCCGCCAAGCAGGGGCTGTTCTCCTAACCCTTCTGCGGATGAGGATACAAAGACCCACATAGCTTAAGTAACCAACCTGGGACAACACAGCCAGCGAATGGCAATAGCCCTGGACTGCAGCCCAGCCTAGCTGGCTCTGAGCCCACCTTCCTTCTACTTGCTAACAGGCCAGGGGTGGGGGAGGGAGGGAAGAATACAGAAAGGTCCAGAATAGCAGGACAAAGGGAGAGCCATTCATTCCCATGACAGCAGTCAAAACCAAAGAGGAACCAGAAGACTCCTGGGGAACTCAGCTGCTCTGGGGAAAGGCCCTGAAGGCCTGCTGTCATGTCGAGGGCCACCAGGCAGCAGAGGCCACCTGGCCAAGGAGAGGGGCACCAGCAGGGACAACACTGGGCTCTGTGTCACATCACATTCTCAGATCGGAGTGTATCTTTGGGTTTGTATCTATGGGTTTCCACCAAAGCAGTGAAACATCTCCATTGCATTGTGGTGTTGGGGGGAGTTGCTGGGGAGATGGTGGGATGAAGAAGTGGATAAGGCTGAGTTGTGCAGGTTGGGGAACCCTGGATCACGCATACCCTCCCCAGGACACAGGCTCTTTGGTGGCCCCCTGTCCACTGAACCCTGCAGAGAAGGGGGTGGTTGGGGATGGTAGGAGAGAGACAGGAATAAAGGAGGCAGGAGAGGGGTTAGAAGAGAAAAGATGCAGAGAAAGCGAGTGGGTCTAATAGCCCCTGCATGGCACAGAGGCATGACATAGGTCTCCACGGCCTCCCTCCAATTCTGCTTGGGCTGAGAGGAAACCTCAGAGAAGTGAACACTGGGGATAACAGTCAGCAAGCCGCTGGCTCCGGAAGGTCCGCTCCCATCAGTGCAAACAGAAGGGATCCCCACGGCAGCAGCAGGAGAAAGGGGGAGCCTGATTCATGCTCCCCAGGAACCACACCAGGCCTCAGAAGCAGAGCAGTTTCAGCCACAAAACCACCTTCACTTGGCTTCAAAGTCCAGGAAACTTGGCTTCTCATTTCTGTCTTTGACAGTTCTCACCTGGCTTCTCCCCAAACCTCTGTACCCCGTAGTTCCCGAGCACTGAGCAGCAGACGTGACAAGAGGCAGAGACTTGGTGACAGGTGGGAAGAAAACGGGTAAGGAGCACATGAGTTGGAGCTTGATGGTCTCCCAGCAAGGGCCACTGCACGCTCAGCCTGCATGGAGTCCCCTAGAACATGGCTGCCCTCAGCCTCCACTGGCTGTGGAATCTGTACAGCCCACTGCAAAATGAAAACCATGGGGGCCCTTGTCCAGGAATTATTTAGTACATCAAGACGGCGGTGGGAGAGAATTCAGCCAAGAGTAGAGTGCTCTCTCGGCACGGAATGCCCACCCGGCCAGGCTGGCCAAGATCCCTCTAATGCTCCGTCCTTCGGATGGCTCAGGACCTGTGTGCTCAGGCTGGGAGCAGGCAGATCTTCACTTTGGTTGGAATCTCTTGGCCAGCCTCTGGATGTGACAGCTTGGGGGCAGGAGGATGCAGCCTGTGGTAGGAGCATTTGAGCCCCTGGTGCATCTGGGAAAGGGAAGGGTTGGTTCAGGGGTGTCTGCAAAGAACAAAGGAAAAGGGGAAGAAGAAGCCCGAGAAAGGAGTATTTTCTCAGTACTTGCATCAGCCAGTCCCAGGTCACTGTGGGAGAGTAATTCAGGTCCAAAGGCCTAACTTCCTGCAGTGGGAATGGCCCCCAGCAGTGCTACCTGAAAGCTCTATGCATAGCCAAAGGCTATGGCTGTGAGTGGGGAAAGATGCCTTTGTGACTGCCACACTCCCAGCTTTGGGCATCACAGCACCTGAGTGAGAACAGGGGCCAGCAAAGTTATTCCCAGGGTGCCAAGTGCTCCCACTCAAGTGGGACCCTCCCAGAGGTGAGGAGGGCATTGCACAGTACCTGGGAGGCTGGAGCGGGGAAGGCAGTCATCATCATGCAAGTAGGAAAGAATGAGGGCTGAAGAAGGGGTCATAAGCCCAGCTCCCTCACAAACCAGCACAGGCGCTGGGCGGCCAGCTCCTCTGAATCTCCCGCTCAGCTGTGGACCGGGAAAAGCAGTGACCAAACACAGGAGGGAGTGTTTCCTGGCCCGACTCCCCAGAAGCTGGCCACAACCAGGGACTTCCCTGCATGATGGTCCCCAACATGGCACTGGAGGCCAGGGCCCTGGGGCCAGTCCTACTTAGGCTACTGCTGGACAAGGTTTCACTAACACTTGACTTGTTGCCAAAGATTGTGGTGTGTGTCGAGGGCACACAAGTGCAGAGAAAATGTTAGGATCTGCCTTGACTGGAAGGAGGCTTAGGGGCCCTGGAAGACAGTGCTCCAAGCAGAGGGAATGGCGAGCCCAGAGGTCCTGCTGGGGCAGGGGCCAAGAAAGCCATGGAAAGGGCAGCCGGCCTCCAGGTGAGGATGGCAAGTTGGGAAGGCAAGAGGCCAGGCTGTCAACTTGAGCAGTTTTCCCAAGCTCGGTGGGGAATCGCCAAGGAGTCTGCAGGTGCCCTTGAGAGCAGGGGACCAGCGCCGGTGAAGGAAGACTCTCCTGGACAGCGGGCTGCCCTGTCGTTCGGAGCTCCAGGCGGGTGATGACAGCTTTCTCGTGGTTGTCAGGGTGTCTGGTTCAGGGCCCAGACACCAGACTATGATACAGGTTGTACCTGGCAGAGACAGCCCCTGTTCCTGTGTCAACAGGTGAGCTCTCACCTGCAGGAAGCCATCAAGTCTCCTCCAGCAAAAGAACAAGCAGAAAATACAAAGGACCACCTTCCCATCCCTGAAATGTTACAAACAGAACCGGGGGCATGAAAGGCCAGCTCTCCCAATCTTCTAGCACAATCCCAAAGGGCTCATGTCCTAGGTGCCTCCCTTAGGATCCAAGCTCTTACTTGGGTGTCCTAGACATAAGCTGCCATGGACTTTTCTAACTGCCTCCTTGCCTTCCCTCTCATAAGAAATAATACTTGACCTGGCATTCTGGTCAATCATACCCATCCTTATCCATTAGGCAAGACTTCCTGGTCTCTGACGCCAGGTAAGGGGGAATCCATCCAGGAGGGACAGTGCTGGGGCAGGGAGGGTGCTTGGGGGCCCCAGTGCCTGACATTTCATCCCTGCTCTGAGAGTAGCATGGAGTCACCAGTAGCCTGACCAATGGCCAGGCCTGGGAAAGTGGCCCTGTACTTGGAGCACTGTGTGCCCTACCCATCGGAAGGGCTTACTAAGGCTTTGCTTGTACTATTTGATCTAGTTCAAGGTCAAGGCTGATGGAGCCAAGGGGAACCATGCAGCCCAAGCTGGACCAATCATAGTATTTCCCCTGGGGAGGAAGAAGCCGATGCTGAGTTCTAATCTCACTACCCCTGACCAGCCGAGGCATGGCAGGCAAGCACAGAAGCTCCTCAGTTTCAGTTTCCACATCTGCAACACGGGAGAAACAACACTGCCCACCCTAAGGTGCCTGCTTGGATTATCTGTGTAAGAAAACAACACACTTGAAGTCCTGGGTTCCTACCTGGCACACAGACGGAGACTGCCTTGTGTTAGCTCATTGCCCTACTGTTGTCTTAAAACCAGGAGACAACGGACAGCCATCTGGGCCATCCGTTACTGGAAGCACTTGAGCTGCAGGAGACCATGCTGATCCAAAGCAGATGTGCAAGCCAAAGTGCTGAGGACAATTCTGCAGAGAGAGCAAGACCAAGTCCAGGAGAGAGAGGACAAGGCTGGGAAAGGACACATCAGAGGGAAACAAGGTAGACCAGGTGCAGAAAAGAGGAAGCAAAGGAAAGTGGTGGCTTGGCAGCCTGATGTGGTTTCGTCCCTGCTTGTGATGCCTCAAGAAGTTCATCTGGCTCATGCAAGGCCAAAGTTGTGTCTTGCAAGTCCTGGTTGTGACTTGCAAGTGGTAGCTCCCTGCCATCACCGGAGATGGGTGTCCATTGCCTGAAAGAAGGCCCTAGTTCCTCTCATGCTCCACTGTAATCCCAGCACCAAGCTCAGCACCAGGGACCTAACAGGTGCTCAGTAAATGCACATCAAATAAATCAAGGAATGCGGACAAATCAACTAAGGAACACTACATTTTCAAGCTAAGGCACTCTGGTCATTCGATGTTCTCCCCCTCATCTTTCAATGGCAATCTCCTCCTCCTTTGCTTTCCTCCCTTGACCTTGGGAACACGTCTCCACCACGGTCTCACCTGCAGGACGAGCAACATCTGGACAATGGACGAGGGCAGCTTGGACTGGGCCAGTAGCAGCAGGTCACCCAGCTTCACCTTCAACAGAACCAGGTCTCGGAAGCCCAGTAGGGAGATCTGGCGGATGGTCAGCTCCTGACCCTGGAGAGCAGAGGAGAAGGGAGGGGAGGGAAGGAAGGCTGTTAAGTGAGAGCTCACTGGCCCAATCACATTGGGTTCAGGGCAACACGGAGCACCCAGGATGGGTCACAATGAAGTGTCTCCATCACAAGGCCCAGTGGGGGTTGTCAAAGTTGAAGACCCAGCCTCTGTCCTCTAGAACTAAAGCAGTGCTCAAGATAAGATGTGGGACCCAAGCTGTGGCACAGTGAGTTAACTGTTTGCAGTGTTAGCATCCCATGTTGGAAAGCCAGTTCTAGTCCTGGCTACCCAGCTTTCATTCCCAGCTTCCTGCTGATGCACCTGGGAGGGCAGTGGAAGATGGCTTGAGTGCTTGGACCCTTGCTGCCCATGTGGGATACCAGAATGAAGTTCCTGAGACTAGCTTCAGCCAGGCCCAGACCGGTTCTTGCATCTACTTGGAGAGCAGGCCAGCATATCGAATCAATCACTCTCTCTCTCTTTCTGTGTGTGTGTATGTGTGTGTGTGTCTGTCTTTCCCTCTCTCTCTGCCTTTCAAATTAAAAAAGACATGACTCAACCTGTCTAAATGACCCAAAGATGATACAACATATATATGATGGGGCTGTGCTGTCACAGACGAATATGGGGAGAAACAAAAGGAAAGATCCATCCCAGCTCCCCACATTCATCTGCTAAATATTTCGGCCCTATCGTACATCAGGAAACCAATGGAGAGTGAACCAGTGGATGGAAGATTGATCTCTCTCTCTCTCTCCTTCTCTCTGTGTGTGTGTGTGTCTCCCTCACACTCTATCTCTCCCTCTTTACAATTCTGCCTTTCAAATAAATAAAATAAATCTTCAAAAAAAAAAAAAGCCATACACAATGCAGGCCCTGTAATCTGATTTCACGAGATAACCACACCCACGCTTTGAGGTACCACATGCATTTCTCCAGCAAGTACTCTGTGTAAACACTAAAAAAGTTACCAAGGGAGCTAACATCACAGTGGGCGCTGTAAATAACTTGTCTTCACTACAAGGCACTTTTACTTGGCTTCATGCTTACACCTCCAAAAAGTCAAGCAGCTGGTATTATCTCTGTCTGATAGATTGATGGATAGGGATGCGGAGAAACCGACACTGGCCTGTTATTCTATGCAGGCCCAAGGCCCTTTGGTACTGGGTGATGCTGGAAGCTGACAGGACCTGGCCAACTTCTGTTCACAACTCTCCAATGAAGGAAGAGATAGCACTGTTTGATTCAAATTTCACAAGGTGGGCAAGGAGAAGAAGGAACTTCTAAAATTACTCCTGCAGAGCAATTCTGGTGGGAAGAGGGGCTTCCTACTCCAACAACTGTCAAATCACTTCACTGCACTCATTTTGCAGGAATTGCCTACCCGGCTCTCAGGGCATCCAGAGGGACTTCCCATCCTCCAGCAACTGCACTCCAAACAGACACAGTTTTGTTGGTTTGGTTTTTTTTTGTTTGTTTGTTTGTTTAAATCATAAGGTAATAGATATTTATAGGCAAAGATTAAAAGCATTACAAAGGGCTTTAGGGAAACAAAACAGTCTTCTAACATTTTATTAGAATCCATTTGGGGACTCATTTTTAACAGGTTTTTATTCATGTTCTAGATTTTTCCAGAAAGTTTCTGCATCCATGAAATCACACATATAACCTTTAAGAATACCCAGAAATTATACCCTTCCTGCTGTTTGGCAGCTTGCTTCCTGGTTTTTAGTACACTGTGGACATCTTTTCATGCCACACATATTGATCCACCTCACTCTTCTGTACAAATGTATAATATTCCCAGTGGGAGCATACTCTATTTAATTAGCCATCTCACCAACTATGATGCTTTTTTTTTTTTTTGGTCTACATACCATGCTATAATACACACATTCACCGTCACCAGCATATCCAGATTACCACTCTTTCAAAGCAAAATTGCTCAACCAAAATACATCTTTAAAAAGTCACTACTGGGCCAGCACCGCGGCTCACTAGGCTAATCCTCCACCTGCGGCACCAGCACCCCGGGTTCTAGTCCCGGCTGGGGAGCCAGGCACTAGTCCTGGTTGCTCCTCTTCCAGTCCAGCTCTCTGCTGTGGCCTGGGAGGGCAGTGGAGGATGGCCCAAGTGCTTAAGTCCCTGCCACCCGCATGGGAGACCAGGAGGAAGTACCTGGCTCCTGGCTTCGGACTGGCGCAGCGCCGGCTGTGGCAGCCATTAGGGGAGTGAACCAATGGAAGGAAGACCTTTCTCTCTCGCTCTCTCTCTCTCACTGTCTAACTCTGCCTGGCAACAACAACAACAAACGTCACTGCCATGTTGCCCTTCAAAAAGACCACACCAATTGACACTCCCACTCCCATTCTATTGTCTCAGACTAACTCGGGGACGACTTCTTAAGGAAGCTGAGTAAGAAAATGTGGGCCATAGGCCCTCTTAGACAACTTCAATGGGGCTACCCCAACACCTTTGTGGACCAATGCCAGGGATATGGGGGACACTCAAGAGTCATCCATTACAAAGCCAACTGCCAGGAAGATTCTGTTGCTATCCCCTCTTCATATGAGATACCTGCAGACATTTGGGCCAGGCATGAGTAGTTACAGTATTTATCTGGTGGAGATGAACAATTTGCCTTTGGGGCTTCTAAGCTTAAGGTTAAATACTACATAAGCTCAAGGTAAAACACTGCACACTCAGGAGAGAGGCCTGGACTTACAAATGACCAGAGGGGAATATTGAGTCCGTACCCAGAGCCTCCTCTGTTTGAAGCTGACCCAGGCCCAGAACAGCAACAACGCACCACCATTTATGCTAGAACTGGCTCCCATATTCATGTCATTAACCCCCTGCAGCCTCTGGTGTCATCCCGAGACCCTCTCCCTGTCCCCAAAGGCACACTGGCCTCTTTCCCATTCACAATCTGGCCTCTGAAGCCAGCAGAAAAATATATTTGTGGCAGCAAATGGATACCTAGTGAAGACCAACCTGCCATATATACAAGCTAATCATTGCTTTCTTACAGGGCCATCAGGGCCATTTGCCAGGGCACTGACTTGTCACCAGGCCTGCCATCGCCTCAGCCCACAGTGAATCAGAGAAGGAATTCATATTGCCCTAGAATTGGCTTTTCTGTTCTTGTTTTAGCCTGGAGGAAAAAAAAATACAACACCAAGCCTTGCAAACAGTCTCTTCCAGAAAGTTAAAACATTCACACCCCTGTTAGCCAAAGGACCCCCAGTTTCTCTAGTTAAACAAAGAAAGAGAAAAGCTAACAGCATTCAATCCCATAAAGCCTGAATACATGGACCTGGCTCAGCTGAGAGCAAAAAAATGGCACCTGTCATTTTGGATGCCTGTTTGCCATGGTCTCCCCACCTCCTCTTAACATTCCCTACGCACAACCTTCATCCATTGCACCTATGCTGAACTGAATAAAACAAGGTTAGCACAAGGTGTCCTCAAGGGTTGATATGGAAAGAGAGAAGGCAGCCAGGTGGAGTGTGGCAAAGCAAAATTCAAGTCAGCTGTTGGGAGTCGTGCAGGTGACAGGAACAACAGTTGTTGTTCAGTAACAATCAGTTGTCGCTGGATCTTGCAATTTTTCCAATCAGGAGAATGCCTTCCTTAGAGCTGCAGGCCTGCTCTGAGCTTTTAGGGACACCTCCTTGCCCACCTCTGACTGTCCTGGGGCTGTGCCTGCACAGCTCCCAACAGCCACTTCTCATTCTGCAACCATTCTGAGCACCTGAACCCTGGAATTCTCTTCCCAAATAGCACCCACTCCAATAGCAATATCTGATTAAAAAAAATTAATAACAACAGGATGCCCAACAACATTTGAATAGTTTGGGGTATAAAATGTCTCAAATATTGCATTACTCATTGTTTATATGAAATTCAGTATTACTCTGCACTCCGGTGTTTTATTTGCTGAATCTGGCCCCTCTGTACCTCAGCTCTGTCTTCCTAAGAGAGCACCCTGTGCTGGCTGCTGGGAAGGGCACAGGGGCTGCAGTGCTCCTGTAGATAGAGCACGGGACAGTGAAGAGCAGCAGGCTGCAGGCCAGGGCTTCTGCCCAGTCTTCCTGGAAATCTCAAGGGCAGGCTTGACAATGTTAAAAGCAATCTGTCAGCATGGCATCCCAGGCTGAACACATCTGACCTACATTTTAAGAAATGCTAGATTTCTTTAACACATCATTCAGTCCAAACAATCCCCGCAGGCCCTGACCTCTGCTAGGAGGCAATTCTAGCCCTGTGTTCCTATTCTGAACCCTACACTGCAACAAAGCCCTATTGCGTAGGAAGCCTTAAGCCTGCAGGAAGAAGAGCATGTGCAGTGGAAAGCCGCGGCCGCTCCTACCTCGCAGTGATGCACCCTATGTGGAGCCCGGCAGAGGCGCAAAGAGTTGAGTCACAGGGCGAGTTTGCGGAAGAGACGCCGCCAGTCCTACACTTCAGTCCTCACGTAGAGAGACAGCAAATGCAGTCGGCTGAGACACACTAAATGATGTTGTCCAAACCCATGCTCTTGAACCCAAGTCGGCCAATTCCTAGCCTAGCGCTCTCTTTGTACTACGTCGATGTGGCTTCTCCTCTTCAGGGATCCCTTACGGATGGAGCAAATAGCAGGTTCCTTTCCCACATTTTGGCAGCAACAGCAGACTTGCTTAAAATTGTGCTTCCAAATAAATAAATAAGGGAGAGAGGCAGGGCAGAGAGAGAAAGAAAAGAAGTCATCTCCCTCCCCAAACTTCTGGAAAGTAAGAAAAACAAACCACTCCAAAAATATAAAACATCCTCAAAACCAAGAGGGTAACAAGAGCCTACAAACTGTGCGTTATGTGAGGCCTCCTCATCACTGAAGTGAGGTACTAAATATAGAACCAGAGGGCCCTCAAAAGATCTCCAAGGCCCTTAACCAACTCAAGCATCCAATCTGTAGGTTCTCTTCCTTTTCACTGGGGAGCCCCAGGGTGCAAAGGCCAAGAAGGAAGGCAGCTCCTGAGGCCAGCAGGAGCTCACTCCCCCAATGAGACTGACCTGAACTGGATAAAATATGGCCTGCAGGGTGGGGAGAGTCTCAGTGAAGAAGTGGTCCCAGACTTCAGCCAGAACCTCAATGCGATTTTCACCTACATGGGGGCGAAAAGATGGGAGGGAGAAAGAAAGACAAGCACTTGTCATTACTTGTAGGATCAGCCAAGAGATAGTTCCACATAAAATACACAGGTGCACATGCTGGAAAACTTGCAGCCAGGAGCTGTGAAAGTCCAGAGCGCAGGGCCGTGGTACTGCATGCTGGTCATCCCTGGCTAATGGCACCAGCTAGTCTCAGGGCAGAAATACACCTGGTCTCAGGAAGCTGGCGAAACTCACACCTCACTAGCAAGACTCTAAATGCAAGGAACAGCAATTGGGGTGGGGAAGGTGAGAGGGAGAGCACATTTCCAGTGTGTGGGATTGAGTGGGTGCTATGGTTTGGATGTGGTTTTTCCCTCGAGGGTTCACATGTAGGGAGTTTGGTCCCTCAGTGGCAATGTTAACAGGCAGAGGGACCTTTCAGAGGTAGAGCCTGGTGGAAGGCGGTTAGGTCATTGGGACAGTGCCTCAGGAGGGATTAATGCTTGTCTCATGTGAGGAGTTAATGAGTTATTTTATTGCAGTGTGGGCTGTTATAAATGAGGGAGCCTGGGGGCAGGCATTTGGCAGCATCCCAGTTCAGAGTGCCTGGCATCAAGTCCCGCCTCTGTTTCTGATCCAGCTTCCTGCTAATGAGTACCCTGGGAAGCAGCAGGCGATGGTTCAGGTAGCTGGGTCCTTGACACATCTATGCCCCTATGGGAGACACAGGCCCAGCTCCTGGCTTTGGCTTGACTCAGCCCTGGTTGTTGTGGGCATTTGTGGAGTGAACCAGGGGATAGATCTCTTGGTCTGTCTCTGCCTTTCAAATAAAATGAAAATAAGTAAATTTTTAAAAACTTTGAAAGAACAATATTGAGCCCTGATCTCCCTGCCTTCCTCCCTCCATGTGATCTCCTCTGCACACCACTGTGATGCCACCTGCCAGGAGGCCTTCACCAGAGGCTGAACCAATGGCGCTGCTCCATCCTGGACTCACAGCCTCCAAAACTGAGCTGAATGAACTTCATTTCCTTGTAAAGTACCCCAGCCTCAGTGATTTGGTTACAGCAATAGAAAATGGACTGATAACAGGTAGAAAGACTGGGTTGAAAATATGCAAATAGGACTTTCTATGCCGCAATCCAGAAAAGAAAGCCAAACTCTTAAGATCATATAATGGTCATCATCATGTGAGCGGTTCCAACACGATCAAGCACTGTGCTAAACTACTCATCTATAACATATCTCATGGATAGACTTTGTTACCCCATTTTATGGACTCAGGGAGGCCAAGCAACTGGCCCAAAGTCACAGAGCATAGATGGGATCCCAAAAGCCATGCTCTTGACCACCTTAATCCAGGAAGATCAGGTGCACAATTACAGACTGTTTCATTTACATACTACCTAAGATGTGGGCTCTATCTAAGGTTGAGCAGTCAGTTGAGAGAGGCAGAAAGAAGATAACTGGGAGAGAAGCACTGTCTAAAAGGCCATCTGCAAAACACAGGCCCAACCTCCTGATTCTGTGCTAACTCACACTTAGGATCAGGAAGCCCGAGCCACGGCCAAGAGCACACCTCCAGCGCAGAGCACAGAGGTCACCCACACCACCGGAAGGCTGTGCAAGGAACTCTGCACCTGCAGGAAAGGCACACAGCTGGCAGAGAGGAGCCTGCACCACAGCGGCTGTGTAATGACCTAGATAACAGAGCTGATTGGGCATTGTCTTCACTCATCCCAGGCAGAGAAACTGGGTCAGCCAAGATTAGACGCCCAGAGACATGTTTGCAAAACACTGCCAGTTCCACTGAATAAATCTTGAAAGATTCATTTAGCATCTTCTGTCGATTAATTTAATGGACAATAAAAGCAGTGGCTGGGGAGAGAACAAGGGCACTGACTAGTAGTGAGCAGGTCCAACAGTGAGCAGGTTTGGAAAGGTCAGAGTGAAATGCACTGGAGAAAATACAAGCCTGTGGTACCCTCTACTTTCCCTTGCAAAGCACTAGTTACACATTGTTGGAATTGCTTATTTACTTCCCTGTCTACTCAATAGAACAGTACTGAGTACACAGGCCTATCTTTCCTGCTCACTACTGTATTGCCACTGCTTAGCACACCGATAAACTGAATCTTTGAATGAGAGGCCGGCGCTGTAGCATAATAGGCTAAGCTTCTGCCTGTGGCGCTGGCATCCCATGTGGGAGCCAGTTCATGTCCCAGCTGCTCTTCTTCCTATCCAGCTCTCTGCTATGGCACTGGGAAAGCAGTAGAGATGGCCCAAGTCCTTGGGCCCCTGCACAGGCATGGGAGAACCAGAAGAAACTCCTGGCTTCTGGCTTTCGATTGGCCCAGCTCTGGCCATTGTGGCCATTTGGGGAGTGAACCAGCAGATAGAAGACCTTTCTCTCTGTCTTTCTCTGTCTGTAACTCTACCTCTCAAATAAATCTTTTTAAAATAATCTTTGAATGAATGAATGAATGGCAAAAACCAACTGTATAGGTTTTTGCAGATGCCAGGGTTGGTGGGTGGAGGGAGGTCCCATGTAACCCAAATATGAGACGGTATGGAGCAGGACCTCACAGTTGGTATAAATCTTAGGGTAAAGAAAAACTCCATACCTGGACTACACAGCCCGGGGGAGCTGTTTCCCTGTGTGTTCATCCTCTTTTGTATTCCCTCCAGCCTTTGGGCTCCAACTATGCAGATCTTAGCTCAGCCTTTCACGTTGGTCATCCTCCTTCCTGCCACAGGGCCTTTGTGTGTGCTAGTTCCTCTCCTGTGACTGCTCTTTCTCCTCTTTACCTAACACACTTCTGTTGTCTTTCTAGATTTAGCTCAAACTTCACTTCTACAGGAAAAATGCTCATATCTCTCTACTACGGATTATATTCTTAGTACTAATCCTGGTTACAACTTTATTTTTGGTGATTACTTGATTAACTCCTGTCTCCATTACCCATCTGTGAGCACCATGAGGCCTGTAGACCTATGATGGTTTTGCTCACCATTGTGTCCCCTATACCTATTACAATAACTGGATATAGCAAATAGCCAACAAATGTGTTACTGAATCATTCAACCAATCAATAACCATCCTCTTTCAAATGTAGGCTATGCAAGTTCACAGCTGGGAGGAGGTGGTGAAGTCAAAAGGCCCATCTTGGGGGCCAGCACTGTGGCACAGAGGGTTACGCCGCCACTTGCAATGTCAGTATGCCATATCAGGGTACCAGTTCAAGACCTGGCTGCTCTGCTTCCCATCCAGCTCCCTGCTAATTTGCCTGGGAAAACAGAGGAAGATTGCCAAGTATTTGGGACCTTGTAACCCACATGGGCACTTCATTGGAGTTCTTGGCTCCTGGCTTGACCTGGCCCAGCCCTGACCATCACAGCTATTTGGGAAATGAACCAGTGGATAGAAGATCTCCATCTCTCTCTCTCTCTCTCTCTCTCTCTCTCTGTCTCTCTTTCTCTCTCTACCTCTCTATCACTCTGCCTTTCAAATAAATAAAAAAAATTTTTTTAAAAAAAGCAGCATCTGAAAAGTTAGGTCATCTGGTAGCCTAAGAGAAGGCTGGCATCTGGAACATGTACTTCAAATGGGAAAAGGCTTCTCCATCTCCTTTGTGGATGGACATTTTCCTAAGCCTTCCACAGCCAAGACAGAGGCCCATCCCACCTAAAGGACAGAGAGTCTTACAAGTCAATGCTGGTGCCTATTTCCTCTCTTTCAATACCAAGGTAGAAAGCACATTAGCATGAGGTACTCCTTCCACCTGGCAGCAACAAGGGGCCTCCCAGGAACCTGGGTCTAATTGCTGGCAGCAAACTTCGGCAAGTCCTGGGGGTGCTGAGAAGCATTCAGAGAAGCATGTCAGAAGAGACCCAAACACACACACACACAAAGAGTAGCCCTGGGGAGGAAAGAGTTAAAGGAAACAGAGGACTTTACTTCTGGAGATAGCCCTGAAGGGGATTCAGCTCCCTACAAAGATAGAAGGAGTTGGAAGGAAGGTTGTAGATGACTGTCCTATAAAATTTGTCCTCTAATGTGCCACAGGAGTGGAGATCATCAGAAGTATATAGGTGGGTATAAGAAACTTCCTCAAGGTCAAGGTCACCAACCCTCCAGGAAAGATCACTGAAAAGAACACAGCACCTCCTGCCTACGAGGGAGCAGCGAATGAGTAAGAGTTGCCATCTGTTCTTTCTGCAGCCGTCAGGCAAGGGTGGACAAATATGTAAATACAAAAATAAACACATTGATAAAGTGGAGTTTGCTACATTTCCAAACTTTACTGGGTTTGTAGCTGCAAAATCCTTTTATCCAAACAAAATCCTTCTTGGTGTTCCACTGAAACAAACAAAAAAAGCAGAGATGTTCAAGTTGAAGATGGGGAAGTGCCTTACAGGTTCCCTGCATGCCTACCCACTGTGCAGCCAGGACCCTGACACCCAGAACTCTGGGGCTACAGAAAACCCATGGAGCACACCCATCCTGATGCTCTCCGACCATGGCTGTGGAGCAGAGGCGCAGCATCTTGGCCTATCTTTGTTCATCCGCTCTGTCTCCATTTCTGAGCTTTCACTCTGAATACATCTCCATTGAGGATCATATGAGTGAGACAGTCAACTTCCCTTTTAAGGGCATTTGAATCTCTGCTTTTCCACATTTCCAGGAGCTTGCAGTGACTCCCCCAGATGACTGACGTACAAATAATGTGGCCAGGGAAATTGTTTCCTTTCCCTCCCCTTGTCTGGGCAGCATCAGAAGAGCCACCAAGGTCCCAGTCAATGCAAGTCGCTGCAAAATAAGAGGCTTCCATTGACAGATGAATGGATAAAGAAAATGGTATATCCGGGGCCGATGTCGTGGTGCAGTAGGTTAACCTTCCGCCTGCGGCACCAGCATCCCATGTGGGATGCTTTAGTCCCAGCTGCTCCACTTCCAATCCAGCTCTCTGCTGTGGTCTGGGAAAGCAGTAGAAGATGGCCCAAGCCCTTGGTTCCCTGCACCCATGTGGGAGACCAGGAAGAAGCTCCAGGCTCCTGGCTTTGGATTGGCCAAGCTCCGACCATTGCAGCCAACTGGGGGAGTAAACCAACAGAAGGAAGATCTCTTTCTGTCTCTCCCTCTCACTGTCTGTAACTTTACCTCTCAAATTAAATAAAATCTTTAAAAAAAGAGAAAATGGTATATCCATGCAATGAAAAATCATTCAGCTTTAAAAAGGGGGGGGGGACCCTACCACATGCTATGTACCATTTGGATGAACTTTAGAGGACTTTATTTATGTGTGAAATCAGCCAGTAGGACAAATACTGTAAAGTTCCACTTATATGAGATACCTAGAGTAGTTGCAACTATGGAAACAGAAAGTGCAATGGTAGCTATCAGGGGCTGGGGGGAAGGAGACAGGTATGGAGTTTTAGATTTGCAAGATAAGGTTGAAATCTGTTACATGGGCATGTCAACATAGTTAGCACTACAGAACTGTAAAATGGCTAAAAGGGTACATTGTATGTTATATGCTTTTTATCATTATTTTTAAATGCTGAGGGTGTGGTTAGTGTGTATTTATCAGGTTGAAAAAATCACAGCATAGATATATTCAAGGGAGACAACCGATCCAGCAGAGTCTCCAACACCAAAATGTTAGTTTCAAGCCTCTATTCCTCCAACGGTTTGATGAGTAGTTACTGTGTGTCAAGCACTGCAACTTTCTAATGTCAGCTTTTCAAGTTTCTTTCTGCCTTGTGTTTCTAGGGGCCACTTTATAGAACGTTAGTGTCTTTCCCAGAAATGGGAAGGAAAAATGGGACTGGAAGCAGATTTGACTACAAACAGAGGTCATCAGGCTGGAAAAGAGTAGAAGGAACCAGCAGGCTTCCTACTGTGGGCCAGGTATCATGTTACACCATTTAAGTGCTTTATACTCCCTACAGCCTCTTGCCCATTTCATTACTTATTACTTTAAAAATACAAACAGGGGCCAGTGTTATGGCATAGCAGGTAAATGCTGGCATCACAGATGGGCACCATTTTTTATCTTGGCTGCTGTACTTCCAATCCAGCTCCCTGCTAGAGGACTGGGAAAGGAAGCAGAAGATGGCCCAAGTACTTGGGCTCTTGCCACACACGTGGGAGACTCGGAAGAAGCCATCTGGGGAGTGAATCAGTGAATGAAAGACCTCTCTTTTTCTCAGTCTCTTCCTCTCTCTGTAACTCGGACTTTTAAATAAATAAATAAATAAATAAATAAATAAATAAAACTGGGACTCAGAGAAACTGGTCATTTGGCAAAAATCACAAAAGACATAAATGGCAAGCTACAAGCAGACCTCACATTGGAGGCAGCTAAGGGAAACTTGGCAGTCATGGGTTGGGCAATTCTCACCTCCGGAGCCATCTCCACCTTCATTCCTTTATTTTCTATCCTGTCAGTCAGACTTGGAAATCATAACATGAGGAAATTTCTTTTTCTATCAAGTCATGCCCTGTTAAACAGGTGCCTGCTTATTAACCTAATGTCTCCCAAATGGAGAGGACTTCTTTGTCTTCTATCATCCTCCAAAATATTACAAAGGTGGAGGCCGGCGCTGTGGCACAGTAGATTAACCCTCATCCTGCAGCACTGGTATCCCATATGGGTGCCAGTTCTAGTCCCAGCTACCCCTGTTCCGATCCAGCTCTCTGCTACGGCCTGGGAGGGCAGTGGAAGATGGCCCAAGTGCTTGGGCCCCTGCATCCATGTGGGAGACCTGGAGGAAGCTCCTGGCTCCTAGCTTTGGATAGGCACAGCTCCGGCCTTTGTGGCCATCTGGGGAATGAACCAAGAGAAAGAAGGCCTTTCTCTCTCTCCCTCTCACTGTCTGTAACACTACCTCTCAAATAAATAAATAAAATCTTTAAAAAAAATATTACAAAGGCTAATAGGAAATGGCCTGGGGCATATCATGGCAGGAGCCACAGTATAACATCCCATCAATGGTGAGCACCAGGATATATCTCAGAATAGTCTTCCTTTGATAAGGTCTCCAACAAACTCCACCCCAATCCCACTTCATTTTCCAAACACAGTTCTGATATGTAAGGTCATGAGTGGCTGACCCAAAAAGTAGTGCTACTACCAAGTTGGAGAAGGAAGAGACGGGTGACTCACGTGTCTGGAGTCTGCCAGCTTTGGACAGAAGCATCTCAGCTGTGCAAACATCACAGACTGAGTCATGGAGGCCCCCGTCTATGAGGGCTGCCTGCTACTTGCCTTCACACATCTTGATCTTCTCCTCCACAAAGAACAGGCCTTTTGCGAGAAGCTGGTTCTGCCAAAAGAGAATGAAGAACACAAGAGTTGGGCAGCTGCAGAGTGCAAGTGATCAATCCCCTTCTGCTTCCAATGGACCAGGGTCCAGAGTTCCATGCACCTGTGTGCTCGTTGTGCCCCAGGTTTAACAAGTCTTTCATCATCTTGGGAGACCGAGGCCTCAGGAGAGTCAGAGAGATATTCCATACCCAAAGAGCTGGTGAGACAAAAGGCAAACTCAACTGGTCTCATCCCTCTAACCAGCAAAGAAGACACAGAGCAAGCTTGGCTGAACTCACTGCTATTCACATCTAATGTCCTTGAGACCCTGAATGATCTACATTCACACAAAAAAAATGGTAAATTATGCAAAAATGATTGATTTTTTAAAATATAAATTTAGAGCTTCTCACACCAGCATAAGAGAGACTGCATGCAAAATCTTAAGCAGCATGACAATGTGTCCATCACTGACTGAGTGTGTGGGAAAGCTGTGGAAAGACAGAGCAGTCAAGACCTCTTGTAACTGCAATGAACAACTGCTGAGTTTCTGTGTGTATCATCTCTAGTATACAATGTAACTCATTTAATTCCATCCTGATGGTTGGTGCTCTTGTCTTGCTTTACTGAGGTTCAGTGAAGAGACCTGACCACAGGAGGCAGAACAGATCTCTTTCCACTGCTTTGTTGCCTTCTAGGAAGTTTTCCCAGCCAGACTGCTTCCTTCCCTCGCAGGGATACAGCTGGCCCTTCAGATGCTCAGCATTAGTGACGATTGATGCTTTGCCACTCATAGGTCAGGATCAGATTACCAATGGCCCTCTTTGCAGGGGAGGAGGGGACAGAGTGTCCTACAGACAAACCTAACGCATTCCTCAGAATTTGCCTTTATAAAACCCTAAAACCCTGTTCCAGTGATAAAGAGAGCATGCAAAATAGACTGTCTAGAACTTGGATATCAGACAGATACTCTATTTCCAGCATGGCTGATATTTTTTTCCCACACTTACTATTTGACTCTTATTCTATTTCTTTTTAAATTTCTTTTTACTTTTACTGACACATAGTTACATATATTTATGTGGTACATTGTGACATTTCAACACATGCAGACAATATGGAATGATCACACTAGAGTAATTAGCACTTCATATCACCTCAAACAGTTTTTTGTATTGGGAACATTCGAAGTCCTATTAGCTATTCTGAAATATACTAGAGTACGCCAAAAAGTTCAGAAAACATAATTAAATATTTATTTTATGCAATAAAAAATTTAAAATTCATACATTTTTAATAATATGCATTTTCCAGGAACTTTTTTAAGACCCTTTGTACATGTGAATGTCTTGTACCAAAATGAACACATATTTTTAAAAAGTTATTTGAGAGACAGAGATCTTCCACCCACTGGTTTTCCCTTGATGCCCACAAGAACAGGGGCCATTTTGGGCTGAATCCAGCAACCAGAACACAATCTGGGTCTCCCAAGTGGGTGGCAGGAACCAACCCAAGTACTTGAGCCATTATCACCTGTTGCCTCCCAGGATATGCTTTGGCAGGAAGCTGGAATCCAGAGCAGAGCCCAGTATTGAACATAGGGACTCTGATGTGGGACATCAGAATGTTTTAACTGACATTTTAACTACTCAGCTAAATGCCCACTTCCTAATAAAATATTTTATATAAGGTACTGTCACATTTCTATGACAGACAACAAATAAACCAAATTTTGTAATTCTACTGAGAATTGCAAGATATGACCTAATTTGAAGATTTGGTTGTCATTGAGTTTCAGAATGGCAGATGAAACCTGAATCAAAGTTGGAGCAACATCGTATAGGAGTACAGCAACTTTATTAAAGAAAACAATCAATTCCGTCAAAAAGAATCACAGAGCAGACAGGCAGTTAAGATGATGCCCTACCCTTCCCTCGAGTTCCCAGCCAAGCAAATGCACCCCAGCAGTTTCTGGGTCAGACAGCAAGAGAACACCTTGGCTCCAAATGCAGGCCATGATGGTCTTGTGACAGCCACGCCAGGTGTGAGTGGATAACAGTGACTCCGCCTGAATGCCGCACAGCAGATTCCAGCTGTGCTCGGGGATCTCTGCCCTGGTCCCTCTCACCTGGTGCAGGTGAGGCTCTCAGAACGTGCCCTCAGCATCCCTTGCAAGGGGCTCCTTGACACCACCCTCTCCCCACCTCCAGTGTCAGTGCCAATGTCCCTGCCTTCTTCTAGAACTATTTACAAATGCTCCTTAAGATCAGATACCCCAGGTGCATCTCCAAATGTAAGAGCAATGCCCTTGGATGCAGTTCTCATCACTCTGTTCCGTCACTAGAATTATCTGTACCTCACAAGGTGCAGGAGAAAGTGGAAGCCCTGAGAGAATAAAAATCTAATCCCAGTTATAGCATGAGTTAATGACAGAAATGAATCCATGCTACACATCTGTTAGGATTTTAGGTCCTTCAGGTGGGGACCATTTCTTATTTTAGTACCCCAGCTCCTAGTACAGTGCCTAGAACATAGCAGTTACACATTATATACATAATATATAATACAAATATTTATATACAATATATTAATACTATAATATATATAGTCTATGTTAGTGATAAAGATAATTTTTAAATTTTTAACAAGATGTCTAATATAGGGTCCCCCAATCCACTGCCATTTTCTTCATTTGGTAAAAATTCCTTTGGCTTTTAAGGAAAAAACTTCAAAACTTGGACTAGAATCTCCTTCCTTCTGCTTTCTAAGGTTTCCTCTTTCTTGGTTTTTTCCCCCCCGGATGTGTGTGTTGTTGTCTTGGGTGGGGGGTTCATTTTAGATATTTTCAAGGAAAAGAAGTTATTCTTGTAGGATGAGAAACAATAAAGCAAGCATCTTATTAATTTCCCCACAATATGCAGCATGGAAATTCTGCATTTTAAACCAAAATAAAAAACTTGGGGTAAAAAGGGGCCTTAAGGATCATGAGTCTCGCCCCTCACCCCTGTCCTGTGGTCAAGGGCACTTGGTCACTCACAGTTTTGATGGCAGTTAAGGTAGACCCACTTTCCAAGAAGCTAAAGTCCCTTCAAACCCTTCCAGAAGATTCATAAACCACTAGGAGTTTTACAATTTTGGCTCTTCGCTTGCAGCTGAATAAACTGAGGCTAGAAGTAGGGTCTCCCTCCCCCAAATTCCAATAAAGCATGGGGGGGGTCTTAGACCCTCTGCTACTCTCTTATTTAGCACCTGCTTTCAGAGTAAGGAGTCTGGGGCAGCCTAGTGCCCAGCTCCCCTTTCTCTGAAGGATTCCCAGCCACACACTCAATGCAGCTATGCCATCTCATTTATTTGCCAACAATTTAACCACATCTTTGGCTTAGCTGTTGGGGCCCTCATGCCTCAAATGGAGCCAACCATCACCTCTGCAGGACTTCGCAGTCTCATGGGTGCCTGTGTTTCAAAGCATCCTGCCTTGCTCAGGGCCTGGCACCCTGCAATTTGGCGTAAGGCTCTTCAGCTTCCATCTTCAATTCTTTTTTTTTTTAATTTATTTGACAGAGTTAGACTGTGAGAGAGAGAGAGTGAGAGAGAAAGGTCTTCCGTTCATTGGTTCATCCCCCAAATGGCCGTTATGGCTGGAGCTGCACCGATCTGAAGCCAGGAGCTGGGTGCTTCCTCCAGGTCTCCCATGCGGGTGCAGGGGCCCAAGCACTTGGGCCATCCTCCACTGCCTCCCTGGGCCACAGCAGAGAGCTGGACTGGAAGAGGAGCAACTGGGACAGAATCCAGCACCCATATGGGATGCTGGTGCCGCAGGTGGAGGATTAACCAAGTGAGCCACAGCGCCGGCCCTCCATTTTCAATTCTTGATAATTTTACCTTTGCATTTCTTTTTGATAAGTTGATTCTGATTGGTCAATGAGCACACGCTGGAGGCCTGGAGCCTCAGATCCTCAGTGGTCCTGGTTCCTACCACAACCCTGGCAAGGTGTTCAGGCCCTGCTCTGCACCCCCTGGAGCCTGCACCGTACCTGGCCTCCACCTCCCAACCCTAATTCCCAGGATGATGTCATGGATTTCTTCGCAGGGGCATAGATGTTAGTCAAGAAGGTCAGGACTGAGCATGCACCCTGCAGCATCTTGGGGGAGAGGCATGGTGACAGCCATCCCTGCCCAGGCCTGTGGGGCATTTGCTGGCAACTCAGTGGGAACTTCTTGCCCAGGCCCAATCTGCCTGGCACACTGCAGAGGTTGCAATCTCTTGAGGGTTACCCACTTGCTGTGTGGTGCCATGGGAGGCTCATAGGGAAACTGACTTCATCCTCTGCCCCCAGCAAGGTCATGTTTGCATTTAGCCCTGAATCCTACAAATTACAATTCCCAGCCTGTCTGCTGTCCTTTCACCTACGGACATGCCAACTTGACATCTGCAGGGCTGATGCATGCTCAAATGTTTTGAGAGACAGGGAGGGAAGGAGAGGAGGAAGGAAGCTAGGCTAGACTTGGGTGCTATCTTGCCTTCCATGTCTTAGGAAGTGTCCATTCTTTCTGGGACATAGGCCACACATACTTCACAGTATTCCTGACAATGATGGACTCTGGAAGGTTCTGAAAAAAATGTTTGCTGCTGAGCAGTGGTGATGGAGCTGGATGGGAACAGAACTGGAGAAATCCGAGTTTCCTCTTGTCCCATGCCCTGCCTGATGGCACAGCCCTATCACTTCCCCAGCATGAAGCTTCAAACCAGCAAACAGCCACTTGCAACAATAGCCATGCAGGAAGTGACTTGGGACTTGGGAAGAAGTCCACTGTTACTGACTGCACCTTCCCCCAACCCCGCCCCTCAGTGAACTCATGTGGCCTCAACAGCCCTTCAATAAGGTGGTGGAGGAGCCTGCAAGTGAAAACAAAGCTGATGTTTCTGCTCTTTCTAAGACATAGAAAAATGGGCTGCAAACAGAAAAACGAGACTTTGTTGGAGAAAAATGCATTTGAGGATGCTTAAGGGAAGGTATCTGAGACCGCCCAGCCTTCTGAAAAGACCCAGCTATACACCCTTGCAATCACGGAAAGTGAGGTGGAGGAGGAAGGGGAGAGCAAAGGTGAGGGCAGAAGTTTGTGGTATGGAGCTGCTCGGCATTGTATTCTTCCTGCCAAGCGACACCTCCTCAGCTGCAGAAAATGGGTAGGGAAGAAGGCGAAAGGGCAGGGAGAATGATGTTGATCTCTCCTCCCAGAAGGAATCACCACCACACAGAGCAGGAATTGTGTATGTGCTAAGGCTGCTAATGCTTTAGCAATGATGACAGTGACAACAGTAAGCATGATGGTGACAGTGATGATGGTGATGACAGCACCCTGGATAGCAGAGCTCTTTATTGATTTGTACTGTGTCAGGCACTATATTATACTCTTTTCACACATTATCTCATTTTACCGTTAGCCACAAACCTATCTATCCCCTTTTCACAAAGGAAGAAACAGAGGCAACTAGTAAATGGAGACCAAATTTGTACCCAGGCTGGTTTGAATCCAAAGCCTATGCCCCTCCCCCCACAACCTGTGCATTATAGTCCTCTGGGTTACTTTAGGAATATTCATAAAAATACTAAGACACAAATAGCTCTCATTGTTGACTACTCACTTTATATACGTTACTTCACTTCAGAACCACATCAACCTGATGCACTAGGTACCATGATGACAACTAGACTACTACTAGGAAAACAGACTCAGAGAGGTGAAGCAATAAGCTTGTGGCCACACAGCTCATCTGTGTCCCAGCAAGGAGTGGGGTCCAGACCCAGCTGGCAGAAGGGCAGGTGCTTTGAGTCATCATGCTCTCCTGGCCTGAAGAGGCTTCCTGCATCCTTGCCCGTTAGAGAAACAGCTGGGACCCCTTTCAGTTCAGAGATTGGGGGCAGTTGGGTCAGCAACCTGAGGCCACGTAACTTGCTCCTTTCCATCCAGACAGGTTGTTTCTACTGTCAGCTACCCAACTTCAACCTCTCCAAAAGTACATTTCAGGGCTCCTCCCCTCTCCAATGTCTGGCAAGAGCAACACCTGGCCCCCAGGTGGATCCCACTCCCGAATGAGACTTTTTTTCCATGTCCCGGAGGGGCTTAGCAGCTGTGTTGCTCTGCCTCCCAAGAATAGCCAACAATTCCATGTGTTTCTGGTGAAATCAGTAATTTCAAAGGTTCTTGTTGTGTTGGCATGAACCCAGGTGTGGAAATCATGGGCCACCTCCATTTTTTTTCCCCTTCTGTGACTCTGAAAGTCTGACCATCATCTCTAACGAGGTCTATGTTTCCTGCGAACCTGGATGCCTTCCTAGACAAGCAGAAAATGTCTTACACACACAGTGTACTTCCAGGCCCAGAGAATGCCTAAAAAAAAAAAAAAAAAAAAAAAACCAGTCCTGGTAATGTGTGGATTTGATAAGAGCCCAATAGAGAAATCCCCTGACCAGAGATGAGGTGATTAGAATCTCGGAACTAATGCTAATTCTGCATTTTGCACCTTTTTAGCAATAACAAAGAGGGTGAACTTGGGCTTCTAAAAATTGTTTTATAAGGAGGCAAGAAAATAGTCTATGTCTGATTTGCTGGATCCTCAAAATCAAAAACAACAGCAATCAAAAATAACCCTGAAACTCCTCTCAGAGGGTTTTTCCAGGGAATGCCTTAAGGGCAGTTTAATATTTAAAGTATAATCCAAGAGAAAATTCTTCTGTGGCCAGGTGATTGCTGTTGTGTCATTTGTTCTACCTTTTCCTAACAGAACAATCTTAGACAAATAACCCCCTTCTGAGCTCAGCTGCAGCTTCTGTGACAGAGAGCTATATGATAATAGGATCTTCAGCATCCGTTGTCAGGAGGAATCTATGAGTGTAAAGCAATCTTGGGCTCGAGCGTGCATCAGGATCTTGGAGGACTGAGGATGGGGGTTGTGGTGCAGCAGGTTAAACCATCCTAAACCTTGGGACTCCTGCATTCCATACCAGAGTGCCTGGGGGAGTCTCTCCTCCACTTCTGATCCACCTTCCTTCTAATGCACACCCTGAGAGGCAGCAGGTGATGGCTCAAGCACACGGATCCATGCTACACACATGGGAGACCCAGATGTGGTTCCTGGCTCTGGCATGACCCAGTTCCAACTATTGTAGGCATTTGAGGAAGGAACCAATAGATGGAAGCGCTCACCCCACCCCTACTTTGCCTTTCAAATAAATAAAAATAAAATAAACATTAAGAATCAAAATAAACAAAAGAATCATGGGGGCCAGCATTTTGGCACAATGGGTTAAACTGCCACTTGCAACATATGAATTCACCCCATATGAGTGCAGGTTCAAGTTGTGGCTGCTCTGCCTCTGATCCAGCTCCCTGTTAATGCATCTGGGAAAGCAACAAAAGATGGCCCAAATGCTTGGGCCCCTGCACACATGTGGGAGACCTGGATGGAGCTCCTGGTTCCTGGCTTGGCCTGGTGAAGCCTTAGACACTGTGGCCATCTAAGGAGTGAACCATCAGATAGAAGAACTCTGTTTCTCTCTTTTCCTCCTTCTCTGTTACTTTGCCTTTCAAATAAATAAATAAACCCTTTTTTAAAAGTGTTCTATTTGCCACTGTACAAATGGGAGTTCAGTTCATATCATATTAAAAAAAATAATCATGGCATACCCATTACAGCAGGTTGTTGGGTTTCAGCCAGAGTTTCTAACTCAGTCTGAAGTAGGGCCTGAGAATGTGCACTTCAACACATTCCAGGTGACACTGAAGCTGTAGGTCCAGGGCCCACACTTTGAGAACGTCTGGCACTTACATACTTGACAATGTTAGCCATCATCACAATTTCTTTCTTCCTGATAGCCTTTTTTTTTTTTTTTTTTTGACAGGCAGAGTACACAGTAAGAGAGAGAGACAGAGAGAAAGGTCTCCTTTTGCCGTTGGTTCACCCTCCAATGGCCGCGGCAGCCGGCGCACCACGCTGATCTGATGGCAGGAGCCAGGTACTTATCCTGGTCTCCCATGGGGTGCAGGGACCAAGAACTTGGGCCATCCTCCACTACACTCCCTGGCCACAGCAGAGAGCTGCCCTGGAAGAGGGGCAACCGGGACAGAATCCGGCGCTCCAACCGGGACTAGAAGCCGGTGTGCCAGCGCCGCAAGGCAGAGGATTAGCCTAGTGAGCCGCGGCGCCGGCCCCTCCTGATAGCTCTTTAAAGAGCCACAGAAAAAGTTGCCTTTTCTCCCATAGTGAACAAAAATCTCCCAACTCTTCCAATTGATCTTTGTATCTGATGCCCACTGAATTGTTGAAGGTCTCTACTTATTTAAACAGCTCATTTCCAGCAAACTGGCTTTTACCATTCCTTGCCTAATCTACAAGAAATCATCCAGTCCCATAAATATTGTGTTCCTGAAAACATATACTCATGTGGAACAATCCACTTAGATGACATAAGAGGAATTTTGCTCCCATGAAGCTAAAAATGACTATAAAACCACTAATGACACCTCCTCTTTGGAGCTAATCTTCGGGTGATGTATTTTCAGAATTTTATACCTGTGTGCTCCTTCATTCACAATTGAATGTGCAACAACCTGAGTCCAGTGAGGATACAGATCTGTCCCTTCAGCATGTCTATTGATTTTCATCTTTATCTCAATTACAGTAAGATCTGTGGTTTTCCGTCTCAACACTCACTTCTCCATTTAGCTTCATAAAGGATGAGAAAATTACAATAAAAAGATCGAGATAATTGCACAAGATTCAAGTCATTGCCAAGGAGATTAAGTACAGCAAAGTTGCTGCAAGGTAACTGCCGATGGGCAGGCAGCGCCAACAGCAAGAGCCTGCCACATCCAGGCATTCTTCTCACAGCCCCTAATTCAGTACCACCCCGTCATCTCAGAGCAGCCAACAGGAGCTTCTCAGTCACCCCAGTCTTTTTTTTTTTAACTTTTATTTAATGAATATAAATTTCCAAAGTACAGAATATTGATTACAATGGCTTCCCCCCCATAACGTCCCTACCACCTGCAACCCTCCCCTTTCCCACTCCCTCTCCCCTTCCATTCATATCAAGATTCATTTTCGATTCTCTTTATATACAGAAGATCAGTTTAGCATACATTAAGTAAAGATTTCAACAGTTTGCTCCCACACAGAAACATAAAGTGAAAAATACTGTTTGAGTACTAGTTATAGCATTAGATCTCAATGTACAGCACACTAAGGACAAAGATCCTACATGAGGAGTAAGTGCACAGTGACTCCTGTTGTTAACAAATTGACACTCTTGTTTATGGCATCAGTAATCACCCTAGGCTCTTTTCATGAGTTGCCAAGGCTATGGAAGCCCCCTGAGTTCACTGACTCTGATCATTTTTAGACAAGGCCATGGTCAAAGTGGAAGTTCTCTCCTCCCTTCAGAGAAAGGTACCCCAGTCTTTAGCAATGACACACACTTCCTTTCTGTCCCGGCCCAACCCCAAATGCAAGACCTTCTTGCCTAAAAGCATTACTCTGTCTCCTACCCTTTGTCATCTCGTCAGAGCCTACCTTTGCTCATTCGCAGCCACTTTCGATACTGGACCCAGTTTTACCTTCAAGGTAAAGTCTGTGCAATTCCCCTTACTACCCACTATCCACCCAATTGCCTCTTTCTTCTGCTTTGGAAGTCCTGCCTAACACAGAAGCCCTCCTACACTAATCAAAGAAGAGCTGACACTTTTCTCCCCTACTCAGTTTGGGTTTGGAAATCACACAAGTTATCTTCACACTCTTCCTCTTCTTCTTCCCAGTTTACCATGAATTTTCACAATGCCGGTCTTTGATCCTAGAATGTGTATTTACACTGGACCTATTTTTAAGTCTTTGCCACCCATTGTGGTCTTCAGTTAATGCGACTGCTACATGTTACCTGTGTAGATACATCTACATCCCTGCACCATCTTCACCTTTAAACTCCATGCTGAGAGCCAGTGTTGTGGCACGGCAGGTTAAACCACCACTTACGATGCAAAATTCCCAGTTTGGATCCTAGTTGCTCCACTTCCAGTCCAGCTTCCTACTGAGGTGCCTGGGAGAGCAGCAGAAGATAGTCCAGTTCTTACACCCCTGCCACCCACGTGGAAGACTCAGAATGGAGTTCTGGGCTCTTGGCTGCAGCCTGGCCCAGTCCCAGTTGTTGTGGCCATTCAGAGAGTGAACCAGTGGGTGAGGATCTCTGTCCTTCCTTCTCTCTGTCACTCTGCCTTTCACATAAATCAGAATAAATCTTTAAATAATAATAAACTCTATGCTTGACCAGGACACTCCAGATATGCCTCTGCCTTCAGTTCTCTGCCATGTGCCATCAGCCCTTACCACTCCAATAATGAAGGAGCTACAGGAAGCTGCCTAAGGGGGCTGTTGTAGGTATGATCAGAAAATGGAACAATAAGTCTGAACACACACACACAGCCTCAGCAGCGGTGGTGGCCAACTTTCCTTTCTTCCTAGTACAAACTCATTCCGAGCCATTGACTCCTGGCTGAATTCCTCTATCAAGCAAAAGTCTAGTTCCACAGAAAGGAACTGAGCTTTCTGGACTTGAGGAAAGGCAGCCAGTGGCTACATGAGAGCAGGAAGTGCTATGTGCAACCCCTCCCTCAAACACCCCAACCTTCAGGATCCTAGCTAGGCCTCCAGAACATCTCTTATCATCAGCTTCAAAAGCTGCAAGGAACCAATTATCCCTCAAAGCTGACACCAGGATAGAGAGCTCCTCCTGGAAACCCCAATTTTCCTTCCAGGCACAACTTAAAACAGACAGAGGGAAAAGAAAAATCAATACTGGAAATGTCAGCACTTTCCCGGCCAGAGTCTTATGGAAACCTCCCCAGGCTCCTGTGGACCAAACAGACCATCTGCTTGCACAGACATAGGATAAGGCCCATTTTCCTGCCTGCCTGCCCTGCCTCACCTTAGGTCATTCTTGTTATTCCCCACTGAGGATATTCTTTCTTTGGATCTCACGATGAAAACATTCCCTGGCAAAAGCAGATCCGCAGAGACGGCTTTGCAAGTGGCGGGTTCTGACCTGAGGATCCAGGTTCCAGGAGGGGGACAGATGTTGGTGTTGAATGTGGATGCCTGGGCGTGGCCATCAGGCTGCAGAACCAGCTCTTTTTCAAGCTGTGCCTGGCACGTAGCTGTCTGAACCCAAGTCTTCCTCTAGTCACCTTCACAATTGGGACCATAGCAGCGCCAACTATATTATTCTTTGTATACTATTTTTCTTAAATAAATCCACTGTTTAAAAACATAGATATGTTTATAATGGAAACTATAGCAACATCTGCCATAAGTAGAATATCACTCAATGATGAAACAAAACAGTATTATGAAATCCTAACTAGACAGGGTCTCTAGCTAAAAAGACATTAAGTTTAAGGCTTGCCACACTTTCTTAAACCAGGGAGACTGCCAAGTGTAAGAACTGCGCAAGTGTAAGAACTAAAGGAAAATAAAAAAGGGAAATACTTTGTAACCCTCAACTCTAATGTTATTCAATGCCATCTGTGTGTCCCCTAAAATTATTTTCCTCATATGTGGTAGACAATCCCTCCTCCTGTCCAATGAACACTTACTGAGCATCTACTATGTGCTAGGGACTCTGAAGGAACCAGTGGGGGGCAGGGGGTGGAGAGAAGAGAGAAATGAAGGAAGGGAGAGAAAGAGGAGGAATGAAGGGAAGGAGTGGGGAGAAAGAGAGGAAGAAAGCAGGGGAAGAAGGAAGAGAGAGGGGGAAAAAGAGGAAGAAATGAGGGAAGGGAGGGAGGAGAGAGAAGAAAAAGGAGGAAAGAGAAAGAAAGAAAAAGAAATAACTCTGAATCCACTGGAGACATTACAAAGGGAAAAAAAATGAAATGAAAAAACAAGAGTTGAGAGAGCCTTCTTTCCAGTCTAGCACATTAAATAAATAAGGAAAACCCCAGGTTCAAAATTCTGAAAACCAGTCCCCACCCACAGCTTCAGAGAGAGGCTCACGGTTCACCAAGTAGCTTCTCTGATTACCCTCCCGATAGGAAATGACAAGTGGTTATTAGTTTTTGAGGTCTGGCATGCTTTGTAAGCAGTATTAACCACCCCAAAAACCTCAGGGCTGCCCAGATCAACAAGGCCCCACCCAAATGTGCCTCCTTGCCCATCCCAGGGGTAGCCCCCAACACCGAGAGACAACTGACATTTAAACCCGATGGAAACCACACCAAACCCTGTCTCTTTTAAATGTCAAGAAGGGAGGCCGCCCAGCCAAGCAGGTCCCTCCAGGGCTGACTGAAAAACCACATCTCCATAGCTGGATTTAAAAACCAATCAATAGCAAGAGACAAGAGCAAGGCAGGGACTGACCTTGGTGTCAAGGGCAACCACAGTGATTCACAGTTGTGACCAATTATCTCTTTCTTCATCTTTATGTTTGTCTCTGCCTGAGCTAGGGCTGCCTCCCAAGCAGCAGGACCCATGACCCAACTGCATTCCAGGCTTCTGGCTTCTGCCGGGTCTGGCTTTGAGCAGACATTTTAGAGCAATCAGTTTCTGCTGTGTGTGTGTGTGTGCGCATGTGTGAGAACGCTGGGGGAGAGGGTACCTTCATTACTGATATTTGTCATTCTCTTAAAGTGCACATAAAAGTTTAAGCTTCTTGAATCTTGGAAAGAAAAGTAGTCAAGGGATGTCTGGTGTTGCTTTAGAAAGCCTGAAATCTCTTTAACCTGTCTGAAAAATATGCTCTACAACATCCCCAACCTGTGGCCAAGATGCTATGCATGTTTACTGTGTCTTCCCATTAAAAGGGGTGGATTTCACTTGAGAATAACTCAGGCCCCTATATAAACATAATGAACACTTACTCCTGTCAGAAAGCATCTTACAAATAACAAGTTGTTCAGTCCTCACAGCAACCCTATAACATGAGGTTCTGTTATCCCCACGTTACAGAAAAGGAAACTCAAACATGGAGAGGCAAAGCAACTCCCTCAAAGGCACACACCTGGCACAGGCATCGTGGTGCGGTGAGTTAAGCCACCACTTGGGAGGCCTGCAGTCCACCTGGGAGCAATGCTTTGAGTCAGAGATACTCCATCCATCTTCTTGCTAATGTGCACCCTGGGAGGCACGCAGATAATGGCTCAAGTGCCTGGGCCCCTGTCACCACATGGGAAACCCTCAGATGGAGTTCCAGGCTTCTGGTTTGTCATGGGCATTTGGGAAATCAAACAGTAGATAGAAGGTGTGTCTCTCCTCTCTCTCTCTCTCTCTCTCTCTCTCTCTCTGTATGTGTGCGCATGCATGTCTCCCTTCACTCCTTCTGTCACTCTGCTTTTATTTATTTTTTTTTAATTTATGAATTATCTATTTTATTTCTGTTCCAGTTGCCTACTTTAAGCTACTTAACTGCTCATCAGCACTTTCAGAAAAAAAGAGAATTATTTCAAATCGGTCATTCTTTTAAAACACTCTTTTTTTTTTTTATCTTTTATTTAATGAATATAAATTTCCAAAGTACGACTCATGGGTTACAATGGCTTCCCCTCCCATACCGTCCCTCCCACCCACAACCCTCCCCTTTCCCACTCCCTCTCCCCTTCCATTCACATCAAGATTCATTTTCGATTATCTTAATATACAGAAGATCAGCTTAGTATACCTTAAGTAAGGATTTCAACAGTTTGCTCCCACACAGAAACATAAAGTGAAAAATAATAGATGATTTTTTAAATGATGATGAAATCAGATCAGACCTATTGTCATGTTTAATCCCAGTGAGAGTCAAGTTGGGAATTGATAATTTCTTTTTTTTTTTTTTTTTTTTTTTACAGAAGATCAGTTTAGTGTACATTAAGTAAAGATTTCAATCGTTTGCACCCCCATAGAAACACAAAGTGAAATATACTATTAAATAAATAAGTAAATAAATCTTTTAAAAAAATCACTTCTCGGCCTTTTGGCTAAGATCAAGTGTAAATTAAAAAAAAAAAAAAAACACCACCGGGGTTGGCACTGTGGTGTAGTGGGTAAAGCTGCCACCTGTAGTGCCTACATCCCATATAGGTGCCAGTTCGAGTCCCAGCTGCTCCACTTCCTATCCACTTCTCTGCTATGGCCTGGGAGAGCAGAAGATGGCCCATGTCCTTGGGCCCCTGCACCCATGTGGGAGATGAGGAGAAAGCTCCTGGCTCAGGGCTTTGGATCGCCCCAGCTCTGGCTATTGTGGCCATTTGGGGAGTGAACAAATGGATGGAACACTTTCTCTCTCTCTGCCTCTCTGTAACTCTCTGCCTTTCAAATAAATTAAAAAAAAAAAATTCATGTTGGGGGAGGGTCACAGGAAATGTCCTCAGAGCAGTTCTCAAAGTGTGGTCTGGGATCCCATGGAGGAATCCCACCGACCTTTCAAAACATTTTCTCAATAACACCAAGCAAAGTGAATGTCTACCCATGGCTGACTACATTATAAAGTCCCAGCTTATCTGCCATATCTATCATTGTCCTCATCTTCATCTCATCATTGTGGTCTTACTATTCTAGTACATTAAATGTACTCTGTCCAATACAACCAGAAAACCCAAGTGAGGCAAATATTTTAGTTAGGTCAGTTGTCAAGTGCACGCTCACATCTTCCATGAGAGCACAGTGGGGTTTTCCAGGGAATAGGCTGTGTGCCTTATCACAAGAGGCTGAATGTGCCACAGCTAAGAGACTGTCATTGTCTGCCAGACAAGTCAGACCATGCAGAGATTCACAAACACATAAAGCAAGACCGCTCTTTCTGTTAAGTTTTCTAATTCTGAAAATTTTATTTTTCATAAAAGTGCTATTTATCTTTCTGTTCAGTAATAAGTTTATTACTTAAATGAATTAAAATATATTTTAAAGCATCTCAGTTTTTTTTTAAAGATTTATTTTAATTATTTGAAAGGTAGAGTTACAGAGAGGCAGAGGGAAAGAGAGAGAGAGATCTTCCATCTACTGGTTCACTCCTCAAATGGCTGCAATGACCAGGGCTGTTCCAGGCTGAAAGCAGAAGCCCAGAAATTCTTCCAGGTCTCCCCTGTGGGTGGCAGGGCCCAAGAACTTTGGCCATCCTTGGCTGCTTTCCCAGGCTCCTTAGCAGGGAGCTGGATCAGAAGTGGAGCAGCTGGGACTTAACACTGGCACATTTATGGGATGCTTGCGTTTCAGGCGGTGGCTTAACTCACTACACCACAGCACTGGTCCTTCAGGTTTAATTTCTAATGTGGTGAAGATGGGTCAACAAAATTCAAACAAGCAATAATTTTCTAGAACATAAGGGGGTCCTGAGACCAAAAAGCCAAAAACTGTGGCACAGGACTATTCTCTGTGTTACCTGCAAGGACCACGCCTCACTGGTAGACCTCCTGCAGCTGCTGCACTTTGGTACTTGGCACAGAGTAGGAACTCAGCGTATGTGATTTTGGGTGCTGAATTAATGCTAAGGGACTGAATTGGCCATTCCTTTAGACACATGGATCCACAAGCATGATAGTGCTGGAAGTTCAGACGCACACAGCTTACCTGGAAGTAGTCTGTAATGAAGGCTCCAAGTTCACTCCTCAGTAGCCGCCTGGGGAGAGAGAAACATGGTCAGGCAGCCCTCGATGGTACAGATCATGGGGACCCATTCACAGGCACAGCTCCCCAGAGGCGCAGGTGGGAGTGCACTTTCCTAGGTCCTGGTGGCACCCCCACCTGCTAAGGTTGTCAGAGAACTGCAAGGATGGGCACCTTAGGAGCTCTGCTCCTTTTGATCACTTTGCAAAAATGAACATCTGAAGAGTGTGGTCACAGGAAATCTGATTCTAAGAGTTGGCCGTGGCTGGCAAGGGCATCTGGCTTTCGGTGAAGCAGGAAAAAGCAAGGAGGAAGACTCCCATCCTGCAATCCTCCATATCCACAGAGCACTTCCTCATTTAAAGCACGTTTGTCAGACCTTCTTCACTCATGAACTGTCAAGCATGTGTATGACAGGGGGCAATTCTCATGCCTCCTCCACAAATAACGAAATGGAGGCTCAGAGAGGTTCTGAAACACATCAGTGCCACAGCTAAGACTTGAACCAGGACACCCCGCAAATTCAATGCATCTTTCCCCAACCCCACTGTCTCTGTCCTCTAATCTATCAAGACATTCAATTAGGGGCTATGGTTTGTGAGCTCTTACCACCCATCCCCGAAGGACTAAGCATTCTTCACAGGGAACCACAGCAGAGAGAAATCAGACTTTTTAAAAAATTTATTTATTTGTATTTGAGAGAGAGAGAGATTCCATCCCCTGGTTCACTCCCCAGGTGGCCACAATGGCCAGGACTGAGCCAGGCCAAAACCGGGAGCTAGGAACTCCATCTGGGTCTCACACATGAGTGGTAGGGGCCCACACACTTAGGCTCTCCTCCACTGCTTTTCCTAGGCCATTAGCAGGGAGCTGGGAAGTGGAGCAGCTGCAGTTGGGACTGCTGCCCATATGGGATGCCAGCATAGCAGTTAGCAGCTCATTGGCCAGGCTGCAACACCAACCCTGAGAAAACAGATTTTCTTGACACTGGACACAGACATGTACTGAGCTGCCTTCCACTGCAACACTTGTTCTCACACCCACAATACACAGATGAACAAGACAGACGGAGTCTCCACTCTCATCCAGTCTCTATTCCTGGAGGTGGGTGGAATAGGGAGCCCGGGACTAGAAGCCCTTACAAGATAATTCCCAAGACTCTTAGGTCCCAGAAGAAAAAAAAAAAAAAGACACATAATGGGACCATCTCTTCTGTTCCTTCTTTAATTTGATCCAGACAAGGTGAGGGAGCTAAAAACAGGAATAACTGGCTCCCTCCTCCAGGGAGTCCCCTAGGGACTTCAGATTTGATTTACTCATTCCACCAGCTGTGGCTATTAAGGAGCCAATGCTGAAGCTTTTGCCAATCTTTGCTGGGTATCAACTCTCCCCAGAGCACGTTCGCACACGACCCTGAAGGATAAACCAGAGGTTACAGTCAGAGATCATTACATGCTGAAAACAGATACAACAGGATGGAGACAGAGGAAGAGAAATGCCAGTGTTGTGGCTCATTGGGTTAAACCACACTTATGACATCAGCATACTACATGAGCATGGGTTCAAGTCCTGGCTGCTCCACTTTCAATTCAGCTCCCTGAAAATGTATCTGGGAAGGCACTAGAATATGGTCCAAGGAATTGGGCTCTTGACACCCATTTGGGAGAACCAGATGGAGTTCTAGGCTCCAGGCTTCAGCCTGACCCAGTCACAACTGTTGCAGCCATTTGGAGGGTGAATCAGCAGATGGAAGATCTCTGTCTCTCCCTCTCTCTCTGTAACTCTGAAGGAAGGCAGGCAGGTAGGCAGCAACCTGGTGGGCAGTCCCAAGTAGACAGAGGTTTTGAAACAGGAAGAGGTGAAGAGTCTGCATGCTCCCTGCTTCTGCCTGTGGCAAGAAAAAACACTTTCTAACAAAGCCTTACTGGGAATCACAGATGGAAAAGCCAGGCTTCATGCAAAAGTGGTAGAACAAGTCTTCATAATGGGTGTCTCAGGGTGCTTCCCAAGGGTGTCTTGGATCCTCACAATGCTGAGGGACTGACAAGGTCCTGAGATCAAAGCAGGTGATGAACCCAGGTCCCAAGGAACCCAGGCTGGGAAAACACTGTGTCATGAAGAGGTAGCAGGGGAGGAAGAGGTCAGGGGAGGGGGAGATGTCCCAGGTCAAAAATGAGGCACATGCTCCTGGAACAACACAGAAGAGGGAGCTATGCTGAGGAAACCATGGTGAATGCAGTTAAACAAGGTGTGACTCCCTGGGGCATTTCACAGTGGTTCTCAGGAAACACTGTAAGGCTCCATCAAGCGGGAACCCACGAGGTCTCCTCTCTCCCTGTCTAGGGAGAAAAGAGACAGCATCTGACAGTGAGGCGAACACACAGCATCTTCTAGTGCAGCCCAGGTTGCTGCAGGCCACAGCTGAGGCCAGATCCTGCAGTGCATTACTGGAAGACACAGCGTTTGGAAGAATCAGCAGATAAAGGAGCAGACTTGATGCAGAACTAAGACAAAGACTTAGCCAAAAGGACGCTGAAGCCAGAAGCAGCCGTCTCAGGGATGGCAAGATGGTGATGGACAGGATTACAGAGCAGTCTCTATAAAGAGGTGCCTTGCAGCACGCTGGAAAGGCTGACCATTAGTTCTTCACTAAGAACAGACAGACACAAATGCTGGACTTACATACTTCAAATGTACCAGATAGAACCAGGTACGGTAGGAGAGCCACACAGTAGTCCTTTTATCAAACTCCAAGTTGAAAACTCTCCCCACCAGGTGTACCTGAGCAGAAAAGACCCCAGCTGATAATTTAAGGCAAGATTCTACTGTCCTGTGTAGGCAACTCTGGAAGCTGTGCTGCCCTGACCCTTACAAAATTGTGTCTTATTCTGTCTGAGCCTGTTATGAGCCAGAGAAGGTCATGCTTATACGCAGAGATTTTCACGGGCAACAAAATATAGGAATCAATGAAAATATGCACCAAAAAAGCACTAATAAGGAATTAGTGTTCATCCACAGAATACAATTCTATACAACAGTAAAAAGACTAAAGGAAGTAAACAAGTGCTCTAAGTAATGATAGGAAGAGATCTAAGTCATATTAAGTTAAAAAAAAAAAAGACATAGCAGAGTATTTAAATAATACCAACAAGTTCATTTGTCATTCTGCTCTTACAGCTTCCTGTTCAAGTCTATATTAGCTACATGATTTGGTTTCCAGTAACTAGGTCCTTTGAGCTGAAATGTACAAGTATGGTAGCTTGATTTTCAAAGGCACATGTGCATTTTGAAGTAGCAAATATAAAACAATAGGTTGTATATCATCTTCTTCATCTCTTCAAGTAAGGGATTGGAGAAGTGAAGCCACTGCTTAAAATTCAGTAGGGCAACAAAATTCTTTAGCCAACATTACTTTCTGAAGTTGGATGGAGATACCATCCTACAGAATCCCTGCCATCCTCTCAGACCAGCTCAAAGACCTCAGGGAAAGCGGGCCACACGGTTGGCTGTGTCTCCAATAGGGTCCTTGTATTGCACACAGAAACTCTGGAAGAATGCTCCTTAAAGCACCACTACTTGTCTTTGAGGAACAGGAACTAGGATTCTGAGGCAGAGAGGTGGAAGGCTCTCCACTGTATATCTCACGATAGGTTTACATTTTTGAACCATGTAAATATAATCCTATTCAAAAACAATTCTTAAAAAGATTCCCAAATGAACAATAAGCACCAAGGTTGTGGCAGCAGGATAACCTGAAGCCAGAGAAGGAATCTGAGTCCCTGGGCGGGAGTGTGACAGCAGTAAGTGTAGAGGTGCCAGCAAATCCTGCAAGTCCTGGGAACCTGAAAGTCCAGACCTGTTTCCACCTGTCAATCTGCAACCCTTTGTAACTTAGAACATGGTGAGGAGAGGAAAGGGGCCCGGGCTGGAGGTCCAGGAGTAGTGCCAGCCACAGCCAGGGTAGGGGAGGACTGCAACTGAGTCATGGTGCACATCTTCTATAGTCTGCCTCTACTCCCTGTGCTATTACTGCTTGCACTTGGCCTATGGGGAAAGGTGCAATCGAAAACCTCTAATCTTCTTGACTTGCCATCACCGGTGGGACTTGGAAGAAAATGTCCCACATGCTCCCTACTCACCAAAAAGAAAATCCAACTCTTAGAGAACAGGGAGCCATGGAGTCATCAAGTCATGACCTTTTACTGAGAACCAGGATTTATGGCTCCCCAGGTGCCAGAAAGATGAAGACCTGATTCCCAATACCTAGGATGGATGTTCCTGCAAAGCTTGAAGGCTAGAATCCAGCAGCCACCCTTCTCTTTTTCCCACTCTTTCCTAGGGTTTCTTCCCTGCTGATACTAGTTGGGAGAAGAATAAACATAAGAAGTAGGAGACCAATCACTCCTGGGATGGAGTTAGCCCTTTTCCAGTTCCAGTTTATGGAGCATTTGCTAGGTGCCTGCCACTGCTGTCGACAATGTCTGTGCTTCTGCATTTCAGACTGACACAAAACTGCAAGGTGGGCCGGCGCCGCGGCTCACTTGGCTAATCCTCTGCCTTGCGGCGCCGGCACACCTGGTTCTAGTCCCGGTTGGGGCGCCGGATTCTGTCCCGGTTGCCCCTCTTCCAGGCCAGTTCTCTGCTGTGGCCAGAGAGTACAGTGGAGGATGGCCCAAGTCCTTGGGCCCTGCACCCCATGGGAGACCAGGATAAGTACCTGGCTCCTGCCATCGGATCAGCGCGGTGCGCCGGCTGCAGCGTGTCGGCTGCGGTGGCCATTGGAGGGTGAACCAACAGCAAAGGAAGACCTTTCTCTCTGTCTCTCTCTCTCACTGTCCACTCTGCCTGTCAAAAAAAAAAAAAAAACAAAACTGCAAGGTAGTAACAGCTGGGCTTTCTATACACAAGGAAACAGACCTGTGCTAGCACAGGCCAGAGGTAAGAGGTATCTTGCTGAGCACAAGGTGCGGCAGGCAGCTGCCTGGGTCTGAACTATGCCAGTGGCTTTGTAGTGATTGTGATAGGAGCAAGAACCTCAGCAAACTCACCAGCCTTTCATATTTCCACTTCCCCAACCAGAACAAGGAGACGATACAGATTCTGCTTCATAGGACTACTGCAAGGGCAAAATGAGTTCATTCTTGGGAAGTTTCTAGAATAGCCCTGGCACATGCAAGGCCCAGCAAACATGAGCCACTAGGATTTTACCAGGTCTATGGGAATCAAAAGCCCACATTCCCCAGATCTCTCCTCTGCTGCTCCTCAGCATCTTCTATGAAGTTTCCAGGGGAAACTCCTGAACAGGGTAGGATATTAAGGTCAGACCATGTGTGGTCAAATGACTTGGAGACTGACATGAAAGCAACAGCTCAGCCTATGAGGCCCTGCTCCATCTGCTTCACCTGTTGGACTTTCAGGCCTGGTTTCACTGGGAAACAGAATTCTGCTGCTAACAACCACCATGAGCCACTGAACCAGACAGAGAAGGAAGCTGCGGAGCTAGAGTAATGGGAAGGCAACGCTTACTTGGGGCCCAACCAAAAGGGAAACAGGGCATGAAGTTCAACCAGAAGCCAGAATCACTCACACAAGGGAAAAAATGGAGAACTGTCCCCTGGTCTATGTGATCTCACCCTCCTCCCTCCCAGGCTGACCAGCTGAGGTATCAGCCCTGTTGATGGGATTTCCTGCTTTTGCATGAGCCTGCAATCTCATTCCTCATGCCTTCAACACAACATCCCACTTCTGTAGGCTTCGAGGTTAAACAGGCACTTCCAAAGCCTCATTTGAGCCAGCGAGAGGCTCAGGGACAGCAGGCAGGGCAGGCAAGAACAGAAGTGATGTAGAAAGGGGCAGGTGTGGTGCAGAAGTTAAGCCACGGTTTGGAAAGCCTGTAGCCCATATTAGAGTGCCTGGGTTCAACTCCCACTTCCACTTCTGCTCCAGCTTGCATTAATATGCACCCTGGAGGCAACATGTGATGGATCAAGTAATTGAGTCCCTGCCATCTACATGAGAGATCCAAATGGTGTTCTGGGCTCCTGGTTTTGACCTGCCCCAGCTCTGGCTATTGTGGGCATTTGGAGAGTGAACCAGCAATAAACTTCTCTCTCCCCTCCTCTCCTCCCCTCCTCTCCTCCCCTCCTCTACCCTTCCTTCTCTTCCTCTCCCCCCCCTCCCCTCCCCTTTTCTGTCTTCCTTTCTCCCCCTTCTCTCTCTCTCTCTTCTCTGCCTCTCAAATAAATAAATAAATAAAACTTTATTTAAAAAAAAGAAGTGATGGGCTAGCACTGTGGCGTAGTGAGCAAAGCCACCACCTGCAGTGCCAGCATCCCATATGGACAGCACTCCACTTATGATCGAGCTCTCTGCTATGGCCTGGGAAAGCAATATAAGATGGCCCAAGTACTTGGACCCTGCACCTGTGTGGAAGACAAAGAAGAAACTCCTGGTTCCTGGATTCAGATAGGTGCAACTCCAGCCATTGCAGCCATCTGGGGAGTGAACTAGCACATGGAAGACCTCTCTATCTCTATCTCTGGCTCTGCCTCTCTGTAATTCTGCCTTCAAATAAATAAATAAACCTTAAAAAATAAAAGAAGTAACATAGAGACATCACCCTGGAAATGAGCCACAGCCTCCCCCTACAAACAGGAAAAGACTCAAGGCAGCAAAGCCCCTGTCATGGCCCCAGCTCTCTTCCAGGTAAGGTGAAGAATGAGGAGGCAGCTTATAGTCAGGGGCTGCCGTTTAACAGGATGAGTCAGGATAGATGCGTCAATTAAATATTTCTGTGATTTGCCCCAAGTTCCCCCAAGGACCCACACCCTCTGCCCCAGCCCATCCATGGGATGCACAAAGGCTGCCCCAAGATCCAGGAACCATGACAGTCCTCCCAGGTACTGAGCCCCAGGCCAAACCTCATCGGTGCCATCATGCCGCTTGCTCAGTTCTCTGAAGATCACTCACTCTGTGCAATAGGACATGTTTCAAGATGTGGAAACGCCCTTTGCCCCTTCGGTGCACTCCATGGGAGCCTATCAGAGGGGTTTCCCCTGACCCAGGTGAAATGCTAGTACTCTCGCCTCTGGTGTCTGTGCCCCAGTGGGTGGCAGTGGGGCTGGTGAGAAACGAGGAAGAAACCAACAGAGGGCATTTATTGAGCTACCAATCATGTGGCACACACTAAGCAGTACACACACGGCATGTGGAATTCTCCAACAATCCCCCCAGGTAGGGATTTATCCTCACCCCGTGGAAAAGGCTGATGCCAGGGCAGCACACTGGTATATCCTGGCTCTAATGAGGCCAACCTGAACATTAGGCAGTGCCTCCCTGCCACACCCCCACTCCCGGGCCTACAGGGGCAGGCCACTATGCTGAGTGAATGACGCAGGTGCATATAAACCAGGACAGCTGAGACAAACTCCTCTAAAGTCAGCACTGGGCCTCAGCTCCCCTGCCCAGTTACATGCCCATGTGTGGATCCAGCATGGCCAGAACTTTCCAAGAGGACAGAAATCTGCACCTTCAAGCAACATGTCCCCATTTCTAAACAACATTTCAACCAAACACCACAAGGCTAACCCTGTCACAGGTTTCTGATGGGCCAGTTCCCTGCCACCCACCCTGCCCACGTCAAGTCTCTTTCTCAACTGTAGCAGGCACAAGGCACCAACACATAACCAGGCAGAAACATCTGGGCAAAGAGAAGACCTCACCTTAAACCCCTCCCTCCCAAAGTATGGTCCTTGGAGAATAATGCCTGTACCTAACTCATGATCTTCCAGCGAGACTATGCCCAGAGACACTGGGCCTAGATCCGGATAGCGCCAGTTCTGCATGCCTCTTGCAGCCTGCACATAAAGGGTTTCCGAACACACAAGTCTGGGGTTCAAATCTCATCTCAGGCACGTTCCAGCTGTGTGACTCCCCGCAAAGTACGCCACCTCCCTGTGCCCATACTTCCTCATCCCAAAACACACAGTACTATCTCATCGGGGTGTGGCAAATTTTACAAGCGTTGACTTATATAAAGCACTCGGAACACAGCCTGGCACAAACTACCCGGTAAGCAAGTGTGTGCTATAGTTGTTATCTCACGGAATTGTGCCTCAGGCCGGTCCACTCTGGCAGCCTGTGGGCAGGCTCCAGGCTTCCTCCTCTCTCCATGACTCCTCCCCCAGCTGTGGGACCCACCATAGTCAACAGAGTGGGTAAAGCAGACAGAAAACTCTGAAGTGGGTTTCCCTTCTGGTTTCAGGTGCCAACTGAGTCAGAAGGAACACGTTTCAACTCAGACCTGTTGGAGATGAAGCACAGTTCTTGGAACTTTCTCTTTCCTTTCAGTCTCTGGGGTTTCCTTCACTCTTCCCGCTCTCTGCCAAAAACAGAAGCAGGGTGGTTGGAGGGAGAAGGAAAATGTGCGTTTCCTGCCTCCGGCCAGCTGCAGATCACTCATCTCTGGCTTCCAGAAATCTCTTCTCTGAGCATTTACTTCTGCAGAGAAAACGTCCTAGGGAGTCGCAGGGCATGCAGGGGTTGTTGGCTAAAGAGGCACGGCCTCAGCTGCCTTTTCCACCTGATCTCCGCCTGCTCCCCTTTCAGATTTCAACTCAGGCATCATTTTCTCCAAAGTCTAATTGTATGCCCATCCTCCACACAGTCCCATCATACCGCATTCTGCCATGACCCCACTTAACATGCCTGCCCAGTTCCCCTTGCTCTCACTCTGCTATGAGCTCCCTCAGAGCAGGACCACTTGCCTAAAGGGCTACCCCAGAACACGGCCCAGGAGAAAGCAGAGCATGCCACAAACGTTCCTTTAATAAAATCCCTGGAAGTGCTGGCTGCAGACTCTTGAGGAAGAGTGTGTTCCTACGTCAAAGAGCTTAGCCACTTGTTCTTGGAAGGCTCATGCAGTCCAGCCTCTAACCCAGTCCTGTCCCCACTGCCAAATCACCCACACATCAGGGGTGGGGCTAGAGCAGGGGTGGTGAAAACCACTTCAATGCCCCACAGAGAATTCAAACAAGAAGACACCCAGGATCCACCCAAACTGGGACACACAGAATCCAGAGAAGCCAGGATTATAGCCTGTGATGACTGGGGATTCAGCCAGAAAATGTCTACTCTAAAAGGTTACTTTCTTTCCTTACATGATATCATAACATAAAGGCTCTTCTTTTTTCTACAGCATTTCCAATGGAAAATATTCTGATTTACGGTTTTCCTATCAACAGTCCACCTGCCTTGACTTTTATTTAAAGACATTGGCTGATATATTAAGATTTGACATTACTGATGGATTTATTCCTCCCCCTTTTTAGAAAGATTCATTTTAATTGAAAGGCAGAGTTACAGAGAGAGAGAGAGAGGGAGAGACAGAGAGAGAGAGGGCTTCCATCTGCTGGTTCACTCCCCAAATGGCTGCAACAGCTGGGGCTGGGCCAGGCTGAATCCAGGAACCAGGAGCTTCTTCCAGGTCACCCATGTGGGCCATTTTCTGCTGCTTTCCCAGGTACATTAGCAGGGAGCTAGACTGGAAGCGGAGCAGCCGGGACTCAAATAGGCACCCATGTGGATACCGGCAGGCAGCAGCTTAACTTGCTATGCAACAATGCTGGCCCCAATGCATTTATTCTTAATGTATGGAGATATCTGTCTCTGAATTAAACACTGTGTTTTAGATCCTGACCATAATCAATCCAGTTTTTCCTCACGGCTACTTCAAAGTCCATCTGCTAAAACTTAGAGATCATTTTCAATGACACAACTTAGAAGAAACAGTCAATTATTTGTAATGACCCCATTACAGGTCTCAGTTATATTTCCCTCTCTGGTCTTCCTTGGCATCGGGTGATCTTTGGATAAGTTCACATTTCTCAGATGCATACTAACTCCACTCTGAGAAATATGGCCAGGGCTGGCTGGGATGGGTAACTGAGGGAAGCAGATGTAAGCTTTGATGCCAAACCTGGATAATGCACCAAGAAGTTCATTACCATTTGGCTTGAGTAAAACAGAGGACTGAGACAGTCACTTCCTCTTGTTCTTTTCTCTTCAGAAAGGACAAACAGCTGGCTCCTCTTTTAAGAACTCAGCCTCGCCCCAACTTCAATTCCAAGCACACTCACTAGTTCAAAGTGAGCTTACCTCATTCAAACTATGGAGAAATCTTTATAGGGTACTGAGCATGGGGAAATTCATCACAGTGTCCTGTGTTCTCATGTGTGGGACTCACCCATCATTTATCATTTTATCATCCTGAAGTGTTCACAATAACGAGAATAATAATGACTAACATTTATGAAACATTTATTGTGCATCAGATCCTGTACCAAGGACACTTCAGCATTATCGCAATCTTCCCAACCATATGGAGCTGGTGTTATTATAGTTATCCTCAACGTATAAAAGAAAAACAGAAAAATGAAGTACCTTGCCCATAGTCACAGAGCTAGCTATCTTGATCCCCAGTCTCTCTGTATCCAGAATCTGCTCTGTTAAGTCAATTCTACTGAACCTAGCACATAACATCTGGCACATAATGGGACTGACATAATTGGTGGGAAAATGGGCATGAATGTCTGGTATTGTGATACAGCAAATTAAGCCACCATCTGTGACACCTGCATCCCATATCAGCACCAGTTCAGGTCCCAGTTGCTCCACTCTCAATTCAGCTTTCTGCTGATGCACAAGGGAAAACAGTGGAAGATGGCCCAAGTGATTCAGAAAAGAAAACCAAATGGGGATGAGAACAACTTAGCCTTCTCTCCCACCCTCATGCCTAAGTCCTGTTGAGTTCACAGATCTCTTCTGCAAACAGGTCTTTCAAAATAAAAAATCAAAACCCAGGGTCTGCCTGAGTGTAAAAAAGGGCAGCATGCCCATCTTGTGCTTCAGAGACAGAACCAAGGGCAGCTGTGTTTATTCCCCCACAGGCACTTGCAGATGTGGGAGCACATGAGGGTCAGCTCACTCACTCAGCTTGGGACATCCAGGTCACATAAATGCTCGGGATGTATTTCTCGTTCTCAGCTATATCTGAGTCTCAGTGATAGGAGAGCCTGTCTTCCCTCTAACCCTGTGTTAAAGAGGCTCAGGAGATGGGGAGCACAGAAACACGGGCTCCCAAACTTGAGAGCATTGGCTTAATCTGGGCTCAATTCACCTCTGAGCAAATAGCTTCAAACCCAAGCATAGCTACGTTCCTCAAATTGCTCAAAACAGAGAGGAGCATCCAATGGGAGCCCAAGCCCAACCCTGGAAAGGATGGTTGGGAGCACAGCCTGCTTCTCAGGAGGGGTGTTGATAATCACAGAGCACAGGAAGAGACCGGCTCCCAGAGGCCTAACAGAAGGAACAAAGGCAGAAAGATCAGCTTCAGAGCCATCAGCTTCCCCTCCTCTCATTGTAAGACTTTCTCCCTCACACTGCAGCATCGTGTGCAGCACTGTGAAAGGCAGGGATGTTATTCTGAGTTCCGCCAAATTACAGGTCAAAGCAGCAGTCCCCAATTTGGTGGTATTTAGAGATGAGGTCTTTTCAAGGTGATTAGGGTTCAATAATGGGGCCCTCATGATGAGATCAGTGTCCTTACAAGAAGGGATGCCAGAGAGCTTGCTCGCTGCCATCCTCATCTATACAAAGAGGTTGTGTGAACACCCGCAGAGATGGTGGCCACCTACAAGGCAGGAAGAGGGCCCTCAGCCAGGAGACGCATTGGTCGATGTCTTGACCTTGGACTTTGCAGCCTCCAGAGCAGTGAGGTTTCAGCTATCCAGTTTAAGGTATTTGCCACAGTAGCCAGAGCAGACAGCACAGGTGTCTAGGTCAGATAGGAGTTCAAATCCTGACTCCACTGTTTATAGCTGGGCGACCTCGGGCAGGTTATTTCGTTTCTCTTACCCATGACTTTCTCATTTGTAAACGACTCCTAACAAAGTGAAGAGAGATGAATATGTAGATGTACAAGAAAGGTCCCCAGAGGTGCCTGGGACTCTGCACCCCCATCCCCACCCCCACCTCCCTACGGTACCTCCTCCATGCACGCTAAGGCTGGCCTAGTAATAACATTCAGTCCACAGATGTGTTTTGTTTGGCCTGCACCAATGTTTGATGAAATCTGGAGTGTTTACCAACATTTAAAAGTCAGGAAACTTCACATAAAAATCTCAGTTTCCAGTTCTTCTTGAGAAACACCATGAGCTGTCTCTGGAACTGTGTCGTGTGTTCACTCCCTTGCCACAAAGGGTGAGACCTCATCTCCACACACCCAGGCCGGCTTCTCCCACTTAGAAAACCAACTTGGCACCTGCAGGCTGTTAGCAGCTCAGGGGCTAACAGAGCTGCCCTAACAGTGTGGCTGGGCCTGTATTTTCCCTAGCTGCCCACAAATAGAGCTTTTAAGTACAATTTCAGGATCGTCTCCTGGAGGGAGGGACAATTAGCACATTCCTGAGAAACTCTTTTATTTATTTATACTTCTATTGTGAGCTGAAAACCTGCATGGAAAGGCCCATATCTTCCTTCTTAGAGCTGACCCAGCTTTGGCCCTGTCACTCAACTCCTGGGGCCATGGTCTCCTCCTCTGTGAAATAAAACCAGGGACTAGATGACCTCTTTTGTCTGTTTCCAAATTTCTGTGATTATGAAGTGAAATTCAAGAACATGGGTAGAAAGTTAACACAGCTCTGCTTATCTAGGAGCCCCAAAGCTTTTAATGAAAGCAGCACTCCTAAAACACCCCACTGACTCTCAACACTGGCCTGAACTAAATGTAATAAACAGGACCTGAATAACAGCCTTGTTTATTTTTCAGCCTACTCCAGGGTTTGGTCTATAACCTTGATGTTATGCACTTAAAGCGCCCAGAGAGAGATGACTACAAGGGCATCAGAAGACCTGATGGTTCAACCTCCTGTTCCTAGGAGATCCTGGTGCTCTGAGCCCTGCCTGACTTTCCACCCTCCATTCACCAAAACAAACCCAGGGGTACCACAACCCAACCTCCAGTGCTCTGTGCACCTGGGCCCTCTTTCAGTTCCTTGCTCATGGCAACTGGAGGATCTTGGCACTTGTGGTTTCTACCACCTGGAGCCCTCTCCACTCAGCTCACTCCCACTGATCCTTCAGATCACAGCACTGGCATCCTACCCACTGTTCCTGGCTTCCTTGGTAAGATCGAGTCATGCTAACTTATGCTTTCATCACACCTGCGGTGTTGTAGCAGCATCACAGTCACATTTTTACATTCTATGTGTGTGATTAGCTGAATAATCATTATCGCCCAGACTGAAAATAAACACCAGGAGGACAGGGTCCTCATCTGTCTTTGATCTCAGAGCCTGACCAACAGGGAGACACTTAGATACTTGTTGGGAAGTCATTCAGTAGAAAGAACAGCAATAAATCCCAAGCAGGCCAGTTCCAACCACTAGCCAAATTGCCTATCATGACACCAATAATCAGAGCACAATAAATGTGCAAAGAATAAACAACACCACTCTCCACCAAACCTCTGCCTTTGCCCCTTGTGAACATGAACAAATGGGTGACCCATTCCTGTGTCAGTCAGCAGTCTCAAGGACAATCTACTAGTTGAGAGAAACAGCAACAGGAATGAAGCAGGAGAAAAAGCAAACATAAGGAAAAGCTCCTGGTGGCGTAGTCCTGCCTGTTCCTGCTCAGGCCCATGGTGGGAAAACAGCTCCAGGTCTTCCACTTACCTGATGTTTTCATTCAGTGTATACAGCTCATTGCTTTGCAAGCCACCCCCTTTGAAAACGTTGATCACAGCAGTCTGGACACTGCAGGGAAATCAAACAACCCCTGGTTAGAGAATATGCCTTGTGGGGCCACTTCAGCAAGCAGCTCAGGACTGAAGGGAGATGCAGAGCCTGTGCCTGGCACAAACATGGCCTCATCATCCATCCAGGGGACCCCTCATTTCCTTCTTTGGAGGGGATGGAAGAGTTAAAGGCAAAGGACTCAAAAGTAGCCACTGCTATCTCACAAGCCAGCAGGTCTTCCTCCCTGGCAGTCCTACTGGCACCTAAAAGGAGCAGGCAGTCAGAGCTGCTCACAGGAAACTGTGGAGCCAGCACCTCAAGGACTGGAAGAGTCCAGAAATGGAATGTACATCAAGTGGGAGCTGACCTGGGCCAAGAGTTCTCCCTCCTAAGAGACCACTGTCTCCACAGGGCAGGTTGGAGGTCTGGGGCTAACGCAAAATGATAATTGCATGCCTTTCCAACAGCACTTTCATTGGAAGAATTTGCTGTGGGCAAGCCTGTGTGGCCCCTCCCATTCTCACCCCTGTGCAGTGTGCGGCTCAGGCCCCTATGGCATCAGTTAGACCCTTCATCCTCAGGGACCTCAGCCCAATATGACAGCAAAAGAGCTGATTGCCACCTTGTCCACATCAAGGCTTCCGGGCCTTTAAAGTATAAAGATGCACTGACTACCCAAACATTTCAGCGCCCCCTCTCCATCCTCATCTTTCTCTGCTCCATTCATTGGAAAATTACAACAATGTCCACAACTACAAAGAATTCAGTAATCTGGAAAAGAAGGATCCTACAGAGTCTGCATACATTTGAAAAAGAGCCACAAGAGTATATAAAACACAGCAGTGATGCAGTCTCTGCTCGAGGCTTGGTGACAAGGTCAGCCAGACGCTTACAGCAGCTCCTCTCCCAAGCATTGGTGGCTCACAGGTTCTCATAATCCCTGTTTGATGCTGCTCACAGATACACAGGTAATCTCAACTCACCTACTGTCTATTTGGCCAGAAAAGACACACAAGGGTACTTGAAAAAGTTTGTGGGAAAATGGGAAAAAAAAAAAAGAAAAAAGGCTTATTTTGCTGCAAAATAACTTTGAAATCCAGGCAGGGTTTTTTCATCATATACACAATTTCCATGAAGTTTTTGAAGAGCCCTCATATAGGACTCCACCGTGGAACAGTCTGAAAGTCTGGGGTGTCACTAATAAACATGATCTCTAACCCTAAATTCCAATCCAGCTGCCCGACTGCATAGGACAGAGGCTCCAGAAGTCTGTTTCCCAGCTACTAGGACACGGAAAGCTAGCAGAGGCCTTGGAGATAAGAAAACCACTCTCTTCATGCTTTGCCCTCTAATCACCCCCTTCCAGAAGAAGAGAGATCCCAGCTGCGGCAGGAGCAAGCCAGTCGGCAGGCGTCCCCGGCCCCTCTCTAGCCCTGGCAGCCCTCCACCCCCATACCTGCTGCTTTCTTTACCTGTTCCAGGCTGAGTTGGAGCTCAGCTGTAGAGCCTGACGGGCGGCCTGGAATCGCGGCAGGTCGCTGAGCACCGGAGAGCTCATGAAACGTGGTCTGGGCCTGCGGAAGGAGCCCATCTTGTGGAACTCGACAGGCAGGCTGGGAGCAAAGCCACGGGTCATAGGTCCAGGGCAGGTTTCAGTTTCACCTCTAGGACCAGAAGGTTCCAGCGGCCCACAGGAAGGGCTTCTCCTGGGGATGCTTCCTGGCTCTCAGGCTTTCTTAAAACCTCGAATTTAGCCAACACCTGGAAAGAGAGGGCATTCTTGATTGAGGACTCCTGGGCTGAGGAACTGGGGGAAATCTGCCACCACACCCGCCTCCCATTCATCAGTTTTTACAGCTCTCTTTCTGGTCGTGATGGTGTGATTGCCCCAACTAGGAAGTCACTGACAAGGGGGCCAGGTGGAGGCCAGTCCTACAGAAAAGCCATCTCTAAGCTGTGCTTGACTCTGGTTGCTTTAGGCACCTCCTTGTGTTTCTGTAGCCCACAAGGGTGTTTTAAGAGATGGCTCTTTAAATATACCTCAAGGGGAACATAGGAGCTCCTTGTCCCAGCTCTGAAGACAGTCCAGGATTTGCCTTTACCGTGTGGTCCCAGCATTCCAATGCCTCTCACCCTCCTTACTTCCCATTCCTTCATTCATTCCATCAGGACACACTTGCCAAACGTGCACTATTGGTTCACCAGTGAATTACAGAGAATCCAAAGACCTGTAAGTCCTCGCCCCCAGACTCACAGTCTATAGAGAAGGTAACTATGTATCTTCATTCAGACAATATATATTTACTGAGTGTCTACTATGCACCAGGGACTGGCTCAGGCACTTGGAGACACAATGACAGCTCTGGGGAACATGTGCCTGCCCTGTGGTACTTACAACCTACAGGCCTATCCCATGCCATTCTTATTCCTCTCCCAGGCTCTTGATTGTACCTGCTATTCCCCTTGCCCAGAATTCTCTTCCTTTTCCTCTTGGCTTATCTAAATCCAGGTTCAAGGATACCACCCTTTGTAGGGTCATGAGCTACTTTATGATTTTGTGGTTTAAGGCAGTGGCTTTGGAGTGCACCTGGGTTCAAATCTTAACTTGGCCACTCCCGAGTTACGTGACTTTGGACACACTGAGTCTAATGCCCTCAGCCCTCCACAGCACCAACCCCACAGGGCTGGGGAGAGCTGAGATGTGGTTGGGCGCCATGCTCAGCAGAGTGGCAGACAGCATCTCAAGTGCTAGTGGTTTCCCTTCAGGCTGTTTTCTTTCCCTCAATGGCTCTTTTGGACCCGGGATTTCAGCCTCCTATTCTTACTGAACATCAGATCCAAATGAATGACTGACAATGAGTTTTGGAGCTCCACAGAGTGAAGGATGGAAGGAAACACCTCCAAGGTCATCATCACTTTTGTCTTGAGGGGTTCATAGGTTTAGCCCAGAAATGTTCTCTCTGCCACCTCTCTCACCAGCCAACTCTGCTATGTCCCAAAAACTAATGATGAAGGAAAAAGAGATATTCCAGCCACAAGGGCCCCCAGGACAGGTTGGGAGGGGAAAATGATTGTCAACATCAGCTGTGGCATTTGAAGGAGGAACAATGACGTTGCTTCCAAATTAAACTCCCTACTGTGGTGGGGAGAGGAGCTAGGCTGTTGAACAGGCACTGAGGCAATCCAGGGCAAGCATCTGGGAGATGCTGGTGGCCATCTGTGGACAATAGGCACCATGAATCTGATAGCACCAGGCGCCCAAAAGGAAATGGCTTTCCTCCTCATTGTGTTTTAAAGGCAGGCAGACTGTGGACCATTTTCTTGTTTGGTCTTTCTCCTTCTGCCTCATGCTCACAAGGAGCCAACTGTTACTGAAATGAACCCTAATAATTGCTGAGGAACTCATAATAGGCCTAACTTTCAAAGAGAGTCTCCACAACTTCCCAAAGCGCTATGGAATCTGGAAATACCTATGCAAATCTGTGGGAGAGGCAGAGAAGAACTAAAACCACAGATTCCCCGTCGGAAGCCTTGAACTGGCCCAGGAAAGGTCACTCGATTACAACAGGTCTCGTTTTGCGTCCCCCTTCTTTTAAATGTGCCTGCTAAGTACAGCTCATCTGTGTAATTACAGGATATGAACGCCCTTTATGAGGATCTTAAACTGGAGAAGATGGAGCTGCCTCCCACCCCATGGCACTGATCCAGGGAGGCAGAGAGGGGAGCAGGAAGGACTGTTTCACGTCTTGGCCTCCTGCCTTCCCGCCAAAAACCCACTGCCTCAGGAGGCTGTGAGACATCGAAGCTCTCGGGCAGCTCCTGTCCCCACCCACTTCTCAGTGACATCTCGCCGCCCATGCCCCATGCACCTTGCCCCTGCAAAGCACACAGGCAGCCTACACACACACACACACACACACACACACACACACACACACACACCCCTTCTCTGAAATAAGAGGAAGTTTAAGGCCAAAGGATGGCAACTGCAGCTCCCGCGGCATAGAGCTGCAGAGTCACGTACACAACAAGGAGCAGCCTCTCATTTCTCACCTCCCACGTCTATCACTCTCAGACTGATTGGCTGCAGCTGGCAGGACAGAGCAGAGAGGCCTCCCCAGAGTTCCACAGTGAGGGAGCCATGGGGACTGCTGACCAACATGGCTTCAAGGGAGAAGTGACACATGCTGTACCCACCTGCTGCAGCACTGGCCCCGGGGCACAGGCTGGCTCGGATCCACATATGACAAATCAAGACAGATGAGAAGATGGGCTCCATTAACAGCTGACAAAAGGGCAGCAAAGGGGCAAGGAAATTTGTCCAAGGTGGCCAAGGTAAAAGTCAGGTTCATAGATGCCTAATCTAGAAAGTTCCCCAGTCGCCCCTAGGCCAATCTGTGGACTCCATGGAGACAGGCATCCAGCTTTTGCCACCTCTCAATCCCCAAGCCTAAGTTCACTGCTTTAGACAAAGATGTGGGGAAAAGAAACCTAATGAGGCACCAACTGCCTGCCCAGTGTGGTGCCAGGCTCTGGCATAACAAGCACAGGTAACCCTCAGAAAACTCCATGTGAAGATCCGAGGAGGGAAGTAGCCTGCCCGAAGGCACACAGCTAGCCAGCGGCAAATCACTGAGTGCTGTTGGGATTCCCCAGCCCATCCCCACTCAGCCATGTTACCAAAGTCAGCCAGAAAACTGGAATGGAAGCCACCCAGTCAGGACCAGCAGTCCAGAGAGTTCATATCAAAGCTTACATTTCACGCCCCTGAATAGATCAGCTGCCCCAAGGAATGTTAGGACCACATTGATGGGGCAAGAGGAGCAGGGAGGGGAAGGCGCAAAGGAAGAAAGCATGGATGGACTCCTTCATGCACTGCGTGACCTCGGCAAGTGGCTTGACCTCTCTGAGGCTCCATTTCCATCCACATGAAATGAGCACACAAACAATGACTATCTCAGGGTTGGAGGAGTTTTAAATGAGTAAATATTTATCAAGCACTTGGAACAGTACCTGGCAAATAGCAGGCACTGCCTAAGTGCTTTGTTCAGTAAATAAAACACTGTCCTCATTATTCCAAATAGCCAAGCTGCAAGAGCAGTGGGGACACAAGCACCCTGGCTTCGGCTTCTGGAGACCTCAGCAGCACTGGGAAAAGACACCACTGGGAGGTAGACGAAGCCACTCCTCCCATTGTGGTCACAGCACCTTCAGGTCTTGCCTCACTAGGCATTGGGGAAATCACACCTTAGGTACTGATCCTTTGCCTCTGAGGAGCAGGTCCCCCAGATTTAAAGAGTCTTCCCACACTTTATACAGCTTCTAAATCTTCTAAATCTAGGGGCCAGCACTGTGGCATTGTGGGTTAAGCCGCCATCTGCTGCGCCCTAATCCTATATGGGTGCCGGTTTGAGGGCTGGCTCCTCTGCTTCCAATCCAGCTCCCTGATAATGCACCAGGGAAAGCAGCAGAAGATGGCCCAAGTGCTTGGGCCCCTGCACTCACATGGGGCACCTGGAAGAAGCTCCTGGCTCCTGGCTTCAGTCTGGCCTGGCCCTGGTATTTGTGGCCATCTGGGGAGTGAAGTAGCAGATGGAAGATCTCTCACCGTCTCTCTCTCTCTCTATAACTCTGACTTTCAAATAAATAAATGAATCTTATTCTAACCTTTTATGACAGGTGCAGCCACAATCCTGTCACAGATGTGGAAAGTGAGGCTCACCCAAGCTGAGAGACAGCCACGGCAGGACAGCTCACAGGTCAGGGAGACCCAGACCTAGCAAAATGCTTCCAACCCCAGGCTTGGCCCACCATAGTGCCTGCTGGGTCATTGTTTATTCCTGTGTATTTCAAAATATGGACGTTATGAAACATGCTTGAAGCCGGCGCCGTGGCTCAATAGGCTAATCCTCCACCTTGCGGCGCCGGCACACCGGGTTCTAGTCCCGGTTGGGGCGCCGGATTCTGTCCCGGTTGCCCCTCTTCCAGGCCAGCTCTCTGCTATGGCCAGGGAGTGCAGTGGAGGATGGCCCAGGTGCTTGGGCCCTGCACCCCATGGGAGACCAGGAAAAGCACCTGGCTCCTGGCTCCTGCCAGGATCAGCGCGGTGCGCCGGCTGCAGCGGCGGCCATTGGAGGGTGAACCAGCGGCAAAGGAAGACCTTTCTCTCTCTGTCTCTCTCTCTCACTGTCCACTCTGCCTGTCAAAAAAAAAAAAAAAAAAAAAAAAGAAACATGCTTGAAAACCTATACCCACACAAACACACATGGTAAATGAGTGACATCAGCAATTCCCAACTGCTTGAAGAACAGAATGCTCCCTTGGAGACCGCTGTCCCTTGCTCCTATTTTTCTAATGACAGCGCACTTGCTTATATATTATCATAAACGTAAACATTCACATAAGTCTATAACATGCAAGGCGAAAGGCCTCCTGCTTCCCACGTCACAGCAGAGAGAAATTCTTGCCAGTAAAAGTGTTAGAGTTCTGTTTGCACTATTCCAAGAGCTACAGACCCTGGATGAGTGCTGAGCACATGAAATGTGTCAAATGCTATTTGAGCAATTGAATATTCATTTAACTTTTAATAGCCACCAACATGTTCCGCACACACAGTATTTTTTTCTTCCCTCTTAATAAAACATCATGGCTATCTTCCCATTTCACTAGATTTTGATCTACTTTATCATTTTTGGTGGTAGCTTAACAAGACTATTTCAGGGCACATTCTCAGAAGGCAAACTACTGAGTTGAGGGGCCAGGAAATTCTGAGCCAGCTTCACTCTAGACTCTCATTTCCACCCCACCACAGCTCAGAAACACCACAGAAGAGGGGTCAAGAGTCACAATGCCTGCAGCTTCAGAGGGGGAGCAGGCACATGGCTGTACCACCGAGGCTATGGACTCAAACTCTGGTCTCAGTCATCACCCTGCCATTCATTCACTATGGCAGACAGGAAAAATCCACCCTCCCAAAGATACCTGTAGCTATGACTTCACATGACAAAAGATGTGATGCGCTTCGGGGTCCAGATGGCCCATAAATGCAATCACATGGATCCTTGTTAAGGGAGATGCAGAGGATTACAGACACCTATAGAGAAGAAGGCAATGTGCAGACCGAGGAGGGGGAAGGCCAGCAGAAGCTGGGGGAGGAAGGAATCGGATTGTCCCCAGGAGCCTCTGGAGGGAGGACAGCCCTGCCCCACCTTGATTCTGGACTTTTGGCCTCTAAAATTCTGAGTGAGTTTCTGTTGCTTTCAGCCACAGAGGTTATGTAATTTGTTACAGAAGCCACAAGAAACTAATACAATGGCCCTGAGCCACTCTGAACGGCAGTTTCCACATCTGCAAAGTGGGAACAGAAAGTTACCGGGGAGAGTCGTGGCATGACAACCGGAGATATTGTCTATGAAGCACGCGACATGGCTCCTGGAACTATCCAGGTGCTAAGCTAAGTTCAGTGGAGGTTCCAGGCTAAGGCCTAAGAACCAGATGGCGTCACTCCAGTTAGACACTGGGCAGGTGACCTAGGATGGGTATTAGGCTTAGTGATGACACAAGTAAAGTGGATAATAAGTCCCAATACACAGCAGGTGCTCAATAGATGCTACTTAGTGTCTATTTTTGTTACCACCATCACTACCACTGCAGTTTACGAGTCTGTTCAAACTGCCCTCACAGGATACCACAGCTGGAGCCTGATACAAGAGAAGTGTACTTTCTCATGGTTCTGCAGAGTAGAAGTCCAAAATAAAGAGTTGGCATGTTTGATTTCTTTTGGTCTCTCTCTTTGGTGTTTAGAGGGCCACCTTCTCACCAGGTCCTCTCATGATCTGTCCTTCATGTACTTGTTCATGCCACTGACATTTCCCTTATATGTACAGATCTCTGCTTTTTTTAAAAAAAGATTTATTAATGTATTTATTTGAAAGGCAGGATTACAGAAAGAGAGACATAGACAGAACTTCCTTCTGCTGGTTCATTCCCCAGATGGTTGCAATAGTTGGGGCTAGTGGGTAGCAGGGGCCCAAGGACTTTGGCCATCTTCTGCGGCTTTCACAGGTGCATTAGCAGGGAGTAGATTGGAAGCACAACAGTCAGGACTCAAACTCAAGAATTCTTGAGTATTCTGATAATGGATGCTAGTGTCATCAGATGCAGGTTAACCCACTGCACCACAATGCCAGTCCCCAAATCCGCTGTTGTAAAGACACCATTCCCATTGGATTAGGGACCATCTAATGTCCTTGTTTTAACTTAATCACTGCCATCTTCATTTCTTTATTGATTTTAATTGAGAGGTATGTGTTGGTTCATTCTCCAAATGCCCAAGAAGGCCAGGGCCGGACGAAGCCAAAGCCAAGAGCCAAGAACTGAATCCAGATCTTCCATGTGGGTAGCAGGGGCCTAACTGCTTGAGTTATCACTGCTGCCTCCCAGAGGGTGCATTAATAGGAAGTCAGCATCAGAAGCCAGAGCCAGGATTCAAACTCAGGTATTACAATATGGGATGCAGATGTACCAAGACTCTGCCAAGTGCTGCCCCTTCATCACCTCTTTGAAAGGCCTATCTCCAAATACAGTCACATTATGAGGGCCTGGAGTGTAGGGCTTTAACCTATGAATGTCCACAACTACCACCACCTTGTCTCATCACATCACAGGAAGTTCCCAATGTTTCACTTCTCTGAGTTAAAGAACTATGGACTTGGGTCAGTATTCTTTCCTGAAGGATCACTGCCATTTACATTTAGAAAAATGCCCTTTGAAAGAGATTTAAATGGGTAGGTTTGGGGGCTGCAAGTGTTCCCAGTAGTTACGCGGAAAGCTGGGGCCCTCAATCCATTAAGTGCCATGGCATTTACAGGATTACTGGGAAGTGGCACCAGCCTGGCTCACTGAGACTCACCTCCCACTGATTTTTTTCTTTTTTTTCAAAGATTTATTTATTTTTTTAATTGAAAGTCAGAGTTAAACAGAGAGAGGAAAGGCAGAGAGAGAGAGAGGTCTTCCATCCGATGGTTCATTACCCAATAGGCCGCAATGGCCAGGACTGTGCCGATCCGAAGCCAGGAGCCAGGAGCCTCTTCCAGGTTTCCCACATGGGTGCAGGGGCCCAAGGATTTAGGCCATCTTCTACTGCTATCCCAGGCCACAGCAGAGAGCTGGATGGGAAGTGGAACAGCCAAGTCTCGAACCAGCACCCATATGGGATGCCGGCGCTTGAGACCAGGGCATCAACCCACTGCACCACAGCCCCAGCCCCAAGCCTCCCATTGATTTCTTTGAAAACCTCTGCCCCCAGCATCCAGGCTGTGTTTCTTGGAGAAAGAATGTGTTGTGTTGCTTTTTCCTCATAGCAGCCAGGATCAGGCCTGCAAGGCTGGCAGGTGGAGGAGATGGCTCACTAGGTGGAAAATGCAAATGAATTCCACTAAGGCTCCTACCTTTGACCTTGAAAAGGGAAGTCACATTAGGCACTCAACCTAAAATAAAGAAGTGGGCAGCTTATGACCCTGGAGCTTCCAGGAAAAAGCCATTCTGAGTGTAAATAATAAAGAAGTCAAAGAAAACTGAGCCACACTGTCTGATGTGACTGCCTGGAAAGGCCAGTCCCCAGGGAAGTGAGAGAGTCAGTGCCTTCCCCACACACACTTCAGAAGGTTCGGCAGTCAGGGGGCCCAGCGTGGGACTCCTTCCCCGGGTCATGAACACAATAATGAGGACCCTCTGCCCTTGTATGTCACTGCCAGAACTTGACAGATCCATTCTCTAATTCCAGTCAGAGAGATCTCCCTAATGATGATGAAGATGATCAAGATAGGCTAACTGGGTAGCAAGTACTTCACTTGTATCATCTCACTGTCTAGACCTTGAATGAAATAGAGTGTATCAGACGCATCACATTCTGGGGAAGCATGCCTCTTTCAAGGGCACTCGTGTCTGGAGAGACAAGTATATGGTGAGTTTCATACTGCAGGTGGCACTTAAATCGCTTGGAAGCTCCTTGTGTGACCCCCCCATGCCCACCCAGGGGAAGGTGCTGTCACCATCCCTATCTCACATAGGAAGACGTGCACATGTCACATGTTTATCTTATCTGAGGTCACACGGCTTGTGAAAGGGGTTGCCCACAGAGTCCAGGGCCCACAACCACTCATTGCTGCAATGCCTTCAGAAGCTCGCCATCGCGCCTACAGGGTGGGGAACACCCAGCCCACAGGCCTTAGAGACCCACAAAACCATTTAGTCTGGCCCCTCCCGGGCAACCACAGGCAGTACTCTATAGCAGGCGGATTTTGCAGTTGAGAATTTCACATGGCCCATAAACAATTTTTTTTTTTTGACAGGCAGAGTGGACAGTGAGAGAGAGACAGAGAGAAAGGTCTTCCTTTGCCGTTGGTTCACCCTCCAATGGCCGCCGTGGCCGGTGTGCTGCGGCCGGTGCATTGCACTGATCCGAAGCCAGGAGCCAGGTGCTTCTCCTGGTCTCCCATGCGGGTGCATGGCCCAAGGACTTGGGCCATCCTCCACTGCACTCCCTGGCCACAGCAGAGAGCTGGCCTGGAAGAGGGGCAACCGGGACAGAATCCGGCACCCTGACTGGGACTAGAACCCGGTGTGCCGGCGCCGCAAGGCGGAGGATTAGCCTATTGAGTCACGACGCCGGCTCAAACAATGTTATAAATATCCAAATGGCTCTTGGCAGGAGGAAGGCTCCCACCCCTGTTAGAATAAATCCCCAAGCCCCATCCTTCCACCCTCACCTCCAACCACTCTGCACACCAACTCACTGGGCTGCATTTGTTTCCTCCACTATCACCTTTCCTTCCTGCCCCTGGACCTTTACACATGCTATGCCCTCTGCAGGAAATATTTCCCACCCACACACTCTCACTCTCGCTTCATTTGCTCAGAGAGGCCCTCCTTGCCCCCACCCCTGCACCAGTTCCTAACACCTGAAGCATACCCTCCCCATCTCCTTTGTAATCTTATCACCATCTACCTCAACAAACAACTGCAGAATTATCTGTTACAGTTTTTGTGAGGTTCATACCAGTAGGCACTGTGCCTGTCTTATTGACAGGTACACTCCCAGGGCTGATTATAGTCTGGCTGACTATAGTGAATCCCAGAGGTATTCACTGAACAGGTGAAGGAGTCCACTATCTGCAAGGCATCACTGCACGGAGACACAGGAACCCATAAGCAAATGTCAGCCCAGAATACTGACAACCAAAATGACACAGGGCTTCCCCATGCTTAAAGATAGTGGTACTGCAATTTGACCAACCTGAGTTTGAATCCAGCTTCTACAGTTTATTAGCTGGGTGAGTTTCTCACTCTCTAAATTGCAGTTTCCTCATCTGTCGTATGAATGTAACATTTAGCTCTCTGTTGTTAAGATTAAAATGTTGGGGCCAGTGTTGTAGCATATCAGGTAAAGCCACTGCCTATGATGCCGGCATCCCATATGGGTGCCAGTTCTTGTCCTGGCTGTTCCACTTCCTATCCAGCTCCCTGCTAATGCACCTGGGAAAGCAGTGGAAGATGGCCCAAGTGTATAGGCTCCTGATACCCACGTGGGAGGCTCAGATGAAGCTCCTGGCTTTACCCTGGCCCAGTCCTGACCATTGCTGCCATTTAGGGAATAAATCTGCAGATGGATGATATTCTCTCTCTCTCTCTCTTTCTCTCTCTCTCCTCTCTTTTTCTCTCTCTCTTTCACATAAATAATTTTTTAAAAAAATAATTTAATGGGAGAACTTTAACCATGGTCTGGCCCACAGTAAGGCCCCAAAATGCTGTAGCTAATTTTAATGTTTTTATATGGCACTGCATTCTTCACAGAATGCTCTTAACCTCCAAAGGCAGCAGGTGGCTGGGTGTGGGGACATGGGCAGGCACATATGCTGCTGGAGGAAGGACAGAGGGAAATCTGACACGAGCTCCCAAAATGACAAAGGTCATACTCTCTGACCCAGCGATTCTATTTCCAGGAGTTTTACTCCAAGTGTGTCAAGTGGCTTATGCAACAGGGTTTTTAAACAGTGACAGATTGGAAATAACCTAAAAGCTCACCAACTGGTTGTGTCATCTAGGAGACCCATACCCTGAAATAGTACACAGCTCTAAGAAAGGAGAAAGTTCTTTGTGTACCAACTGAGTACACTCCAGGGGATGTTTTGAATGCAAAAACACAGAACTGGGTGTGTAATATGTTTCCATGCACATAAAAAGAAAAAAATTAAAGAGAGCAATGACATGTTTCATTGCGTGTGCATAAAGTATTGTTGAAAGGACGAAGCAGAAAATGACAGCACTGGCCTTCCCCAGGGCAGAGAGCCTTCTTGGGCTTTTTGAGTTTTTTACTGTTGTTGCTTGTTTAAAGATTTATTTTATTTATTTGAAAGCAGAGTTAGAGAAAGAGACTCTTCTAGCCACTGGTTCACTCCCCAAATGGCAGCAACAGTTGGGGCAGGGCTAGGCTGAAGCCAGGAGCCTGGAAGGCCATCTGGGTCTCCCACATGGGTGGCAGGGGCCCAAGCTCTTGGGCCATCTTCCCTGCTTTTCCAGGTACGTTAGCAGGGAGCTTCAGCAGCAGTGGAGCAGCCAGGACCTATGTGGGATGCTGGCATTGCAGGGGGAGGATTAACCTGCTGCACCACAATGCCAGCCTCACTTTTTTGAGTCATAAAACTTGATGGAGGGGCCGGCGCCGTGACTCACTTGGTTAATCCTCTGCCTGCAGCGCCGGCATCCCATATAGGTGCTGGGTTCTAGTCCTAGTTGCTCCTCTTCCAGTCCAGGTCTCTGCTGTGGCCCGGGAGGGCCCAGGTGCTCCTGCAGACCAGGAGGAAGCACCTGGTTCCTGGCTTCAGATCAGTGCAGCGCCAGCTGTAGCAGCCATTTGGGGGATGAACCAAAAGAAGGAAGACCTTTCTTTCTGTCTCTCTCACTGCCTGTAACTCTGTTAAATAATAAAAAAAAAAAAAAGCTTGATGGGCCCCTGCACCTATGTGGGAGACCCGGAAGAAGCCCCTGGTTCCTGGCTTTAGACGAGTGCAGCCATTGCAGCCAACTGAGGAGTGAACCATTGGATAGAAGACCTCTCTCTCTCTCTCTCTCTCCCTCTCCCTTTCCCTCTCCCTCTCCCTTTCTGCCTCTCCTCTCTCTGTGTAACTCTGACTTTGAAATAAATAAATAAATCTTTAAAAAAAATAAAACTTGAAAACACCTTAGTATCTACATTGGTTTCAGCCCCACCCCTTCCCAGATATACAAATTTTTTTTCAAAGATTTATTTTATTTATTTGAAAGACAGACTTACAGAGAGAGGTAGAGACAGAGAGAAAGGTCTTCCATCTGCTGGTTTACTCCCCAGATGGCCGCAATGGCGGAGCTGCGCTGATTGGAAGCTAGGAGCCAGGAGCTTCTTCCGGGTCTCCCACGTGGTTGCAGGAGCCCAGGGACTTGGGCCGTCTTCTACTGCTATCCCAGGCCGTAGGAGAGAGCTCAATCAGAAGAGGAGCAGCCGGGACTAGAACTGGCGCCCATATGGGATGCCAGCGCTTCAGGCCAGGGCATTAACCTGCTGCGCCACAGTGCTGGTCCTCCAGATATCCAAATTTGAGGATCCACAAATCCCATATATCAAATAATACAATATTTGTATGGAACCTGTGCCCATCGTCCAGTATACTTTACATCATCTCTAGGTTACTTATAAAGCCTGATGCAACATCAACGCTAGGTAAGTGACTTTTATATTGTATTATTCAGGAAATAATGACAAGGGGGAAAGATACATGTTCAGTAACGTTTTTAGTCCTTGGTTGGTTAGATCTGCCACTATGGAGGGTACACTCATTTAGATAAATAAATAAAGATAATATTGACTTCCCTGAGCCTCTCCCCACCAATTGAAAAAGGCAAAAAAAAAAAAAGTTATATGACGCTGTCCAATTTGTTCAGTCATTCAGCTGTAAGGAGATCAGGACTCAAATTTAACTTTTGAGGCCGGCGCCGCGGCTCACTAGGCTAATCCTCCGCCTAGCGGCGCCGGCACACCGGGTTCTAGTCCCGGTTGGGGCGCCGGATTCTGTCCCGGTTGCCCCTCTTCCAGGCCAGCCCTCTGCTGTGGCCAGGGAGTGCAGTGGAGGATGGCCCAGGTGCTTGGGCCCTGCACCCCATGGGAGACCAGGAGAAGCACCTGGTTCCTGGCTCCTGCCATCGGATCAGCGCGGTGCGCCGGCCGCAGCGCGCCGGCCACGGCGGCCATTGGAGGGTGAACCAACGGCAAAGGAAGACCTTTCTCTCTGTCTCTCTCTCTCACTGTCCACTCTGCCTGTCAAAAAAAAATAAAAAAAAAAAAATAAAAAAAAAATAAAAAAATTTAACTTTTGATCCCTAGTCGGTGCCCTATCAATTATAATTCATTCCTCTTTTGTTCATTCAACACAAATGTATTTATTCAGCACTAATTCCACAGAAGGAGCTCTCTCGAGCAAGGACACATGGGCTAGGAAATAAACATTAGTAGGAAAAAAAGGATAAAAGGAAGAACCAGGGATTTTCAAATCTATTTGCTTGTTTACTGCACATCACAAGCTGACCAAAGAGGCAGAGTGTGAACGTTCACAGTGAGTGAGGCTGGCACGTGTGCAGAGTGAGCCTGTCTTCCCAAGACAACACCTGTTTAGTTGAAAGGCGGCCCCTACTTCATCCAATCTTATTTTTGCCATCTAAGAGTACAAATTATTCAAAGAAAAGCCACAAATCCAGATCCTTCAGACTGTGAAATCACCTGATTTCTCAGTATTGACAACTAACTCATCAGACCCACCAGCCAACCCATGCTTTTGAGACCAGATACATAGCTGGTGATCTTTCTTTTGTCCCCTAACAGATAGGACCACCAGGCTTTGCAGCTCTTTTACACACAGCCTAACCCAGGTACAACTTAAGCCTCCACTCACAGCCTCTGTGGTCTGGGTTCTATTGACTAGCCAGTATATTAAGGGCTCGGCCTAGCTGATGATCACAATTATCTGATGACCATGATTATCTTTTAACACAGCAGCTATGCTTCCAGGCCCTATCCCAGGAGATGCACCCATGGGCACCTTAGAGAAACTGGACAGGAGGTTAGGCCCCCAAAAAAGCAGATTTTCAAAAGCAGCAGGTCCACTTTGTCAAATTCATTGCTTACCATAGCTAGAAGGGCCATTATAAATACTACTGCTGATTAGCTTAAGAGTAACAATCTCCTGTCAGAGGCTGGCCAGGATGGCCAGGATAGTGCCAAGCCTCTCTTTGCATCTGTCCTCCTAGTTTATCTCCAAGCTAAACCGATGAGTTAGGTTCTACTATTCCCACTTGGCAGATGAAGAAACTGAAGCCCTCAGGATTCCCTTGCCCGAAGACAGAAGACCATAGTGTAAGAGGTTCCAAGAGCCAAACCCTATGTGAAACTAAGGTCCTGAACACCACCGTGGGTACCGCACATACCGCACACCCCTTCCCTTCCTTGGCATCACCAGCAGCAGCCTCCCTCACACAGCCAGCGATCACACTGTCATTTACAGGAAGGAAGCTTCCTTTCTTTCTGGCACTCATCAAGTGAGCCGAAGTCAATGCCTTTTTTACTTGTTCGGTGTCTGACCAGCCCTAATCAAAGGGACGTTTTCTTTAAGCAAAGTCCTTGCCTATCTTGTTCACTGCTGTATTCTCACATTGAGCTCAGTGCTGGGCATACTCAATTCGTATTTTTAAATGATGGTATGAAAAAAATGACTTTCGAGTCTCCAAGAAAAGTGACCTTCTCATTTCTGAGGGACCAGAAAAATTCTCTTCACTGCTTACTGAGCTCAGGTTCATCTAAGCATGATTGTACATAGGTATGTGGGCCTGGCCCACATGGGCAAGGAATCCTGGGTCTGTTTGCCAGTCATGGAGCCTACAAGGCTGGCAGAGTAGTGGTGTAGGCTGCACAGGCCAGCATGCTTGATCAAGGACAAATCTTCACAACTCACTGCCCAAGGGATGGACACTGAGTCCTACAAACAAGAAAAGGCAAAGGGTAAAGTCTGGACTATGGTCAAAGGAACAACAGGAAGCATGAGGCAACTTTCTCAGGGCTCCGCTGGAAATCAAGTATAGACAGAGGAGTCTGGGAGTCCAAATGTGTGTACAGTAATAAATATTAATGCATACAGGATGCAAGCTCTATTTGCTGAATGCCCAGAAGACTCAGAACATTGACAACTTAATTTCACCTAGGAGTTATTATATCATCACATCACTGTGTCACTCAAATCACTGTATAATCACCAGAAAAACCCCCTGCTTTGGTACAAGTTAAGCAAAACCGTGGGAAACAACCACACTTCTTATTTACTCATTGGAAGTCCCACATTATGAGTCGAGTGTCTTGGAGTGCAAATCGTTTGGGTGTGGTCCAGAAACACCATCCGCAGTAAGCCTGCAGTGCCCACCCAATGATAAGCCAAAAAGTCTAGACACAGCCGGTAGCTAAGACTGACCATAATAAGAGCAATTACATTTCTCACGTCACATATATAAAACCGTAGTGGGTAAGATGGCAGTCAAAAGCTACTGTCTGGCAGCCAACCAGAATCTGAAGTGTGGGAAAATGTGCTCTAGATTAAAATAGGGTGCTTGTTAAAAATGAGCTTGACTCCCCTCTCATTGCATAAAGAAGATGAAAGGCTTTTTCATAGGAAAATGAGATGAAGGGAAAAGTATAGAGTCAGGTATACAGACCACTGAAAAGGGGAGCAGAAAACTGGGCGAGCAGGGGGCACAGAAAGGATAGGATAGACTCATGGAGGTCATGTGTCCCATTCAAGTCTGTTTAATGTAACTAAAAAAGTCCACCGCGTGCCAGGATCTGAGGAAAGAAAGGCAGGAATGGGCAAAGAACAAAGGAGTTGCCCCGAGGGAGCTCAGGGCCTCCAAGGAAATACCCGCAAGGACTACCAAAAACTCAACTGGATGTGAAGAGGGATGGCTGGGACAGCATTGAGACAGAAAGCTTAAACCACATTCTAGAGTTACAAGACAGAGCTAATGAAAGGGCAACCGAAAACTACGGGTTCTTCTTTTCCCTTGCTCAATATTCTGAAGAACATAAATACTGAAAATGGGAAAGGAAATTTAGAGAGGGGGGAAAGCAGGCTTTCATAGGTAAGAGCTTTCAAAGTTCAAGGTGTATGCAAGGTCTTCCCTGTGAAAGACCAGGATAGGTGAAAAGACCATGCTTTAACAAATGTCTGTGAGCACCTAATATCCTGGCCCCAAAGATGAGCCGGATATGGTGCCTCCTAACTATAAAAATCATTTTGGGGGTCTGTGCTGTGGTGTGGTGGGGGGTTAAACCCCTGCTTGCAGCACCAGCATCCCATATGGGCACCGGTTCAAGTCCCAGCTTCTCTACTTCTGACCCAGCTCCCTGCTAATGTGCCTGAGAAAGCAGCAGAGGCCCTTGGACCCATACCACCCACATGAGAGACCCAGATGAAGCTTCTGGCTCCTGGTTTTGGCCTGGCCAAGCCTTGGTAATTGCAGCCATTTGGGGAGTGAACCAGCAGATGGAAGATCTCTATCTCTCCTCTCTCTCTCTCTCTCTCTTTGAAATTCTGACTTTCAAATAAATATTTTTTAAAAAAATAATCATTTCAAAATGGGAATAGTGATTGGTCACAATTGTAGAATGACAGGCAGGTGAATAGGAGGAATACCAAATTCAATGCTGGCAAGGGCTAAGGCAGAGAGCATGACCTGGGTGAGAGAGCCAGTGGGGGCTCAATGAGGTGGAGTGAGATGGGATGCAAACTAAAGAGCATCCTCAATCTTCTTTCATCTTTAAGAAAAGCTGGAGACCTGATTTTACATGTCCATTCTTCCAACTTTTAAATACTGGGAAATTTTTTTTTCAAAACATGAGGCAAGCCCAGCATTGTATGTCTGATGTCAAAGTGTAGTCCATGGGTTGCTAGTTCCAGACCCTTACATTGTGCTTAGTGGAGAAAAGGGCAAAAGGAATGATGAGGAAATAGACTGAGGCTGCAGAGGTAGGCCTAAGATAAAATGAATACAGTCCTGGGAAAATCATTGAACCAATAAAATCAAACACCTATTATACCACTCCTGTGGCATGATATTCACCACCAACACAGCACTGTACAGTGTTTACAGCTCTCTGTCATGTTATCTTATTCGATCCCTCTCACAACCCTAAAAGGCAGACATTGTTTCTGTATCAGAACATTTAAGCAACTGGCCTGTGGTCTCAACCATGGAGGGACAATGGAAATCAAGGCTGGGACTTCTGGTTATCCAGATTCTCCAAGAGAACTCTAAGCTATCTTCATGACCTCTCCATTACTTACTTACAGCAATTCCCCCTATATCTGGGATATGTTCCAATAATACCAGTCATGCCTGAAACTACCGATAGTACTGAACTCTACATATACCATGTCTTTTCCTATCCACACAGGTCAATGTCAAGTTTAATTTATAAATTAGGCACAAGAATAAATGAATAATAGCAGAATAGAGCGATTACAACAATATACTGTAATAAAAATCTGCACTTTAAGGACATTACTAAGTAAAATTAGAGTTACTAGAATACCAAGACAGTCAATCTAATACCCAAAACAGCTACCCGGTGACTAATGAGTGGGTAGCATATATAGCATGGATACTCTGGACAAATGACTGACTCATGTACTGGGGGGATGGAATCAGATGGCATGAGATTTCATCATGCTACCCAGATGGTATGCAATTTAAAATTTACCAAGTGTTCATGTCTAGAATTTCTTATTTAGTATTTGTAGACTGCACTTGAACATAGATCACAGAAACCATAGATAAGACAAATATGCTATATATAGAGATTCCTGGGCCCTCCTCTGGTGCTTCTGATACATTAGGCCCTTCTAGACATCTTCCAGGTAATTCTGAGGTACAACACTGATCTAGACCAATGTCCTCACCCAGGGGTGACTTTGCCCCCAGAAGATATTTTTGGCAGTCATTACTAATGGGGCGAGGGGAGTAGAGGAAGCTGGGAGGGGGGGCCTCTGGTGAGTAGAGACCAGGGACACTGTTATACACCCCCACAGTGGGCAAGACAGCCCCAGCACAAAGAAGCTGAACCCAAAATGTCAACAGGGCCAAGGCTGAGGAACTGTAAGACTCCAGTGCCTGGGAACTCACACTGCGATCTGAGACTCAGTATGATGGTCGTCACCTGACAGTTCGCCAGAGATGGAGGCCCAGCCCAGATCCACTGAACAGAGCTTGTGAAAGAACCAGATCCCTTGGTGACCCCTGCTTCTCCGAGCAGCTTGGCTCTGCTCTACGCTTCTCCGGCCACCACAGAAATGTTAGGACAGAAAGGACTCTCAGTGGCAGGCCAGACTCACTGTTGTGTAGGTAGTTGGGAAAACAGGTCCAGAGTAACCAAGCGACTTGTCCCTGGTAACACAGCTTGTCACGATACAGCTGAGACCACATTCCCAACCTCAATTCCCCAGACCTGTGTGGTCTCCTAGGTTCCAGTTAGGATAAAACGTGGGCTTATTCAACCCCTCTGCCTCTCTGCGAAAGCACTACTGATGTTTGGGAGTGGGAAGGTGTCACAAAGGCTTTTTGGAGATCTGAAAGGAATCTGATGTCTTGAACAATTAAAAAAAAAAAAAAAGATCTCCAACCCCACAGGGGATTACGGTGTCTGCCCACTAATTCTGCCTCTAGATACTAGGTAAGGAAAATACAGTGGCGTCCGGCAGCCAGCATGATGAAGCAGAGTTCTCCAAAAAGAGAGCAGCAAGCAGTGCGGTCTCCCCAAGACAGCTGGGGAATGAGGCCAGAACCAGCTCTGACACAGAGCTGCAAATTACACAGGGACGTAAAAGGGTTTGTGCAGAGATTTACCCTGCCGGGGTCACAAGCAGGTTGTGACAGGGCTTGAGGTGGCTCATTTCAGACCATTACAGACACACATCGCAGCCAACTTCTGCACCATTGTCCTTGGGAAGAAGATTTAAAAAAAAAAAAATAAAGAATTCTCCCAGTCTTCTCCCAGGCTCTCCTGAGGCTGCCACACTCCCCTGTTCTGAACCAGCCACAGGAGGCCAACGTGGTCCCTGAAGCCTTCTCCTTGCTGGAAACGCAACTGCTGTCAGAGATGGCTTCAACAAAACCCAGGATGTGGTCTGTCAAAAGGAACCAGCAAAGCTGGAGGAGGTTCTGTGCCCAAGTTAAAGTAAGGAGAGAAGCAAGAAACGGGAGGAGTAGCTCACCTCTGGCACCCAAAAAAGTGAAACTTAAACACTGAAGTATGCAAGAGAGAAACTGCACCGACATCTCACAACTGAGAAGAGGGGAGGAGACCGAATACAGGAGCAAATATGGAGTTTCATGTAGTACAGAATCATACGCAATGTATATGGTACAAAGCGTTAAGATAGGTTGTTTGGACAGTGGGAGGAGTGGACTTTTACCAGATCTTCCCATAGGCCTTAGTCAAAAGAGGAAGAAAGAGAGGGATTGGGTGAGTCCCACCATTCTCCAAATCCCTTCTGGGTTTACTCACTTCACTGGGTAGCTCTCCTGAGGCTGACAGGGCCAGCTGACCCCGGCTGTGAGTCTCTGCTTTTTAATGAAGCCAGGACATAATAGTGTCATTTATTATCCTACTACAGAAATGTAATACTTTACAAAGGATGGGAGGGAAGGCAAAGAGTGTTCTCTACACATTTGAAAAATACATAAAAGCCTCTAAAATCCCAGAATACGTTACAGCTGGAAACATAGCCAGTTTAAAAAAAAAAAAAAAGCCAGCTTAAATTTAATAGACCGTTTAAATTCCTACTTGATGGTAATTAGAGAGCAAGCAGTATTTCTTTAAACGCTGCTAGACAGAACTTAATCCAATTTAGGTAATCACTAACCTTTACTTTTTTCCTCTCTCCCTCCCCTAAATGAAATCCAAGGTTGATCTACAAAGGCCATAAATTGGCAAAGCATAAGAAAAGAATATTTAAAGAGACAGAGATTGGGTGACTGCTGCCTCAAAGGGCCAAGTCCAATTAAAACGGGAACAGGTCTCACAGACTCCCTAATTTATATTGATTGTAAACCAGAGAAGGCCCCCTGAGGGAGGGGAGCTACTGACTTCCCTCCTTTTCCCCTCTGGGAAGCCTTTGACATGACAGGTTTCCCCTCCCAAGCCAGAGCTACCCATTCTCTACATTCACAATACACCCAGGTCTGGACTGTCTTCTTCCTGGGAGGAACTACTATCAGAACTAGCCAGACTGTCCCTCCAGTCTCCATTGTTCATCCATCTCCTGTCTCTTCATTCTAGAGTCCCTGCATGCTCTGGCATTGACTTCTGATCCAGAAACTTCCATAGGAGCTGTTAGGACCTTCCAGAGAACTTGGGACCTTGGGTTCTTCATAGAAGGCCTTCAAAAGTAGACATCAAAATGTCCAGGGAAGGGTAGACATCGTGACACAGAAAGTTAAGCTCCTAGCATCCTGTATCAGGGCACTGAGTCAGTCCCACCCTCTCCAATTCCAATCCATCTTCCTGCTGATGTGCCTGGGAAGGTAGCAGATAATGCCCCTAGTACTTGTGTCCCTGCCACCCACATGGGAGGCCTGGAGGAAATTCCTGGCTCCTGGCTTCCCAGCTCTAGCTGTTGCAGGCATTTGAGCAGTGCACCAGTAGTTGGAAGAGTTCTTGTTCTCTTTCTCTCTCCCTCTGTTTCTCTGCCTTTCAAATAAATAAATCTTTAAGAAAAAAAAAAAAAAGCTTTGAAAAAATGTACAGGAAAGAACCAAGGATGTAAGTTTATGACTGTGTGACACTGGGAAAGGACAAACCTCTCTGATCCTCTGTTTTCTCATTTTAAAATACAGAAATAATATCTTCCTTCCCAGATTGCTGAGAGTACCATCACCATAGCTATACCTGGCTCTCAGCAGTTGTCCAATAATAAGTAAATAAGTTGGCTCATTTGTTCCAGCTGTGCAAGTTTCAGAGTAAAGCTAGGATCCACAGGCTCTGCCAAAAATGTGAATTAAATCAAGTTCACCTCTGATGCCCTCTCATTGCTAAGCATCTTCTACACCTCTAGCCTCCTTCTTGCTTTCCCTATAAAACAGCACTTTCTACTAATCAGGGTATAATGCTCTGTATTGCCAAATCCCCAACCCCAAGTCCTGTACAAAATCCACAAAATATTTTACTTCCGAATTTCAGCAACTGAACTATTCATTCACACTAACTTGATAACAAATAACCATTTCTGTGGTATTGTCTAAACTTAGCATGTATTTACACTTTGTACACAGTCAGGCAACTCCATGACAGATACCTTAGGAATCTTTTGGATAGACTTAGGGGCCATTTTTTAGATCAATCCTGCATTGGTGTAGTTCTGCAAAAAGGATTAGAAGGAAAAAGATATTCAAGAAAGATTTCCACATATTTTACTTCGTTAAGGGCAGTAGAAAAGAAATGACCACAGGCAAATAGACACATGCACTCCTACAAATCATTAGGATACAAAGATCTGAAGGAGGGAAAAAAAGGGTGGGGAGAATCCACAAAGTGCTTACTGAGTTTCGTCTTCTCCAAATAAATGGCTTTAATGTTGAACATACATCAAGTAAATGGGCAAGCTGAAGTGTGGACTACCAGCAGATTTTCAGATAGTCAGTGTAACAGTGTTTGAAAGACAAGATTAAATTTTTTTCAATCATTGATTCACATTTCCTGACATAAAAAGGAGGCCACCAATTTAATCACTAATTAAATCAACAATTGAGGAGAGCCGAGGAACAAATCTGGAATCCATTCTCAGCTGAATCCCTGGATGTGCGTAGCCTTAGACAGAAGAATGAGAATTCTCTAAGCCTCACTGGTGTCACCTGAATGATGAGGACATCATGGCACCTGCATCAGTGTTAGGATTCCGCATATAATGCTATCCAAGTCTCTAAAGGCAGAGTTTAAAACATCACAGGACCTCAAGAGGGGTTTGCACTTCTCCCTCCCCTCTTTTTTTTTTTTTTTTTAACACACATTACTGAAATCGCACCCACGGAAACAAATACCTGCCCACAGCCAGCCCTTCTGCACCAGAACAAAATGAGTTCCCACTGGTGAGAAACAAGCCAGTCTAAATGAAGCTGGGAGAGATAAGCCAATCTGGTTTTCTTAATTTATACCCTAAAGGTTCCAGCTGTTAGAAGCATCAATAAAACACTGAAAGAACAATGGCTGGTGATGAAAAACAAGACAACTTTGTGGATTGACCAAGCCTGGCTTCCTTCTTCTGCCAACCCTGCTTCCACAGAAGCAGCTCGGAACTGCTTCCTTGACTGGATTCCAGGGCTCTGCGCTGCACCCGGAGCAGACCAGCCAAGGTCGGCACAGAGCAGCATGGCAATCTTCCTCCCTCCCCACCAGGCGCTAAATTTCAAATGCTACTCAAAGAGTTTCTGCAAGCTCCGTTCCCCTTCCTGACTCGCCAGCTGCTTCGTGCTCTCAGTAGCAGCGCCTTGCACCCAAAGAGCCATTTACCGCAGCTCAGCGCTATGACATTTAGCCCTATGCAGGGCAATAAAATGTCATCGCTGCGACCCCGCGGAGGTCAGGACCACCAAAAGGAGGTCAAAAAACTGCAACCTCCGAGGCTTGCTCAGCAAGCGTCCTGGTGGGAGCCGGGGCAGGATAGAGTCAATCCGCAGGGGGCCCTGACTTGGTCCTTAGCTTGGGTTGTCTGAATTTGCCCATATCCTCTGGGCAACACATCAAGCCCGCCCAGGCAGAGATGTCCGGAGACTCCAGCCAGAGCTTTTCGCATGCGGGTTCCCGGAGCAGACTGGTGTGCAGCTGAGCTGCTGAGCCTTAGCTTTCCGTCCTGTGGGGCGCATCGCAGGACTGTAATTGAAACCTTGCACACCGCAGGCTCGCAGTGGCGTCTATAAATACTCGCCGCCTTTCTGCTGACAAACAAAGCGCCGTCTCCCGGCACCACGGGGAAGAGGCTGTGGCGGCTTGCGATCGAGGACTGGGGGTGGGCACAGCCTGGGGAAACCCGTCTCGCCAACCAGGGAGGCACCCCCCGGGCTATTCCTGAAGCACGATTCACTAGGCAAACAGCTTGGCGCGCACCGCCGGCAGCAGCCCCTAGAGAAAGGATCGGAGGGGGGTGGAGGAGAGCTGCAAGGAATGGTCCGAGCCGCCCACGTGGGGCTCCAGAGCGCCCCCTGCGCGTGATGAGCCTGCCGCGCACAGTAGGCGCGCAGAGGAAGCCTCTCCAAGCTAACGCGGCCGCGAAAGATAAAGTGGAAAGGCGATCTCGTGGACGCCCATGAGAGATGTCTGAGGGTTTCCTCGTGACCTGTCCCTGCGGGGGTCTCCTCGAGCTGCGCCCTGGCCCTCCCTAGCCTGCGGAGCGTGCGCGTCCAGCGGCGCACGGGACCAAGCGGCTTCCTCTCTTCTCCTCTCCCACACCTCCGTTCACAAACTACGAAACAGCCAGGAAAAGGCTGTTTCAGGATGCCACTCTTGCCCAGAGAGGAGAAAAACAAAAAGCAAATATGATCTGCAGCATCCTCCTCCCCACCCACACGGATCGCTCGCCCACCGTGAACCGCCCACTGAGCGCGCGACCAGTCCCGCAGCCAGCCCACACCGTGGTCCCGCTCGCCAGCCTGCAGAGTCCGATCCTTAACCAGGATGCGGGATCCCCACCAAGCTGCCTCCCCCACCCCCTGATAGGACGCTTTCCGCAGCCACCACCGCCAACAACCCCCGTGCTCTCCAGATAGTTCGGAGCGATTTGTTTCTCAGTCCCGTGAGTTCGGGCCCTCCCGGGGATTCCCCCACTCACCCCGGTGGGGTCTCCGGCGTGAGTCACCCCGTGGCATGCACACCGGGCGCTCGCCTCCGTCCCACACTCCGCGCGCCCGGGAAAAAGTTTCCAGTCTTACTGAGAAAGTTTTCTGACCACAGAGAAACGAGCGACCTCCAGGAGGGGCTGTGGCCACTGCGCTCTCCCCCGCCCCCTTCTCCCAGCTCTGCCTGCCACGGGGTCCGGTCCAGCCTCAGTGCCTTTCCGGCGAGAGCCTGCAGACGCGACGGGCGCGGAGCTCCTAGAGGCCGGCTGGTGACACGTTTCCCTCCTCTCTCTCTCGACTCGCGGCCTCCTCCCCGCCCCCTCCCGCCTTTCCTGTCCCGTGCACTTAGCTGTAGTTTCTCCCCAAGGGTCCTCACCATCTTTCATCCCATTCTCCTCCGCCCCTGCAGCTGGGGCGAGGGGGAGAGGGCCTCTGCACTTAACATCGAGGGCAACAATTTGAGGAAATCCTAGCTCTTTGACTTAAAAAGTCGGGGAGGATGCAGCAGGTCAAGAGAGCTTGGTGCTGCGTTTGTCTCACCAGAGAGGAGATCTGACCCCCAAGATGGGAAACTCTGCCAAGAAGCCAAGAGCTGATTCTGCATCTCTGTAAAGGAGCTGGGCCGGGCAGAGTAAAGGTCTAGAGCCGGGAGTTTGTTTCTTGGTCGTGTGCTTTTTTTCTGGTAAGAAACAATCCCCAGACCAATTCCAGAAGGTGTTTTAAGTGTGTTCATAGAAATGTAATTCAAGTGAACTCTATGTCTGCCTCAGATTTGCAAAATTCTTTGAAGTGCCCAACTTCTGTTTCGGACTGCAGCTTTAATGAATTGGAGGGTCCTTCAAAGTTTGAAACCACAAAAAACCAACCAATCCAAACATGAAAAACAATGTAAAAGTATTTTCAAAACTTTTTTTTTTTTTTTTGGCAGGTGTTGAGAATTTGATGCAGCTGTTTGCAAGACTCGCTGGCTTGCATAATTTCACCCTATGGCTGAGCAGGAAATCATTTTAAAAGGCTGCCCGATCACATATCACACATAGGCTTGGAAACCACAGTGACATTTGTTGAAGAAAAATATGTACAAGGCACTTGAAAAGTATGTGGAAAGTGGAATTAAATGGTAAATGAAAATCCATACATACGAGGGATCTTCAAAAAATTTGTGGAAATGAGTATTATGAAAAAACTATGGATGGATTTTATCCTTTTTTGCACTAAAATATACATATCTTTTAATTCTACTTTCCACGAACTTTTGAAAGTACCAAGTATGTGTCAAAACAAAGCATAACCATGACCTTACAAAACTTATGTTGTTGCTGAGGTGGGGTTGATGGCACCACGGGTGTCTCACTTGTCCCCTGCCATTAGATAAAAGGAAAGGATTCCCAACAGAAACCCCAGGAGAGGAAAGGCCTTTAAATGTCGTCCCAGGAATCACAGACCAGGAAAGGGACAGGCCACGGGCCTGGGGAAGAAAAGCTTGAGGTCTCCAAAGCATCTGCTCCAGAGCTTAAAGACCAAAGCCAGGAGCCGGAGACAACCTCTTCCTCTTCCTAGAATGCAGCACTGGCCAGGTTACTTAGCTTCACTGAGCGTCATTTACGCCTGTGCGGATGGGGGTACAAGCGGCTCTCAGAGCTGCTATGAGGATTTAATGAATTCAAAAAGAGAAAGCGTCTAGATTCCCTGCTGAGATTCCAAAGATGCCCAGCTATTACCATCCTTAGGCCTGGGACATGAAAAAGGAGCCAGTACTACAGAGCTGTAGAGAGATGGATTTGGGAGCATTTAGTCTAACCTCTCATCTTCCAATCTGTGTGCTATGAGGCCTACCTTATTCTATTTAAAATCGCAATTCTGTCCTCCTTCAACCCCTCATTCAACTATATTTTTTTCCTATAATGTCTATCACCTTGGTACATAGTACATGATTGATTTTTTAAAAATTCTCTCTCTCTCTCTCTCTCTCTCTCTCTCTCTCTCTCTTTCTTCCTCCTACATCCAGGCTAGAACATCATCCCTACAAATGCACAATCATTTGTTTTGTTCACTGATGTTACCCAAGTTCCTAAAACAGTGTCAGACACATAGTATGTACCCACTAAGTAAAACACAAATGAATTCATTTAGCAGAGGTGGCACTGACTGCCTATGGGGGGACAGAGTATTGTTTGCAGTAAGAAAAAAAATTAATCTTCAGGCCTGTCCAAGGATGGAAGTGTTCCCTCCAGAAGAAGTGGGCTCCTGGGGGTAAAGTGAGGTATTCACACTGTGGGAGGATGAGCATCCCAGCTTGCTGGGGATGCCCTAGAAGATATTCAAGGACTAGAAGGGAGTTTAAAGAGGTGACAGTCTTTTCTAACCCTGAGAGTTGCTCATTTTATAAGCAAACTGTTCTTTTTTCTTTTTTTCTTTTTTTATTTTTATTTTTTTTGACAGGCAGAGTGGACAGTGAGAGAGAGAGACAGACAGAAAGGTCTTCCTTTGCTGTTGGTTCACCCTCCAATGGCCACTGCGCTGCAGCCAGTGCACCACACTGATGGCTGATCCAAAGCCAGGAGCCAGGTGCTTCTCCTGGTCTCCCATGTGGGTGCAGGGCCCAAGGACTTGGGCCATCCTCCACTGCACTCCCTGGCCACAGCAGAGAGCTGGCCTGGAAGAGGGGCAACCAGGACAGAATCCGGCGCCCCGACTAGGACTAGAACCCGGTGTGCCGGCGCCGCAGGTGGAGAATTAGCCTATTGAGCCGCGCCGCCGGCCACAAACTGTTCTTAAAAAGAGTGGTAGCCAATATTTTCATGTACATATTAATAGCATGTATTAAAAAAACAGAATGTATTATACTTAACACTAAACGAATTTTAACCAGAATTCTGCTAATGGAATGAACATTGCCTTTTCTTACTAAGAAACAGAATTTTGTAAGGAGAAATCAGAACAAATCATTCTAGTGAAACATTGCCTTATGCAGGAGGAAACTCTAAGTGTCTACCATAAAACTTCCAGGCGCACTGCCTCTGAAATGGAGATTGGCCCAATCTAGCCCCTACTGACAGCATAGCCGTTGGGCAGCCGTTTCAGGGATAAGAATAGGCACCTGACCCAGGTGAAGCCAATTTATATATTTGTCCTGGGACACTGGCCGCAAAGGTGCTTTGGGGCAGATTCCATTTCAAGAATGTGAACACGCCCACACGTGTACTCACACACTCACACACACACACACACACACACACACACGAGTATGCAGAATAGAAGCTAAAATGACTTTTGCTCTGACTTTGAACTCTGGATTCTAGAAGCTGCAGAATGCCTATGGTCCAGTTGGATATACACTGTTATAATGCCACAGTGTCAACATTTTTCTGAATTACTTGTCAAAATTTAAAAATAAGAAAACAGGACTTGTGTTGTGTCATAGCAAGTAAAGCTGCCACCTATGACCCTAGCATCCCATATGGACACCGATTCAAGTCCCAGCTGCTCCACTTCCAATCCAGCTCCCTGCTAATGGCCTGGGAAAGGAGGGGGAGACAGCACAAGTACTTGAGCTCTGCCACCCATGTGGGAGACCTGGGAGAAACTCCAAGCTCCTAGCTTCAGTCTGGCCCAGCCCAGGCCATTGCAGCCACCAGAGGAGTGAACCAGAGGATGGAAGACCTCTCCCTCTCTCTCTGTGGCTCTGACTTTCAAATAAACAAACAAATCTTTTAAAAACTAAGAAGACATGTAAAACAATATGGATTTTCAACTTGCCTTGAAAAATCTGGAAGAGTTGGCCTAATTTTTCCTACAGGCTGGTAGGGCCAAGTTGGCTGCCTCTTTAGTGCTTTTCTCCCTTTTAGAGAGTACACACGCAGTTTCCAGCTTGCCACAATCCCAGCCACTCCCTCCTTCTCTTGTTTCTGGCCTGCTTCACCCGTTTCCCTGCCACTCCCGATGTGGCTAGAGAGGGGTGCTGGTGGTAGTTAGGAGGGGCCAGAGCTATGAGCAAGCAGAAATGATGCAACAGGATGACATGGGTTCAGACCACTTTTCCCCTAGCGGGAGAAATCATTTTTCAAACCACAGAATCTGAATCCTGCTGAGGTAAAGGAAGCTATGGGGTTGACAGAGAGGGAAGAAGTCAATAAGCCAGGGAGAAGCAGAGGAGCCAGCGTGGAGTTGCACTGGGGTCAGAACCACCTTTCAGTTCCTGTTCTGCCAGAAGCCTGATGTCTACTTTCCTGCGTTCCCAAGACAATGCCTGCCCACCCCATCCCCATTACTCACTTCTATCATCAAATTGCTTCATCAGACCAAGTTCAGGAAGGATTAAGTGACTGTCCAACGTTATACACAGGCAAGAAAGGACAAGGCAGGGATTTCTGATATGAATTCAGTGCTCTTTTATACTATGCTCTTCCTTGATCTGGTGAATTGATTCCAGCTCTAAATAACAAGGAAAATCACTTCAATTTACTGAATCACAGCATCTAATACCTTAAGGATTTGGTACACAATAGGTGTAAAACAAATGTGTCAAACGTAGGTGTTCACGGACTGATTTCCAGTTCAGAACTCCTTCTACAATGCTGCAATGGCTTATATTTTATCATAAAATAATTCCAGTGAAGAAAAGCATCCTATCCTCCCATAAGTTTTCTTCTCATAGATAGAAAAGAGCAAAGCCCTATAAATCTAAGGTTCTGTTAATGCCAAGTACAAAGCAAATGAGGGGCACAGCTTGGGAGTGGGGCAGGTGGGCACTGCTGTGCAGTGAGTCAGGAGTCTGCTTGTGACACCTTCGGGTCCCAGCTGTTCTGCTCTTGTCTAGCTTCCTGCTAATATGACTGGGAAGGTGCCGATTACAGCCCAAGTGTTTGGGCCCCTGCTACCCATGTGGGAAACCATAATGGAATTCCTTGCTCCAGCTTTAGCCGGGCCCAGCCCTGACAGTTTCTGGCATTTGGAGAGTGAACCAGTGGATGGAAGATCTGTGTATGTGTGTGTGTGTGTGATTCTCTCTCTGTCACTCTGCCTTTCAAGTAAATAAATAAATTTTGCTTTAATGAGGAATACAGGTGGATCTCCCAGACACATGGTGCCTTGGAACAGTTTTTCAAATTCTCAGTGCTCTGATCATAAAATAAGTTAATGTAGTTACTCATGATAAACACAGATATATGTATAGAACTTGCATAAGTGTTCAATATACATCCACAGCACTGAACCATCCATAAAAACAGGACCATCTGAGAAATATGCTCTGCATCTGAGCTAACACCAGAGTGTAAAAACCTTTGGAATAGCAGGAAGATTTAGTACACAACTGGAAATAAGTTTGCCCTTATTCTTCCCTGTTAACTTTCACAGTAGGAAAACCGAGAACCTTAAAGTTTGCTTTTCTGGGGAGAATTTTGGAATGACATAAACAAACAAAAAAAAATCATTCTAGTGTCTTTCATTTTCGTCTTGATAGTAAACTATTTCTGGCATGTTAGGTTTTACTATCTTTGGTCTTTTGGCATTCTGCAGTATCTGTCCTCCATTCTAAAGGGGCTGCCAAGTCATTAAATCTGAATGCATTTTGAAAATAAATCCAATTCAGTTAGTTGGTTGACATAGATATTGGTTGGTCACTTATTTGTGCCAAGTTCTGGAGATGCAACAGTGAACAAGAAAGACACAGTCTGTACCATCAAGGAACAGAAGACAAACAATTAAATGGAAACAAATTCATAAAGGAGATCGTTTCAGGCTCCAATAGATGCTATGAAAAGGATAAAATAAGATACTAGGGTAACGAGGGAGGAAGAGAAGTGCCTTAGCTAGTACCATTGGGGAAGGTCTCTCAGGGAAGGTAACTTTGGAGTTGAGACTTAAATAAGGATCAGAGACATCCAGGGGAACAGAAGAACTGCTCCAAACAGAAGAAATGGCCAGGACAGAGGCTCTGTCTAATTATACAGGGAGAAGGAAGGCCCCTATGGTGGAGGCATAGTAAACATGGAGAGGGGGAACAAGATGAGTGCCAAGGAATAGATGAAGGTCAAAGCATGGTGAGCGTGGGAGGTCATGGTGAGGAGTGTGGTCACAGCAGGAAATCCCTGAAGGGTTTTAGGTAGGAAGTAATGTGATGCTCTTTCTACATTGGAAAGAGCGCACTGGTTCTTGTGCGGTAGATGAAGTAAAAATAGGGCAAAAGTGAAGTCTGGCAATCTCTTTCAGCAGGTGCTTACCATAAATCAAGGAAAAGGTCATGATGCTTGGATTAGGTTTGGAACAATGCTGATTTGTAAGACATGAAGGAACTAAAGAAACAGGACTTTCTGATGGATGGGATGTGTGAGGAAAGGAAAAGGGTCACAGATAATGCTTCATGTTTTTGGTGGAGCAACAGGGTGGAGAGTGATGCCATTCACTGAAATGGAAAAGATGCAAGGTGGAGAGTGATGCTAGAGCAATTGTTAGTTCTGCTTTATCCATGTTACATTTGAAATGTATGATTGAGAGCCAAGGAGGATATGGCAAACAGACTTTTGAATATATAAGGTAGCACCAAGCATTGAAAGACAAATTAGAGACCTCTCAGCATATACAGATGGCATTGAAAACCAAGGGACTAAGTATGTTGCCTTGTAGAGTAAGTATAAACAGAGAATGGAAGCCAGGAAGTCTAACTATGGCTAGGAGAAGAGGAACAGCAGATGCACAAGAAGAAACAAGTGGCTAACGATATGGTGGGGGGGAAACCCACAGGAGCATGATATATAGAAGGCTAGAGAAGGAGGTGCTAGCAGAAACAGGAATGGGTCAAGCGGGCCAAATTCTGTTACAAGGTCAACTAAAAGGAGAACAGAGAATGAACTCTTCCTGGGGAAATGGAGGTCATTGGTGGCCCTGAAGTAGTGTAGGAGGAAGTTACATCAGAGTGAGCTGAGAGAGAGAGAGAGAGAAGGAGAGTTAGTTGAGGAAATAGGGACTATCAACCACTCTTTCAAAGAGTTTTGCTACAAAGGGGAGCAAAGAAATGGGTCTGAAACTAGAGGTGATGGATGATCAAGAGAAAATTTGTTGACTTGATTGCTTTGTTATTATTGAATGGGTAATAAATAGGAGGGCATATTTTGAGGGCATATGGGAATTATTCAGTAGAGAAGAGGAAGAGATTCATGTGAGAAATAAACCCTCTTTTGAATACATTCTCCAAATGTATGTTCATTTAAATACATTTTAAATGCAAAAATTGATGTGTTGAGATGATGATGATGACGATGAAATTTTAGAAGAGACAACGTGGAAGTAAGATGTTGGCATGCACAGGGAAGGCACTCATAGCTGGCTTCTGTGTTACACTACTGCAAGGAGCATCAGTCACTTAAACTGCATTCTGAATAGTATCTCCTGGGGTTGTGCAGCATGGCAGATCTGACCCAAAAATTCTTTGGGCAAGCTCCTCCACCAACCTACCACTTGTCTAGATTCATTTCCAAATTTTCTCCTCTAATAAAGGGACATTGGCTTTATCTGTGACAACCTACTCAGCACCACCACAACAAAAAATGCTGCCATTGTATTGCTCCATTTGTGTCTCAGAAGGCCTTTTGCATCCAGAGACAATGGAAAACATTGATGCCAAACAATGTTTGTGGCACATTGTAAGATCAGTGCAAACTTAACCCATAACTGCACCTTGAGGCAGGACTGAATGGGAAACTTTCCAATTAAATACTAGAAACTATACCAAAAACAGCTTTTCATCTTCCTCAGTCAACATAGAAGGCATCTGGGAATACCCAGCCAGCCCATACCCTCTTCTCCAGGAATCATCTTATACCTCAAACTCTGTAGCATCAGGCAGCAGATTGGGTTATCCCATGACTTGTATCAGGTGACTCCTCCTGGGAGTAGGCACCTGACACAGAGTAGGTGAGGTCTATCCACCTGACTGCCCTTGAAGAATTCAAACTAAGGAGTCACAAGGTAGATAAGACAACTAATCTCCTGGCTTCATTCCTCCTTCAGTGGATGCTGGCTCCATGTGCCCTTTGTATCCTGATGTCATTCACAGCCTCATCACCATTCTACTTTAAGGTCATCAAGACCAGTCTCCTTATGGCCTTCACTTCCATCTCCAGCCATCAGTAGAAGATGTCAAGCTCCAAATTCTCTTAATGCCCTCAGATTGTCATCATCACATGCTTTTTCCACATCCATTTCTGACCTGTCTTCCAGACATTCCCTATTCCTCCAGAATCTTCTCTGGTGGTCTCTGGAGCACAATACAATCATTATCAACAAAGTGCCCTTCATCTTCTTTTCTAAATGTCCCCTTAGCATTCCTGACCCTCCTCAGTGTGGTTCTCACACCTCTTGACCTCAGAACACTCCTGGAGACTCCCTGGGGTCCCTGAACCACACTTTTAGAATCACTGTTCCAACTGGACTGTCTTCTAAGAGCCTACCTCTGCACGAATCTTCTCAAATGGTGGTAGTTTCTCTCTACACAGATTGTATCACTGGACTATAGGATAGAATAGTTATTTTCCTTGTTTATGGAGCCATGGCCAGACCACAGTCCTATCCTAGCAATCCCTCTAAAACCACCACATTCTTCCTTGTTGTCATGGTGGACTCCAGGATTGTCCCCTTCTTTCACTCCTGGTTTATGGTCAACCACTTCAGTACTGCTCCTAGCAATATTCTTTTTTTATGGATCTCAATATCCATAAAAACGAATTCTAATATACTGGCAGCTCAGATCTTTGACCTCTATTCCAATGACCCATACGTCCCTCTACAGCAGCTACTTACTCTCACGGTCAGCCTTGACCTTGTCATTGTCTATTGACATGCACTCCCACTCTCTAACCTCCACCTCCTGTCTTTCCAGGTCATTCCCTATAGTGCCCTGACTCTTACGAGTCATTCAGTCCCCTGGGATACAGTACCTCATCAGTTGGATGCCTAGCCTCCTCCTGTCCTTACTTCCCTCCTCACCCAGAGGAGAGTCCATGACTGGAATATCTCCCTCACACACACCTTGGCCCCTTTGTTCACTTTATTATGCTTGCTTTGTTAAGTCAAAAGTTTATCCAGTCTGGGCCTGCTTTATTCCTGCATTGGTGTAAATATGGCTGAAGAAATTCATACAATCACAACACCGGGATTCACTCTAAACTTACCCCAAGGCCCCACTGCCTCTCACATGGAATATTTCTGGTCTATCCACTTTTCCACCTTCCCACTATATCTCCTCATCATTCCCAATTTTTCTCCTACATTCTCACTCTCTCCTGCAAGCATTCTTTCCTTCTTTGTGTGAGAACATGGGAACATCTTACAATAACCTACATGGGCTTTCCACTGGCATACCTATTCACCTCCTAGAACCTAAAGCTGTTTTCTGCCTTCCCCTTGTTACTGAGGATGGATAGTGGTGCCAAATCTGAGGCCAAACCTTCCATTGCATACCAGGTCCTGTTTCTCTCTCTCTCTCCCTCTCCCCCCCAAACCCCAAGGGGAACATGTATGATGCTACTTCTAATATTTCCCCTTTGTGTGGAACACAATACCCCAAAAGAGTTATCCATATTTTTTGCCCCTAATTTTTTTCTTTTCCTTTCTTTGACTCTGTCCAATTAGGCTTTCATCCTTTTCATCCTGCTAAAAGAGTTTGTTCAGTTTACCATGAGCTTCATGTCATAGAGGAGCCAACAATGAATGAATTAACTATCAGATAGTGAGAATCCCACAGCAGAGAAGTCATATACTCTAGTGCATACATACAGATTGAGGTAAAGAATGGAGGTTGGGCCAGCGTCGTGGCTCACTTGGCTAATCCTCCGCCTGCTGGTACCCCGGGTTCTAGTCCCAGTTGGGGTGCTGAATTCTGTCCTGGTTGCTCCTCTTCCAGTCCAGCTCTCTGCTGTGGCCCAGTAAGGCAGTGAAGGATGGCCCAAGTGCTTGGGCCCTGTACCCGCATGGGAGACCAGGAGGAAGCACCTGGCTCCTGGCTTCAGATCGGCACAGCATGCCAGCTGTAGCAACCATTTGGGGGGGTGAACCAATGGAAGGAAGACCTTTCTCTCTGTCTCTCCCTCTCTCACTGTCTATCCCTCTCTCACTGTCTAACTCTGCCTGTTAAAAAAAAAAAAAAAAGGAATGGAGGTTGGGGAAGCTCTTGGCCTTGTGTCTCTAAGAGGTCCCTTTTATTTGAATTACTAAAGAGTCCAGGCAAGATTGTTCTTCAAAACCCAGACACATTGACCAGAATATTCATCCCTTCTAGTATCAGCCCAACCTTACTGTCAGAAAATGTTTCCTTGTGAGGAAGAAGCCTTAGCTTTGGCCTGAGACCTGGTAGTACAATCTGGGGACAATTTCTTCCTTCACTGGAGTCTCCACTGCAGACACCACTTGTGTCTTGGAGATTCTGTGAGACCTACATGAGGTCTAAGGGAGCCATATGAAATATTTGCCACAGTGCTTGGCACACTGCCATATATTTTTCCTCCCCATTGGCAAAGGAAAAATAATTAGGCATCATGATCAGATGAAGAAATCTTTATGTGTTTGTTGCCCATAATGTTTGTTTCCCCAGAGATATATGTCCAAGTCCTTGATGGCAAAGCCTAGTATTATGTTCTATTTCCAATTTGGTTAACATATGAGCACACTTCAAAAAGCAAGTGGAAAATAGAATTAAAAATGAATTTATTTTGGTGTAAAAAATGTTTGAAATCTGTGCATATAATAGGTCTTCAAAATGTCCAAGGAAAATGTATATTATGAAAAACTATGCAGGGGTTTCAATTTTTTGCACCAAAAGAAAGTTATCTTTTATTGGTAATTTCATTTTCCATGAGCTTTTTGAATTGCCCTTGTATGTCTTAGCTTTTCTTTGCATTCTAATGTGTATTGTATCATTGTGTGCTGTTAAATATAGAGGAGGCTTCAATAAGTGGTCCAAGAATATAGAAATAGAAAGGTCATCTTGAACATAAAGCATGATATTCAAACATGTCCCCCCTTCAAAAATATATAATGAGTGTAATCACACAAATATAATGTAAGTAATGAATGGGATAATAGTCTGCATTGGACATACACAAAGCCAAATGGAATAAAGAATGGATGCTTATGCTTATTCATTTCTATCAGTGTGGGAGGGAAGGAGCAAGAGGGAAGGGAAGAAAGAGGCCGAGAGAAGGTTTCTGATCTCTACTGTGAAAGGGTTCTGATCAGCACACTTCATCTAGGCTGTGGTCAACAGGCCTAATTGAAAGTCCCTTGAGGCAATCCAGTGTCTTCCTAAGGGTCAAAGTCCACCACACAATCCTCTAACCACTAACTCAATGTCCTAGGTGCCAAAATACACACACAAGGTAAAGCCCAGACAAAGTCATCTTAGGGCAATTAACTCATGCTAACTAAATTCTCCACTGACTGATGTATAAACCAAGGCACTAATTAATATGTAAGCAGTGATATTAGTTTCTAGCACTCCCAGCCTAGAATCACATTCATAAATTATTTCTTAAGCAAAAGAGAAATCTGTAGGAAATGCATTTATTTGTCATTTTAATCTAAAAATTTCTTTGCGAAATGGAATTCATAGCATACACTAAGCATTGTAAATGCCTCTCCTCCTCATTTTCCACTTCCTCCCCCCAATATGAACTCTATAATAACATTATAACTGACATCAATTACAGATACACAGTATGCTGACATTGTATGAAATAATTTACAAGCAGAATTTCGCTTACTCCTGAGACATTATTAAATGATGCTATTGTAATCCACCTTTTTATGGATGAAGAAGTTGAGGTTGAAAGAACTGGATTAGTCCTTCCCAAGGTCATAGAGATAGTCAGAGGTAGACATAACCACAAATTATGCTGTTTTATTTCCCAGTGTAAGTTCTTTCCCAACTTTAGTCATCTTGGCCCCCAATTTAGGAAGAGGAAGTTGCAGTGCTGTTTGGACAAGATAAACTTTCTCATCCAAATCGCGGACAGCAGGGAGGTATTCTGCTGGGCACAGGAAATGCAGAGAAGTCTGCAGGAGCAGAAAGTGGCCACAGCAAAGATGCCCTGTCCCCTAGGAGCAGCTGTACCTGGTAGTGCTTGAGTAGTTGACTTGGTCACAGTGAACCAAGCCAGCCTAGTGCATGCCTACCCTCCACAAAGGACTCTGCTCATTCTCTTGTGCTAATTGGGAGGTAGTTCTGGCCTGACAGGAATATAGACCCATCCATTCTCTGCTTCTCATCTTGGCATAATGCTAATGTTACCAGGGTTTTGGGGGCTGACTGTCATCAATGATGTCTAGCTTAGGTGGGCATTTCTCAAACTGTTCTCGAGATCTTGCTAGCGTTACTGTGGCAAGGTTCCTTGATTAAATCATTTTTGGAAGTACAGCATTGTAATATCATTATATGCATCTGTATACCAGCTAAGATATGGAATCAACCAAGCTGTCCATCATGGGTGAATGGATTAAGAAAATATGGCATATAAACACATCAGACTACTCCTCAGCCATGAAAAGAATGAAATCCTGTAATTTGTGGCAAAATGGAAAGAAATAAATGACATTATGTTAAGTGAAATAAGCCAGGCAGAGAAAGTCAAAACATTGTATGGCCTCATTCATTTGTGGAAGTCAAGAAAAGTTGACCCCATGGAAGAAAAGAGTAGGATAGTGATTACAACAAGTCTCTCAACTAGGAAGGGTGGGGGAAAAGGGACTGGGGACAGATTAGATAATGGGCAAAAAATTTTCAGTTAATTAGTTCTTGTGTTATAGCACAGTAGGGGAACCATAGTCTATAACAATTTATGATATCTTTCCAGAGAACTACAAGAGTGCAAAGGTCCTCAACATATAGAAATGATAAACGTTCAACATCAGAGGAGATGAAAATGCTAACTACAATTTGCTCACCACACATAGTGTGTATGTATCAAGGTATCATCCCGTGCCCCATACACATTTACAAATACTATCTGTCAGTCAATTAACAATTTCTAAAAAGAAAAAACTTGGAGGTGGTCAACAGAAAGCAAGCATTCAATAACTTAATTCCTTTTCCTGGATTACTATTCACAGCTAAAGGAAACAGTATTTCTACAGAACACAGATGAGGAAACGCTGCCCTAGACAGATAGACTTGCCCGTCAGTCAAACGTGCTTTGAAAGGGGCCTCACACTGTAGAAGATCCAGGGGAGACGGTAATTGAGTCGGGTGGTTACACTCTGCTTTTTAATTTCTTGCATGACTAGTTAGCTGACTAGTATCCCAAATTTACAGAGAGGTATAAATACCCCTGCTTCACTTTCCACTGCAGAAACAAAATGAGTAACCTTGAACAATCTCTTCCCCTATCCCGTGTAAGCACCTCCCTGTAAGCACCAGCCACTCAGTAAACACTCATTAGAGGAAAAAGAATGAGAGGGAGGAGGGAGGAAGCAAACTGAGATCTGGACAGGAATTTGTCCGAGTTTACACCTCTATAAGCAGAAGAGCCAGGAGTCGGGGCCAGAAGAGCTCAAGTCTTTCACACCTCCAAGAACTACTACCCTTGTGTGAACTAGCCCTCAGCACACCTCCAGGAGCTGGCATGACACTCTGACTACACTAGCTTGCTTAGCTTTGGACAGAGAGTGGCTGCTGCAATCAAAATTGCCAGTTTTGTCCAACACTTTTTTGGGAGTGCCTGATCATGACAGCAACTACATTTTATTGAGCTTACTAAGTACCAGGCACTATACTAAAAAGCTTACCAAACTTCTTCTCCATGACCATCCTATGAAATAGGTGTAATTACAACCCATTTTACAGATGAGAAAACAGAGAGCAAAAGCTAGGTGACTCAATCTCTAATTAAATGGTGGAGTCAGGATTTGAAGTGAGGCAATTTAACCCCAAATCTTTGCTTTCAACCTCTTTACTACATCCATTCCTTCTGTCCTGTCCAACAATAGATCTTCCAAGAGAAGGAAAGAACAGAGGCAGCTATTCACAGCAAGATAATTAAGTATATTTATTAATTTCACCCTTAAAAGTATTTCCTATGCATCCTTCTAAACATATCCTATGTATCAACCCATTTAATTCTCCTGAAATCTTAAAAGAACACTGCGAGGCCAAAACTTTTGTCATTATTATTTTCACTTCACAGATGAGTAAACTGAAGCATGGAGAATTAAGTACCTTGATCAAAGCCACACAGCAAGAAGCAGGGGCTGAGATTCAAACTCTGGCATTTCACTTGGGGAGTCTTCTTGCTTACCCCCTCTACACGCACACACAGAACTGCCTGACAAGAATGTGCAGGTGCCTCATTTAGAGGAAAGTGCCATTCTAAGCTCGGTGACCAAAAAAGGTCTCTAAGGGGAAAGCAGAGCTGTCTGTAGTCCTGGAAGACAAAGTAGGGCTAGGAGCCTGAATGACTTAATCACTGTTCCATTTGGATTTCCTGGCTGAATGAGTTCCTGTTCACCCCGCTGGAAATTAATGGCTGAGTGTTTCTTCATATCCTTGAGGGAGAAGTGGGACGTTGCTCCCTGGGCCCAGCTGTTTCTGGAAGAGTGACAGCTCTGCCACAGTCAGGCAGGTGGAGGACAGATAGGTAAATGGACTGAGTCTGTCTGTCAGGTGAGCTTTGCAGAGATGGGTTGAGTGCTGCTTATTCCACTGGTCTAGGAGCTGGGCCCCTTCCTCCCCTCTTTGCAGGAGACCTGCTCATGGTTCAGTGTCCTGCCTTTGCCGCTTGTGATGAAAGGAGCAGAAGGAAGGGAAGGAGAAGAGACACGTCACTGAGGTCGTTTATTAGCAGACGGAACCGAAGGTCTTCTAAGGAAGCAGTGAGCAGCTGCAACCACAGCACCTGCAGAAGTGACGCTGAGCTCTTCACTGCGAACCCTGCCTCGCACAGTCAGCCTGGCCCCAGCTACTCTGGAAGGAAAGGTGTGGGCGCCGAGAGGACGGGGAATGGTGTCTGTCTCTCACACGGCAGGTGCTCCATGAGTCACTGTCATAGGAACTTGTGACATGTGTGTAAGTAAAGAGCACCCAAGGAATCAGGTTTTGCTTTTCTCCTGATCCATAACCATTTGCCACCCTTCTCTATTTTCTGGAATGAGGAAAGAAGTACTATATGGAGTCTCCACCACAGCTTCATTCTCAAGTACTCTTTCTCCCCACCCCACCTCCCAACACTGCGTCCAGGTTGCATGGGACAGCCTGTGGTTCAGGGAAAGGCAGTTCTGCATACATGCCAAGGCTGCAGGCTGTAGAGCCAAGTCAGGTTTCAGACCTGGTCCAGCAACATAGCCAGGTGAACCTGGGCACATTTCCCAACCTGTCTGGCCAGGAGCACTTTGTTCTCTTTCTCCCCCTTAGAAACACCCATTACACTCTCCAGGAGAGCCAGGCAAAAGGACTGTCCTTCCCCCACCACACCTGATCCCTAGACAGGCAGTGGAACCTTGCCATGGCTTCCCGTTCTGGCATTTGCTTGGTGACGGTACCATGATCAATTACCTGCCTGTCTCCACTCACAAGTCACAAAACCATAACCCCACATCAGTCACCTTTGACATAAGAGAGGACCCATAAAACCTGTTAAGGAAGGAGAAGGAAAACTTGGGAATGAAGCAGGAAAGATGACTGGAGAGAGGAAGAGAAGGTACACCTTCAGAACAGCAGGTGAGGCTTGAGTTGTGTGAAAAAAAACATGCTTTCCTAAAATGTCCGTTCTACGTGCCCAGTCTCTGACATCTCCTTTCCTTGGAGATTACTTGTTCCCTGGGGGTGAAGGTCGTGACTCTGGACTCTCCTTGGTTCTTTTCCAAGACTAATGCCCCCAACCCCCAGCACTCAACCACAAGACGGTTTTTGAAAGACAAGTGAGGGAGAGTCCCATCAGCATTTTGGTGTTGAAAGTGCAGAAAAGGGGCCCCAAAAAAGGAAGGGAGGGATCCGTGTTATGAGTCAGAGTCATGGGTGAGAACACGCGATTCCCACTCCTGCCCCACCCTGCCCAACTGAAGCTTTCTCTTTCATGCGCCACTTGGAGCAGGTTCTCTCGCCAGCCTCGTGCTGGTGGCCCAGGGTCTCCTGTGTGAGGCAGGGAGCTGCAGTGACTGATTTCCTACCATGGTGCTGCTGCAACATCTTCTCCTTCTTCTTTTCTTTTAATGAACCCATTTATTGGCACCTCAGTCCTGTGACTTTGGACTTGGTAAGGGGAAAGACTCTGTCCTCTGCTTGTAGAGACAGTGCAAGGGACTGCGGAGGTCACAGTACCCAGCCCTCCGCTCCTGCCAGAGTTCTCTTGATTGGCCCCTTGGGAGTGCACTGCTGGCTTCTACTGGAACCCCTTCAGGAAGAGGTACTCACCACCTCCTGACTCAGCCACTCCATTTGGGAAATCTCCAAGGTCTATGGATAACCCAGACCCTGCCTCCTTGGAACTTCCACAGAGGAGAAAAACCCGTAATGACAAGCAAGTGTGTCAGGTCACACTTTGGAAAATGCTGCACAAGTTCAAGAGTAATAAAAAAGATCATCTCTATGCTTCATTTTTTAAGACTAGACATTGATTTGCCTACATATATAACTAATAACAGCAGATATGATATCTTTTTATTACATTCCCACAATGGTTTCTTTTTATTCTAGCAGAAATAATAAGTACCTAGAGAGCAGTGACTCTCAGTGTTCTGTTTATACTTAAAAATATTTAATTGCCTTTTTTTAAAATTCTGAACAGAGAGACATATTCTATCTGCTTATTCACTCCCCAAATGCCTATAACAGCCAGGGCTGGGCCCAGGCAAAACCAGGAGCTGGGAACTCCATCCAGGTCTCCCACATGTGAGTGGCAGGGACCCAAGCACTTGGGCCATCACCTGCTGCCTCCCAGGGTATGCATTCACAGGAAACTGGAATCAGAAGCAGAGCCAGGACTCAGACTCAAGCACACGGATATGGGATGTGGGTGTCCCAACCAGCATCTTAACTTCTGTGCCAAATGCCTATTCCTCCTTTTATACCCTTGGAAATTACTGTGACCTCTAAAGTTTTGTTTTTCTGAGTTTCATGTGTCTTTATTTAATTAAAATGTGGCAAAAATTTTAATGGTTATTTATTATTTTATTTTCAAAATAATTTTTAAAACCTACTTAACATATTTTATGAGGGTTAACTGTAATTTCCATAAGCAAAAAATATATGGCGAGAAGAGTGGCATTGTTTTTTCATTTCTGCAAATCTCTTTAATGCCTGTGGAAAAACAAACAGCTGCTTTCTCCTACCTGCTTCTACATGTAATCTGTTATGAAGTCAATACCATGTGGCCTCTGGAAAACTCCATTGTACTTGTACATTGCTGTGAGAATAAAAGTGGAAAAGGCACTTAGTAATATTAACATTATTATGAAAATTGCTTTGAAGTCATAGACACCCTGAAAGAGTTTCAAGCAATTGAACCAGCTACATAAATTTTGGGGGACCAATGCAAAAGAATTTAAAGATGGCCACAGTACAGAGTTAAACCAAGCCCTTGCCCTTCTGAGCACAGAACCTGTGTGACCATGTTGTTTTTGATGGCAATCACAGGCTTCCCTGACCACATGTGAGAACTGCTGTGGTGAGTTTCACCTGTGCCTGGAATCAAATCAGTGGTGTGGGGGTAGACATGGTGGCACAATGGGTTAAGCTACCATTTGCAACACCATCATCCTGTATTGGAGTGCCAGTTCAAGGCTGGACTCTTCTGCTTCCAATCCAGATTCCTGCTAATGCACTTGGGAAGGAAATAGAGGATGGCCCAAGTGCTTAGGTGCCTGCCACATATGTGGGAGACCTGAGTGGTGTTCCTGACTCCTGGCTTTAGCCTGTCCCAGCCATGGCTGTTGCAGGCATTTGGGGAATTAACAACAGATAAAAGATCTTTTTCTCTGAGCGTCTTTTCCTCTCTCTGTTGCTCTTTGAAACAAATAAATAACTCTTTTTAAAAGTGAGTGCTGAGCCGGCGCCGCGGCTCACTAGGCTAATCCTCCGCCTAGCGGCGCCGGCACACCGGGTTCTAGTCCCGGGCGGGGTGCCAGATTCTGTCCCGGTTGCCCCTCTTCCAGGCCAGCCCTCTGCTGTGGCCAGGGAGTGCAGTGGAGGATGGCCCAGGTGCTTGGGCCCTGCACCCCATGGGAGACCAGGAAAAGCACCTGGCTCCTGGCTCCTGCCATCGGATCAGCGCGGTGCACTGGCTGCAGCGCGCCGGCCGCGGCGGCCATTGGAGGGTGAACCAACGGCAAAGGAAGACCTTTCTCTGTGTCTCTCTCTCTCACTGTCCACTCTGCCTGTCAAAAAAAAAAAAAAAAAAAAAAAAAAAAGTGAGTGCTGAAGCCAGCATTGTGGAGCATGGGCTAAGCCTTCACCTGTGATTTTGGCATCCCATATGAGTGCTGATTCAAGAACCAGCTGCCCTACATCCAATCCAGCTGTCTGCTAGCATGCCTGGGAAAGCAGCAGAAGATGGCCCAAGTTCTTGGGTCCCTGCACCCATGTGGGAGACCCAGATCGAGTTCCAGGTTCCTGGCTCCTAAAATGGCCAGCCCTGGCAGTTGCGACCATTTGGGGAGTGAACCAGTGGATAGAAAGTCTCTCTCTATAACTCTGCCTTTCAGATAAAAAATAAATTTAAAAAAATGAATGCTGTAGAGCAATCAGTGAATGTCATGGAGATACAAAAGCAGGGATGTGTGCATGTGTGTGTTTGAGCTACTAGAGCCCTACGTGTAAGTGATCTTGTGTAACAACATATACAAAACATGCTTAAAGCATAATTTATGCAGCTTTGCTCCTTGAGCGTCTACCACAAAACTTTCTACCCTTATTGAGCCTCTTATTCCATGATGACCAAACACACACTCAGGCACTAGAACTGATGGGCTGCACCCTTGTGTTCTAAATGGCTGCACACCACATAGTCAGATACTTTCACAGTTTCCTGCATTGTTTTTATTGTGGTTACAGCTTTGATCAGCAAAACTGATATGCACAGTCCCCATTTTCCTGTTTGGTGCCTTACCCATAGTTGGCCCTCTAAGCATTTGTGGAGTTGAATTTCAAAGCTCTGGTGGTTAGGGAACATTTTTCAGGACTTTTTTTTTTCAATACTGTTAACAACTGAGGGTTGGCAAGAAAAATACGCCATTCGGTCCTCCTTTCTGAGCACTAGGCACTCAGGGACACAAGAAATCCCACTAATACATTCCCAAAGAGTGACAACACATGATTCTCTAACAACAAGCTACTAACGTTCCATGATGTCCTGAGATGCAGATATGCATGTGGCTACATGAGGTTACCGCAGTGTTAGAATGATGCCTTTACAATCCAGGTAACAAATCAGTCATTTCAATGACCATAGTATACATTCATAAACATAATGCAGACCTTGTTATGATTCTGGCCAAACCACCCCTCTCTCTAGTACAGAAGGAAATGACTGTGATCTCTTTCCTACTCTAAGACAAAAATCTCTCCATCATGGCACTGATCCTTCGCCTAAAATGGCAGGACATCCTTCTTCTCACAGAAGTTCATAGTGCAGCAAGTGCCCAGGATCCCATGACCTTGAGCTCAAATCTTCAGATCTGCCCCTCTGCAGAGGAGGAAACAGCCTCAGAGACATGAAATGGCTTAGTGGTCCCTGGTCACACAGCTACTCAGCAGCAGCACTGCTACCCACATTTAGTTCTCCTAACGATCCACATGTAATGAGGAGATAACAGATCATCTGCACCAGGAAAATGTGGCCTGCAGACAGCATAGGTCTGGGTTACTGAAAACCCAAACATTGACGACTGAAAACTCTACTGCTGATTTGTTAAGAATCATTAACAAGCAATGCCCCCAAACAGCTAAAACTCCACAGGACAGGAAACTCCTGCACCAGTGCCCTGAGCACCATCCAACCCTAGACATTTGTTGGAAGCACCTCTCCTCCCTTTTCAGCATCTTTATCCTCTTCCTCTCCACCAGTCCACTTCCCTACTTCCTGTGCACATTCATCACTTTGCAGAGAGAGAGAGAGAGAGAGAGAGAGAGAGAGAGAGAGAGAACCCTTCACATGGCTGGCTCCTTCTCCCAGCTGTAATTCTGTTTCTTTCCCTGCTATTGACAGACAGGCTCCTGGAAGTGATATACACATCAGAGGCCTCCCCTTTCCCACCTCCATTGATTCTCTCTAGCCCTTGCAGCCTGGCTGCATTCCCAGTGCTTTACAGAAAGCACTCACTCAAGGATCAGTGATGTGCTTGTTACTGAACCAAATGGCTCTGGTTGGTAGTGACTCTCCTTCGTGTCAATAACCATGTTTCCTCAACAGTGACAGTCATTGTAATAATTCACATTCACTTATACTTAAAAATAGGTCAGGTGTTAAAAGGCTGTTTGTAAGCTCTGTAGTTAAAAGAATGGGCTCTGGGCTGGCGTTGTGGTGTAGAGTAAAACTATCACCTGCAATGCCGGCATCCCACATGGGCACCAATTTGAGTCCCAGCTGCTCCACTTCTGACCCAGCTCCCTGCTAATGTGCCTGGGAAAGCAGTGGAGCATGGCCCAAGTGCTTGGGCCCCTGCACTCACATGGGAGACCTGGGAGAAGTTCTTGGCTCCTGGCTTCGGCCTGGCTGAGCCTTGGCTGTTACAATCATTTGGGGAGTTAACCAGGGGATGGAAGATATTTCTCACTCTCTCTCCATCTCTCTCTGTAACTCTGCCTTTCAAGTAAATAAATAAAGCTTTAAAAAAAAAAAAAAAAAAACACAAGGGCCACTGTTGTGGTGTAGCAGGTAAAGCCACCACCTATGATGCCAGTATCCCATATGGGCGCTAGTTCAAGTCCTGGCTGCTCCACTTTCTATGCAGCTCCCTGTTAATTCACTTGGGAAAGCAGTAGAAGATGGACCAAGTGCTTAGGCCCCTGCACCCATGTGGGAGACCCAGAAGAAGCAACTGACTCCTGGCTTCAGCCTGGCCCAGTCCTGGTTGTTGTAGCCATTTGGGGAGTGAACCAGCAGATGGCAGATATCTTTTTCTCTCTTACTCTTTTTCCTCTCCCCTCCCCCCCTTTCTCTCTCTCTCTCTCTTTCTCCCCTCTTTGTAAATTCCTCCTTTCAGATAAATAAATAAATCTTTAAAATAAACAAAAAATGTGGGCACTGACACCAGATTGTCTGGTTCAGATCTTGCTTCCACAGTTGACTAGCTGGGTCCCTTAAGCAAGTTATGCCTCAGCTTCCCCACCTGTGAATAGGGAACCTCACACTACCTAGCTCACAGAGACTTGGTGAAAAGTCCATGTAGTCTGTTCACTGTCTGGCACATAGTCCTTGCTCAATAAATGTGAGCTGTCAGTGATGTAACAGGAGGGCACTGCAAAGTGTTGGGGGAGGGCAGGAAATGGAATTAAAAGATAAGTCAATTTTGGTGCAGAAAGGTTCTAAAATCCATTCATTTTTTTTTCATAATATGCATTTTCTATGACCTTTTAGAGGATCCCTCATGTGCATGGATTTGAAATTTTTAAACCAAAATAAACCTATCTTTTAATTCCATTTTTCCCCACAAACATTTTAAAGTACCCTTGTGTTTATAAATCAAGAAAGAAAACATTAAGAGCAAGAAAATATTAAGTTTGCAGTCCCCACTTGCACAAGCACCAAACAGAAGCATCAGTTAATGCCCAGAAGTTTGTGTTTCTCCTTGCTTCTGTCAAGCACTCCTCTTTTGGGCATCCTACTTAAAAATCAATTTACTTGGAAATGGACACTATAAGAAACAGTGACTTGATCAGCCCTTGTCCTGACTATTAATGAACAACTTAATACTTTATCCCATTTAGTATTTTTTTTGTTCTACTTAATACTATTGGTTGAACTCTGTAATTAACACACAATTATTCTTAGGTGTTTAAATTTAACTGAAAAGTGATCTCTGTTAAATATAAGAGTGGGAATAAGAGAGGGAGATGTACCATTTGGGACATGCTCAAGCTGACTTGCCCCAAATCGTAGAGTTAGAAATCTGCCAGGGGATTCCAATTCAATCCCATCAAGGTGGCATGTACCAATGCCATCTCACTAGTCCAAGTGATCAATTTCAGTTCACAATTGATCATACTGATAGGTCTAACAGTCAAAGGGATCACATAAACAAGACTAGTGTTTGCTAATACTAACTGATAGAATTAAAAAGGGAGAGAACACTCCAACATGGGAAGCGGGATACACAGCAGACTCATAGAATGGCAGATGTCCTAAACAGCACTCTGGCCTCAGAAGCAGCTCTTAAGGCATTCGGATCTGGCTGAAGAGCCCATGAGAGTATTTTAGGCATGAAAAGCCAAGACACTCTGGCAAAAAAATAAAATAAAATAAAAAAACCCCTAACTGGAAGGTACAGGGAGAACACTTCCACTTTGACTATGATCTTGTCTAAATTAGATCGAAGTCGGCAAACTCAAAAGGTTTCCATAGCCTTGACAACTCATGACTAGAGCCTAGGGAGATTACTGATGCCATAAACAAGAGTGTCAATTTGTTAAGTCAACAACAAGAGTCACTGTGCACTTACTCCTCATGTAGGATCTCTGTCCTTAGTGTGCTGTACATTGTGATTTAATGCTATAACTAGTACTCAAACAGTATTTTACACTATATGTTCTGTGTGGGTGAAAAGTGTTGAAATCTTTACTTGATATATACTAAATTGATCTTCTGTATATAAAGAGAATTGAAAATGAATCTTGATGTGAATGGAATGGGAGAGAGAGTGGGAGATGGGAGGGTTGCAGGTGGGAGGGAAGTTATGGAGCGGGGGAAGCCATTGTAATCCATACGCTGTACTTTGGAAATTTATATTTACTAAATAAAAGTTTAAAAAATCAATTTACTTGGAAATCCATTGAGTCAGATGACATTCCTCTTCCGATGGTCTCAGTAAGTATCTTAGTGTGATGGGATCCCTACCAAGTCTCCTGAGATTTATTTTCATGAGAAACAGATTCAAACAAGCCTTAAGCTCATGGAACACCCATAGCTTGCTTTAGTCATCTCCAAGCAGCACTTTCTCCAAGCAAGGCTTTCACATTCTGTGCTCCCTAGCCATCTCCTGTTTGCATAAGGTGTCTGAAATTGATGCAGTACTCTGGCTAGATAGCTGAGATGGCTTTTCTGATTCACTCTTCACTTTTCCTTACCACTGGCTGATAGCATCTTACGTGTAAGCTCAACATTCTTCACATAGCTTCGACTCCCTTTGTTCTGCATAATCATTCCCAGCATCTTTGTGGAAGACATTTATTGAGTGCTTAATATGTGTCAAGCTCATTTCCATGCACTTTCTGTGAATCATCACCTCACCATCCAATGCTTCACCTCAAAGGCACATGGAGCATTCTGCATTTTCTCACTTTCAATTTTAAAAAATGACCTCTACTTTCATTATGAGTGAACATCTCTTTTAACTAGCACGTTCATTTCAATCTTATGCATTTAAGAAATAATGGGCCTAGTAAAATTTATGATACTTCACAGGCAGCCAGACACAACCAACAAGCTATGAATAAGAAATGATCAGATAACCAAAGCTAAAATAACTTCCCCAAGGACTAACTCCAATCTTTGGAGACAGTGAATGTGTTTCTGCCTACAGCATGACTTTGCTCTTAACTATAAAATAGTACCAACAAAAAGATGACTGGAGGAGCTTCAGTAGAGAGATATCTGTATTTCTATGCCTTCCAAATAAAATGAAAATAAATAAATAAATAAAATCAGGCACTACTGAATCTCTGGCTGTTAGAACCTTTGTGAAGGAGAGAAGGGGGTCAGTTTGGGAGAGGCATGAAATGCTGATAGTGTTCTCTTTGTTGATGTGGGTAGTGGGCATACCGTTGAGTCACTTCATAATAATTATTAATCTGTATATACTTGTGATCTGAATTTTTCTGCATGAGTGTTATACTTCAACTATAAAAAGTTGATTAGAAACACAGGCCGGCGCCGCGGCTCACTAGGCTAATCCTCCGCCTTGCGGCGCCGGCACACCGGGTTCTAGTCCCGGTTGGGGTGCCAGATTCTGTCCTGGTCGCTCCTCTTCCAGGCCAGCTCTCTGCTGTGGCCAGGGAGTGCAGTGGAGGATGGCCCAAGTGCTTGGGCCCTGCACTCCATGGGAGACCAGGAAAAGCACCTGGCTCCTGGCTCCTGCCATCGGATCAGCGCGGTGTGCCAGCCGCAGCGCGCCGGCCGCGGCGGCCATTGGAGGGTGAACCAACGGCAAAGGAAGACCTTTCTCTCTGTCTCTCTCTCTCACTGTCCACTCTGCCTGTCAAAAAAAAACAAAAAAAAAAAAAAAAAAAAACAAAAAAAACAAAAACAAAAACAAAAAAACACAAAGGACTAAGCTATCTGCAGTGCCGGAATCCCAAATGGGCACCGGTTTGTGTCCTGTCTGCTCCAATTCCAATCCATTTCTCTGCTAAAGTGCCTGGAAAAGCAGCAGAAGAATGCTTGAGCCTCTGATCCACATTGGAAAACTAGAAGAGGCTCCTGGCTCCTGGCTTCAGCCTGGCCCAATCCTAGCTGTTGCAGCCATTTGAGGAGTGAACCAGGGGTTGGAAGAATCATTCTCTCTCTCCCTCTCTCTCTCACTCACTCTATCTCCATCTCTATCTCTCTCTCTCGCCTTGCTCTCTCGGTAACTATAACTTTCAAATAAAGTAAAGCTTTTTAAAAAATAAAATTAGAAAGTTGATTATAAAGAAGGAAATGTAATCCTTAGATGATTAGCTCCACTAAGTCTTCTAAGAAGTCTTGCTTAGCGCCTGTGCCCTTCCCAAAAGTAATCCATCTCTCTTAGCCACTGGCTGTCTGAGCCTTTGTTTCATTTGCAAGGTCAACCCCTACAGGAGGGCAGGCAGGCAGGAAGGCAAGTAAAGCCATATGAGACAGGAAGGCCCATCTTCCTCATTCAAGAATATCCCTTTGAAGTCTCGTTTTTCCTTAAAGAAGGGAGAGGAGAAGGAAGGAAAGGAAGATGAAGAGGAGAAGAGCAAATAAACCCACACATTTACGTAGTATTTCCTCACTTCCTGCACCTTCTCCTGCTATGTTTCTACAACACTTTTATGGTTGTATGTGATTGTAAAATATATATTCTTTGTAAAATATTCAGAAAAGTAAAAAAGCAGAAACTAAGATCACCCAGGTCCACGCTTAATATTTGATGAAGATGCCCCAACAAATTTTCTTCCCTAAGGTCCTTTAAACACTCTGCTGGGCATTAAGATACACTCATTCCTTCAGTAACTATTTGCTGCATGCCAGCCATGCACCAGGTAAAGTTCCAGGCAAAAGGTATATAAAACACAACAAACAAAAATCCCAGACCTCACAGAGTCTCTCTTGTAGTGGGGAAGACAGACTGGAAATGAAATAAGTAAATGATGTGCATGTTGGAAGATGACCCATGCTAAGGAGAAAGAGAAAGCAGTCAGTGGCATGGGGAGTTTATGTGTGATGGGAGGGAATTTGTCATTTTTAATAGAGTGCTTCTCCCACAAGTCCTTACCAAAAAGGCAACATTTGAATGAAGACTTGGAGATGCCTGGATATCCAGAGGAAGAGCCTTCCAGATGGAGAGAAAACAAGTGCAAAAGGCCTGGGGTAGGGAAGTCTTTGGTGGGTTACAGAAGAGCAGGGAGGCTGGGGGAGCTGCCATGCAAGGGAAGGGGCCAGTAATAGGAGATGAGACAGAGGAAATACAGGGAACCAGGTCCTAAGGGTCTTGAGGGCCACCGTAGGAGCTTGGACATTGTCAGTGATATGGGGACCATTGGAAGGCTCTGAGCAGAGGAATGACATAGTCCCTGGGCTGCTATGTTGAGAATAGATCTGCAGGGGCAAGGACAGAATCAGTGGCACCCTAGGAAAGCCACTGCAATAATCTAGACTCCATGATGGTGCTTTGTACCAGGACAGAAGAAGCAGAAGTGGTGGGATGCAGCCTGACTCCTTGTATACCTTAAAGGAAGACTATGCTCTCCTGGGTCACGGAGCTGGATTGGGAAAGAAAAAGAAGAATCCAATATTTTTTACCTCAGCAATTGGAAGGATGGTGCCATAATTACTGCAATGTGGAAGGTTGCAGAAGAAGGAGCTGAGAGATGATGCATAGGTTGGCTGAACATCAGGAGTTGTTTTTGCTTTGTCCTGCATGTTAAGTCTAACAGGCAGTTCTGGAGTTCAAATTTGATTTAATGGCCTATCTCCCTGTCACAAAAGTAAGCCAACTAGGGGCTTCTGCATTCCATTTTATTTTAACAAATATTAACTGTGACACAGCACTTATCTGCTAAAGGCTAATTGTTTGTGTGCATGCATTCTCTCTCCCATTAGATTTTAAGTACTTTGAAAGCTGTGGATTATCATCTTTGTGTAGAAGGAAGACGAACATTATTATTATTAAAAGAGTCGCTGGTCAGAGTCATTTGTGTATCCTAAGCACATTTAGAGCCAGCTTATTTTATTTCAGTGGTGGGGAAGCTGAGGAGAACAGGACTCATACATCTTTTCTTTGCAAAAACATGGTGGTGAGCTTTTAGGTGCAAAAGATTCTTGAGTTCAGAATAGAATTCAGAGGAAGCAGAAATAAAGGTCAAAGTATTTAGAATAAAGTAATAAGAATTTTCCATTTTTCCCTTTTAAGCTGTACCACAGACATATTGGAGAGGCCCAGGAATCACAAAAGAAAATGCTAGAGTGGCCACAGGCTCTACCAAACCTGAAGCCAGGCAGACCAAGGCAGAGATATTCCAGATGTGCTGTGTAGTACATGATCACCTGATGCTTGCTTTGGCCCAGACATTGTTCTAATGCCTTACTTGTGTGAGGCATTCATTATCCACAGCAACCCCACTGAGAGATCCTGTTTATTAGCCCCAAGTTACAGATGGGGACACTGAGGCACAGAGAGGCTAAGCAACTTTCCCAACAACAGAGACTGTAAGAGGCACAGCTGGGGGCGGGGGGGGGGGGGCTGGTGCTGTGGCACAATTTGTTAATCCTCTACCTACGGCACCGGCATCCCATATGGGCGCCGGTTCTAGTCCCAGGTGCTCCTCTTCCAACGCAGCTCTCTGCTATGGCCTGGGAAAGCAGTAGAAGGTGGCCCAAGCGTTTGAGCCCCTGCACCTGTGTGGGAGACCCAGAAAAAGCTCCTGGCTCCTGGCTTTGAGTTGGCACAGCTCCAGCCATTGCGGCCATCTGGGAGTGAACCAGCAGATGGAAAATTTTCCTCTCTGTCTCTCCTTCTCTCTGTAACTCTACCTCTCAAATAAATAAACAAATAAAATAAAATCTTAAAAAAAAAAAAAAAGAGGCACAGCTGGGCCTTGAGCCCAGGGGATCTGACACAAAAGTGTGACCCATGAGTGTGTGGGCTCTGCACTATAATTCTGTCAGCCCAGAGCACTCTGGGAAGCAGTATGGAGAGAGAACTAAATGCAGCCCTTCATGGAGGTAGGCTAAGTGGCACAGAGAGCTGGAAGCATCCCCCACCCTAGTGGGGATGGAGCCACAGGTGATGGAGAGAGGCAGCTGGCAGCCATTCGCCAAACAGGTGGTACTGTTCTGCCCTTGGCTGAATCCTATGTGGAGATGGGCACATCCAGGCAGGTCTTTTTCCTGGTTATTGAAGCAAAGAGTGAGCATAAAATCTTGGAAGTCTTAGGCACAGTCACTCCTGAACCATCCCCCCTCAGGATCCTTGTACATAACGTGTCAAAAAAAGGACAAGCCAAAAAGAATGAACCAGTGATGAGAGGAAGCTGTGTGTCCTACCCTCACAGAGGAAAATCAGAAATGGCAGCCCAGAGCCCCTCCTCCAAGTACCCCAGCTCCCTCCCCCTACAGGAGGGGGAAGAAGCACCTTCAACAAGCCAGGGAAGGGAAGTGGGGAGAGCTCATTTCTCCTGCTCCCGGGAGAGGGGCACCACGGGATTCCGGAGAAAGAGCAGAAGGCCCCTGGCCTTCCTTCCCTTGAACAATCGGCCAGAAGGAAGCGGCTGCCTGGCCTCTGGACTTCCCCACAGGAAACCTGGGTCCTGGAGGGGGCGGGGGAGGGGGCTCCTGCTTCCCCTCCCTCAGTGGCCCTGGTCCGTTTCCAGGTGAGTTATCAGCCTGGTTGGTAAACAGCCGCCAGGAAGGGGCAAGTGCAAGTTCATGGGGAGTATTTTTGACACTTGACGTTAGATGCTTTGAGAAAGAACTTTTAACCTCTCCAGTTCAGCCGAGAGGAAAGCTTCCTGTTTACCTCGAACCTACTGTGTGCTTGGCACTGAGAGAACAAGAAAGAACTGGCTCCTTTATATATGCGAAACTTCAGAAAATTCGTAGGGAAGAGAATGAGAAGTTGAGAAGTTCATTTTCTTTTGGTGCAAAATTTTTTGTTCACTCCAGGCATAGAGGAGTCTTCAAAAAGTTTATGGAAAATGCATATTATGAAAAGATTATGCACAGATTTCAATTTTTTTGGCACCAAAATTTATCTTTTAATTCCATTTTCCATGAAAATTTTGAGGTATTCTCATACTGGAGTGACTTTCAGTTACTTTGTTTTCTGAACCCATTTTCTCCCCAGTAAAGCAAGAACACTGATACTATATTAGAGGGGGCTGTGATATTAAATATAAACTTGATGCAAAGACATGTAGCACCTGCAGTCTCCTTGTATCGAACATCCATTTGCTTTTCATTGACTCTTATTAATAACTATTCACATAAGAATACATGAGACAAAAACTCTTGAGTTGTGGCTGTGACACACACCTATGAAATGATTTATTTACCATGCAAAGCAAAGCAGCAGAGAGTTACCAGCCCAAATGGGCAAGAAGTGCCCACAAGTGTGATCAGAGGAAGCAGGACTTGAGCTAGCCAGAGGAGCAGGGTGTGGATGAATAGAAAGGTGAGGCTCAGAATCCAGGCTTTGGATTTTGTGTCACCTTCAATTCCTTTCCTGCATTTCACTCTCCAGGTGCATACATAGCCTTAGGGTCTTTTTTGTGTCATCTGGCCTATTACATAGGAACCACAGGCGAGCTGGAATCTGTTTTACAGATGAGAAAACTGAGGTTCAGAAAACCATGTATCCTAGCCATCAGTTTGGTTTGTCATAGAAGATCATGGAAGGGGCTGGCACTGCAGCACAGCAAATTAAGCTGCAGTCTGCAGTGCTGGCATCCCATATGGGCACTGGTTTAAGTCCTGGCTAATCCACTTCCCATCCAGGTCCCTGCTAATGTGCGTGGGAAAGCAGTAGAAGATGGCCCAAGTGCTTGGGCCCCTGCACCCATGTCAGAGACCCAGAAGACTCCTGACTTCTGGCTTTGGATTGGCCCAGCTCCAGCCATTGTAGCCATTTGGGGAGTGAACCAGCAGATGGAAGATATCTATCTATCTATCTATCTAATATACCTACCTACCTACCTATCTCTTCTGTGTGTGTGTGTGTGTGTGTGTGTGTGTAACTTTGACTTTCAAATAAATAAATAGATCTTTTAAAAAAGAAAAAAAAAAAAGACCATGGGAAACACATGAAGTTAAGGGGACAATACCATCCAACACAGCTGCAGGAGTAAACTAACCAAGTCATGTGGCGGTTACTCTAGTGACACCCACAATATTAAGAATCATGCCAACAATAAACTCTAAACATTTTTGAAGCACCTATTTACTGTATGAGGTATCATGGGAAATACTAAATATATACTAATTTGTTGATTTCTCATAATAACTTGATGAGGGGCTGGTGTTGTGGCACAGAGGATTAAGCCACTGCCTGCAATGCTAGCATCCCATATCTGAGTGCTGGTTTGAGTCCCAGTTACCTTGCTTCCTGCACCTAGGAAGGCAGCAGAAGATGGCCCAAGTATGTAGGACCCTGACACTTATGTGAGAGACCTAGATGGAGTTCCTGGCTCCTGGCTTTGGCCTAGCCCAGACTCAGCTGTTGTGGCTACTCGGGGTGTGTTTCTTTTTCTCTCTCTGTTTCTCTCTGTTTCTCTCTCTCTCTCTCTCCTCTCTCTCTGCTTTTCATATAATAAATAAATAAATCTTTTAAAATAACCTGATGATGTATTTGATTACCATGATCATGATCATATTATTACTATTAGGTCTCATTTGCCAAGATAACAAGAAGCCTTGTAGAGACTCAGAAACTTTCCCCAAATCCAGGGCTGTGCACTCCAAAGTTCAGCCTCTGATCCACCATAAGAATTTCTTCTTAACTCCTGACTGCTGCAGAGACTGGCTCTTTCTGGCATATTTTAGAAACGGGGGCCATGCAACAAGCTCGCTCTCTCTGATAGGCCTACTGGCTGGACCATCTTCCCTTGACAAGAGGTCCTGGATGGCAGTGGCTCAGGACACAATCTGCAGCTTGAGGAAGCAGCTCCTTTCTCCTCTCCAGTACATGAGGGAGTTTTTGCATCCCCAACACCTGCTTCCCCTCTTCAGCCTACGCAGACTCAGCTCCTCATCACAGGACTTTCAGGCCCTTCACCTTCTCAGCCTCTGTCTTCAGCCATCATTCACATTGTCCACGTTCACTCCACATACAAGCCAGCACCACAGAATCAAAAGAGAGCCCTAGATGTGGCTTGTCCCCTTGTGGACTGTCCCCTCTGCTAATCAGAAAATCATACTTTCATACCATCATCTCAAACCGGGGCAGCTTTTACTATGCTTTTCTCTGGAGCTTGTGGCCAACCAAAACCCCCTTAAATCAAGTCAAAATTTCCCCTCTCTGCAGACAAGGCTGTAGTTCTAGAACTGGGAATTCCTAGCACTTAATTACACCATTTTAGGAGTTGGAAAAGGCAATCACAAAATAAAAGCATGCATTCCATTTCAAATCAAAGACAACAGAAATGAATAAGCACCCTACTCTCTGCCCTACCCTGTTTCTCCCCAAGGCAACTGTTGTGAACAATTGGAAGTCTGCCCTTACCAAACATATGCGCAATGTACAAAGGTTCTTTGCAAAACTCTCACACTCTATGCCAAGTGTCAGCAAACTGGCTTGCAGGCAAAATCCAACGCACTGCCTGCTTTTGTGACTGTAGATTTATTGGAACACAGCCACACCTATTCTCTCATGTGTTGTCAATGGCTGATTTTGCACTCTGCAATTACAAAGATGAGCAGTTGTGACCAAAACCATACACCACACAAAGCCCAAAATACTTACTATTTGGCCTGTTACTGAAAATGTTTCAGTCTTGCATTTGTAGCACTGCAAGTTAAGCTGCAGCTTGTAATGTTGGCATGCCATATCAGAGTGCAGGGCCAGTTCCTGCTGTACTTCCTATCTAGCTTCCTGCTAAGGCACCTGGGAAGGCAGAAGATGGCCCAAATGCTTAGATCTCTGCCACTCACGTGAGAGACCCAGCTGGAAATCCTGGTTCCTGGCTTTGGACTGGCCCAGCCTTGGATGCTGTGGCCATCTGGGGAATGAACCAGCAGATGGAAGCTCGCTCTCTGCATCTTTCCCTCTCTCTCTATCACTCTACCTTTCAAATAAACAAATAAATAAAGTAAATCTTTTTTCTTTCTTTTTTTTAAAGAAGTGTAATTATAAAAAGAAAGGAAATAAGAAGGAAGGAAGGAAGGAAGGAAGGAAGGAAGGAAGGAAAGAAGGAAGGGAGGAAGGAGGAAGGGGAGGAGAGAGAGTGGAGGGAGGGAGGGAGAGAGGGAGGAAGGAGGAAGGGGAGGAGAGAGAGTGGAGGGAGGGAGGGAGGGAGGAAGGAAGGAAGGAAGGAAGGAAAGAAAGAAGGAATAGAAAGAGAGAAAAAAGAAAATGTTGCCCCTCGCTTATCTAAGCACTATACTCTAACCCAATTTTTCACTTAAGAAATATCCTGGGCCGGCGCTGCGGCTCACTAGGCTGTCCACCTGCAGAGCCAACACCCCGGGTTTTAGTCCTGGTTGGGACGCTGGATTCTGTCCCGGTTGCTCCTCTTCCAGTCCAGCTCTCTGCTGTGGCCTGGGAAGGCAGTGGAGGATGGCCCAAGTGCTTGGGCCCCTGCACCCGCATGGGAGACCAGGAGGAGGCACCTGGCTCCTGGCTTCAGATCGGCGCAGCACACCGGCTGTAGCGGCCATTTGAGGGGTGAACCAATGGAAAAGGAGGACCTTTCTCTCTGTCTCTCCCTCTCTCACTGTCTAACTCTGCCTGTCAAAAAAAGAAAAAAGAAAAAAAGAAATATCCTGGACGCCTTCAGTCACTGCATATAGATCTAACATTGTTTTAAAGGCTGTCTGTAGTCCATAAGATGAATGAGCCACAATGTATTCTGTGATTTCACCGTGAAGGGATGCTTAGATCATTTTTGAGTTTCTGCCATTATGGACCATGTGTAATAAACACATTTTTTTCAGTCCTTCAGAATAAACTGCACATAATGAAGAGATCCACAAGATTCTTAAGAGAAACACAGGCCTAGTCTTTAAGGAGGTGCTCACCATGCCAATCAGTATCTTCAAGCTATGGTTGCAGGCAGCTCTGCATGTTGCCAGACTCCCGTGGCAGGAATTAAACTTTTAGGGAAAAGAGTATGTCTCTAGGTGGAATCTATTCCTAACAGATCTAGTGGGATGCTTCCCAGCTTCCTGGGTGCCCTAGAGCTTTGCCCTGGGCATCTCCTTTCTGCCCCATGACCCTTCCTCACCTCCCACAAATCCCTCCATTACTACCCAGGTGTCCACACATCCAAGTAAGGTTTTCCACTGATGGGGCAAGAGTTGCCTTGGAACAAGGTAGAAGGAGTTAGGCTCAGTGCAGAGGATACCTTTCATTCTACACAACTCACTTGTGCCTCATCTTCCTGGGGTCAGAAACTCCCGAAACCTGGAGAAAATTATGTTTGCTCTTTCCATGTGAATTCTGCACAAATTCAAGGCATGCACAGTTCCTGAAGATGCCACCCATGGTGCACTGTCGTCTCTAACCACCCCAACTCCAGGTACATTGTCATCATGTTCCCTACTGAGGCATATCTGCCCCTTGTCAGTAGCTTAAACACAGGAGATTTCTCTGTGATTCATTAACACTTCCTTTCCTCATATCATTGACCTTGTGCTTGCTGTTCCAAAGGTCTTCCTCAGGCTGGCAGTCACGCGCCCCCTTCTTCCTCCGGCTATCCTGTTTGGGAAGATAAACTCACTTCCCAGCCTGAGACTCGCACTCACCGGGCACAGGACACCACCATCAATCCCACTGGCTGACACCATCCTTCCTGTTGCTGCTCTCACCCTGACCTGCTTTCCTAGCCTGCACTGCAGGCTCACACTGGAAAGACCCTTTACTCTCCAGCCCTTTGCCATCTGGAACAGTCTTCCGGAACATTCCTGCAAGCCATAAATCTTTGCAAGTTACATTTTCCTTTCTTGTCACTGCCTGTAAATTTGATGACTTTATTGTTGCTAAATTTTAACAAAGGAAGTTTGGCAAAAACGCTACCAGGATGCCACATTTAATGGCCAAGGAGGCACTTCACTGATATTTATGCTGCCCCCTACTGGTTGGAAAAGTAGCACCAAATGAACTTGCCTGCTGCTCATGGTATTCTTGGTCAAAACGCTCACAGTTTTATCTTGACTTTTAATCATAGTCTTGAAAAGTAGTGCTATTTTTTTCTATTTACACAGGCAGTCTACACTGTGGTCTATTTTAATGCCTCATATAGTCCATATCTTTGTGCTTTGATTCCATAATATCCTTTCCAGAAACCTGTCCTGATGAAATAAAAAAATAGAAACAAGAGATTGCCCTCGGAGATGGCCATACCGTTGTTACTGGTGGTATAAAAAATCTAAATAGTTACATGTCCAACAACAGGTGACATGACATGGTTGTAGGATGCAATAGTTTGTTCACCGTAAAGACAATGTTCATGAAAAAAATTCAATGTATGAAGAAATACTCATAATGTGATAAATAAGCAAGATACAACACCATGTATACTGTACAATCTCAACTAAACAGGAGAAGAAATAATTCTGAAAAGAATACACCAAAGCATAACATGGTTTTCCCTGAGTAGTGGAATTAGGCTATTTTATACATTCATATATTTTTCAAGTTTCCTGTGAGCATCTGGTATTTTTTAAATCAAGAAAAAAAATCATAAAATGTATGTTTGTATGGTGAAAAGTACACGCTTCTGAATCAAATGACCTACATTTGCCTCCTGACTCCATGTCCCTGGAGCTCCAGAGCAGTTTCCTCAGGAGCAGGCAGTGATCACAGCAGTGCCTACATCATGCACCCACTACTTTTAGATTATCTTTGGTGAGTGATAGACGCCACATGATGTTTGATGGGTTGTGAGCTGCCCTCCTACCTCTTGGAAGCAGTTCCACACTACCAACATGTACTTAACTTTTATCCATGCCAAGGATAATGTGGCGCCTACAATCTGTGCTGCATGCACAGTGAAGTCCTTGCCTGCTTTCTTTTTTGTATCTTTTAATTATTTACTACCATTTGATTTGAAAGAGAAAGAGATCTTCAATGCACTGATTCACTCCCCAAATGCCTGTAACAACCCAGGCTAGGCCAGGCCAAAGCCAAGAGCCTGGAACTACACGTAGGTCTCCCACATGGATGGCTGAGGTCCAAGCACTTGAACCATTACTTTCTATCCCCACAGCATGCCCATTAGCAAGAAGCTGGATAGGAAACAAAGCCAGAACTTGAACTCAGCTACTCCAATATGGGACACAGGTGTCTCAAGCAGCGGCTTAATGCTACGCCACAATGCCTACCACTACAAATCTTGACTCTCACTCACTGATATTGAGGATTTTTTTCTAATATTCACCAGACCTTCCAACACAGTACTGATTCACTAATGAAACCCCATTTCTGACTTTAATTTGCTAATTAACAAAACATTTGGTAAGTGTTTCTCAAAGCTCTTAAAATGGCCTCTTACTGAGCAAGCACTTTCTGGTTCAAGGCTAGCTGACCACTCCTGGACAGTGCATGCCTGGTGTGAATGGTGACCCATGGGTGTTACTTCACATCATATCTATAAATATCTCACTGTCTATGCTCAAGAATTTTATGATTACATTTACAGCACCTGTAAAGCAGGAAGGTCTCCACCACATGTAGGCATTTGACAACTACGCACTCGTTAAAGCTGATGCAAGCATTCTAGGTCGCACCAAAGTCTGAATGTTACATTTCCTACAAGCTCTACCTTCCATATTTTGAACAGCAGTTTACTTCTTTTCTGTCTTTTTTTAACATTTAAAGCAATTCTGAATGTCTTTCTGATGAATTCAGGATTCTGAAACAAGTCATATGAGCCGGTTATACCCTGATCCTGAAGGAGCCATGTTGGGGCCTTTGTCCAGCTGCCTTTGAGATCCTCAGCCCTGCATGCTGGGTCACTAGTTTCCATCATGAGACAGCAGCCATGGTAAGACTCCATTTTGCGGGGCTGGCACTGTGGCCCAGCAGGTTAAGCTGCTACCTACGACACTGACCTGCCATATGAGCACTGGTTCCAGCCCCAGCTACTCCACTTCCAATCCAGATCCTTGCTAATGCACCTGGGAAACCAGCAGAAGATGGCCAGAATGCTTGGGCCCCTAACATGCATGAGACCTGGAGACCTGGGTGGAGTTCCTGGCTCCTGGCCTCAGCTTGGACCAACCCTGGCCATTGTAGCCATTTGGAGAGTGAACCAGTGGAAGGAAGATCTCTCTCTCTTTCAATAAATTTGTAAATTCTTTTAAAAAAGAGTTATTTTTATAAAACCATTATTTTTACAGAGACAACACATTATTGTTGCCTTTCAACCAACCCAGTATCTCAGTTGCTGATTTCTGTTCTGAAGCATATCTAGCTTGTGTCCCTGATACAAGGCAGGCTCATATTTAAAGCATATTTAAACCTGCAGACTTTTAAACAGAGGCTACAGGGGGAGGGGATGATGATGTGCTGGCATCACCCAATATTACAGGGCAAGAGTTTTGTTTTTGAAGAATTTATTTTTGTCTGTTCCTCTCTAAAGTGTGGCTGTGTTGAATGGAGGGAGGAGACTGGATGGCAAAATGCCTGGGGTCAGAACACTCACAGGAAGGATCTGGCCCTTAGCCAGAGTTTTATAGGCCCAGCAAGGGGGGACCCCACTTCCCACTGCACCTCAGGAATCCCACAAGGCAGCCTCCTTTGATATTCTGAGGGCTCTCCATGGGGAGATTCTATCAGAGAAAGTAAGGCAGAAAGCATATGGCTCAGATAACACAAGATTAATTCACATTCTTCTCATTCTGCAAACACCTGATGAAAGTAGAGTGGCACCCAGGTCCTACAGAGGTGGGCCTGGCACACTCTCAAAGCTCACCTGGGAGCTCCTCAAGTAATTTCTCTCTAGTTTCCCCAGCCTTATAAATATTGCTCCTCTTTATTCTCACGGGGCATACTTTTATTTAATTTTAGTTGACACATAAGAATGTATACATTTGTGGAGGGCAGTGTGGTAATTTAGACATGGATGCAATATGTTAGGATCAAATCAGGGTAATCGGCATTTCCATCCTCTTGGGTTTACATTTCCCTGCTGTCTGCCGCCCTGGTTTTCAGCTTCATTTTCCCAGGCTGGTGTTGACAGACCCAACCCAGCTTACACAATAGAAATAATGGTAATGGTAAACACAAGCTCCTGTTATTGTGATTATTACAAGACTTCTCTGAGGACTTTGGCATTCACAAATCTGTGTGTAGCAAGCCTTCACCAATGGGGGTGGGTAGGTCTCAGCTCTCACTGCCGGTCAGCTTTGAGTCTGCTGTGAGAAGAGAACATTTTTGAGATGATCTAAATTTAATTACAAGGACCAGGGGATAGAAGGAAGGCGAGATAACAGAAATTTATCAGCTAAAAGCTTCTAGCCCAACCAATAAAAAGCTCCTCCTTATCCCTCAATGTATACCAAAACCCTGGGGGGCCGGCCAGCAAGGTACCTGCTTACAATCCCAGCAAACCCAGAAACAATCTCTCCTGGACTGTCCTAGCCCCAAACTTTTCCTGCTTTGTGCTGTCCCACCTCTTTTTAAAAACAGCCAGTGTAAGATCAGTATAAACCGCCTATGCTTTCTTCCCCGACATTTCACCATAAAACACTCTGGTTGTTTTAGGTTTGTTGTGCCTGTTTCCAGCTGCCACGTAGCCTCGCTGCTGTTGGCTGCAGGACCTTGTACCAGGACTGGTCCTTTCTTTCTGGCTAGCATCTAGAGAAGCTCCACAATCCTTTGTCTTACAAACCTCTTAGACTAGAGTTTTGGACCAACAGCTGAATCCTCCCCAAAAACTGTGCCTCCATCAAGGCACCCAAGAGCAATGGAGGCTCCAACGAAGGAGTTCCAGGAAGATGGGCATGTAGATTCAGAATTACAATGAAGCAACTTAAAAGGTAGTGACTCCTCCCACCACCACTTCTGTTCTCCTCCAGTAGCCTCTTCATTTCTTTTTGTTCTCTTCTCCAGCCTCAACTGCTATAATTACCTTGATTTTACAGCTTTAAGCACTGGTTCTCACCTTACAAAGCCCACACTGGGTATCTCAGCTTAAGGAAAACCATGTCATGGGACTGGCGCTGTGGCGTAGTGGGCTAACACCCTGGCCTGAAGCGGTGGCATTCCATATGGACGCCAGTTTGGGACCCAGCTGCTCCACTTCCGATCCAGCTCTCTGCTATGGGCTAGGAAAGCAGTAGAAGATGGCCCAAGTCCTTGGGCCCCTGCACCCGGAAGAAGCTCCTGGCTCCTGGCCTTGGATCGGCGCAGCTCCTGCTGTTATGGCCAATTGTAGAGTGAACCATTGGATGGAAGACCTCTCTCTCTCTCTCTCTCTCTCTGCCTCTCTTCTTCCTGTATAACTCTTTCAAATAAATAAATAAATAAATCTTAAAAAAAAAAAAAAGAAAAACCATGTCAACCAATTAGCCTCCTGTACTTCCCTTTTGGGGAGTGGGTGCTCAGCAGGTACAGCCACTCCATCGTCTGATACAACCCTCGAGATGCTCTTGAAAGGTAAGGATTCTACTGAGACCATTTGAATTTTTCATGGCAAGAAACAGGCAAGGGGCCAGCATTGTAGAGTAGTGAGTTAAGCTGCCACCTGTGACATCGGCATCCCATATAGGTGCCAGTTCAGTCCCATCTGCTGCACTTCAGATCCAGCTCTCTGCCTGGAAAAAGCAGCAGGAGATAGCCCAAGTGCTTGGACCCCTGCATCCACATGGCAGACCCAGATGAAGCTCCTGGTTCCTGGCTTCAGTCTGGTCCAGCCCCAGCTGTTGCAGCCATCAGGAGAGTGAACCAGCGGATGGAAGATCTCTCTCTCTCTCTCTCTCTCTCTCTCTCTCTCCATCTCTCCTACTCTCTTTCTAACTCTGCCTTTCAAATAAATAGGAACATAAATAAATAAATAAATAAATAAATAAATAAATATTTTTTTAAAAAAAGAAAGAAACAGCCTCAAAGCTGACTTGCCAACTGTTACCAGGTGATATTCAGTATCAGTAGCTATAGAGCTGGGGAGTGGTCTTAATGGCTTTGCTTCCTGGAACTACCTGTCTCCATTACCCCCAGAGACACTCAGTATAAACCTGTTTTTCTTCATCCTCAAAAGCACCCTGGGGGCCAGTGCTATGGAGAGTAGGTTAAGCCTCCACCTGTGGTTCTGGCATCTCATATAGACTAATTCAAGTCCTGGCTGCTCCACTTCTAATCTAGCTCCATGCTAATAGCCTGGGAAAGCAGAGTCAGACAGCCCTAGTGCTTGAGGCCCTGCACCCAGAGATCCAGAAGAAGCTCCTGGCTTTGGATCAGCCCAGCTCAGCCCAGCCCCAGCTGCTGTGGCCATTTAGGGAGTGGGCCAGTTGATGGAAGACTCTCTCTCTCCCCCCCACCAACTCTGCCTCTGAAATGTATAAATAAATCTTAAAAAAAAAAAAAAAAAAAAAGTAAAAAGCACCCTGGTCTGAAATCTTATTGCCACCTGACTAGACTATGGGCTTGCCCAGTGGCTCCTCCAGAGCACTTGGCACATGGTTGTGCTCAGTGAATCTCTTCCAGGTTGGTCTGGGGACAGCTACCATCCACCTGCCCCAGCTGCACTCACTCTGCCTCTGAATCATTGGAGGCTTCCACATGAAGCTCCAGTTTGGGCAACAGCATACAAACAGGGCTCAGTGTCCCAAGGCTGCCAGACTGGTAATGCCACCAAATTTATCTCTCTGTGTGTGACAGGCTCCATTTATCACACTGTGGACTCCACAGCCCAGGGGGCTCAGGCAGGCTAGACGACCAGCGTAGACTCTGGCGTGAAGGCTGGAATGCCTGCTCAGCTGGGCATCACATTTCCTATCTGCTTCCCTGCCCTGCCCGCCTCCCTGGGAGAGAATTGAGGATTGAGATGGATTACACTGGTTTATGCGCTAATGTTTCAAGTGCGAGTTGGACAGAAGCTTTATAGAATTAATTAATCCTAGCCTTTCCAAGAGCGATAGGAGAAAGCTACCACAGCTGACACTCTGATGGCCCCAGAGATACTGCCAGGGGCTCACCCTTGCTCTCTAATGCAAGTTCAAGTTTGTTCAGAGCAATAAGGAAAAACAGCCTTTTCCTGCTTGTGTGTGATTTGTACAGGAAACCAACTTTGTGGTTTGATAGTTTCAATGCATTACCTTTAGACAGCACAGGGAGAGGCCCTGGTCCCCTCCCTGCTTCCCTCTCTTTGTAGAGCAGAGACACACATGCCAACGGCTGCACCGTGCAGAGCTGTCTACAGCAGTAAATGCAGAGACGGTAAAGCCAGAATGCTGGCATGTGAGTCCCAGTCCTTCCACTATTATCATACGCTCACCTGTAAGATGAGCTGTCCCTCTTCCAAAGGCAAACGTAAAGCGACCAGAGCAGGGTCTGATCCAGCATGTGATGCACACATAAACTTTGCATTCTTATTGCTACCATTACTATTTGGGACAGGCTAGTGAGGAAAATGAAAGTGGCCACAGATACCTGAGCAATCTGGAGGAGGGGCCTGGGGGCAGCTTAGCACAAACAACATCTGAACTTGGCATCAGACCCAGCATTCCCAAAAAGTTTGCTTTTAGAGAGAAACCCCAAATGCAGACTTTGTGCCTAGGTCATCTAGTTTGTAAATGCTAGTGAGGAATGAAAATGTACTGCTAAATACATGATTCAGCAAACAGGTCAGTGGGATGCATCCAGCTGCAGTTGCTGCTCAGTCTTACCACCCTCTCGCCGCAGTGGGTAACATCAGGCCTGGGCAGCCCCCAGCAAGTGTCAGCAGTGGAAGAGTCGTTTTGTTGTGTCCAAAGTAGAACTAGATGATCAAAAGGGAAAGGAGACCACAGGGTTTGGCAGCTGAGACTTGGATGGGGTGTGGCAGATTGGCAGGGACCAGCCCAGGGAGCATTTCCCGGGCCAAGGGCAGCCCAGAGCAGGAAAGCTCCCCGTCAGGGCACAGGTCAAGGTTCAGGTGGCTATTTTAAGTGATTCTAGTAAATCTACAAACCACAAGGCTATTCTTGCCCTCCAGTCATCATCTTTTTTTAGAAAAAGGTTTATTTTATTTATTTGAAAGAGTTACAGAGAGAGAGAGAGAGAGAGAGAGAGAGAGAAATGCTTCCATCCACTGGTCCACTCCCCAAATGGCCACAGAAGCCAGGAACCAAGAGCTTCTTCTGGGTCTCCCATGTGGGTGCAGGGGCCCAAGTACTTGAGTCATCTTCTACTGCTTTTCCAGGTACATTAGCAGAGAGCTAGGTCAGAAGTAGTACAACCAGGACTGGAAGTAGCACTCGTATATGGGATGTCAGAATTGCAGATTGAGGCTTAACTTGCTGCACCACAACACTGACCCCAGGATTTTTTTTTTTTTTTTAATTTGAGAGGCAAAGAGAGAGGGAAAGACAAAGACAGAGAACTCCATTCTTTGATTCATTCCCCAAATGCTTGCAATGGCCAGAACTGAACCAGGCTGAAGCTAGGAGCCTGGAAACAAATCCAAGTCTCACATATGGGTAGCAGGAACACAATTACTTGAGCCATCACCTGCTGCCTTCTAGAGGCTGCATTAGCAGGCAGCTGGAGTCAGTAGCCAGAGCTAAGACTTGACCCCAGTCCTCCGAAGTGAGACAGTCATCTTGATCAGAAGCTTTGTAGCTGGGTCAAACACCTACCCACAATATTGGGATTTTTGAGGTGAAGCCCCTCATCTTGTTTACTAGGAAACCACCAACACAGATAGAATGTGATGCCAGATGTGAGGTAGGGACCAATAAACACTTATTGAGTAAGGGGCTTCTGCATCAAGGAATCTAGAATGAGGGTGGGCAAGGGGGAAGACACAAATGTGTAAAAAACTAAACAGTGAAAGATTGAAGCTGTTCAAGTTGTCACAGGAAGAGCAACCCAGAGAAGAGAGTGGATGTCTGAACCACTCACCACGCACGGTTCAGATCATTCAGCTTTGGAAGAAGTCATTTGGGAATCAAGCAGTCAGGGTAAAGTATCATGAAAAAAAAAGAAAACCAAAAAAAAAGTGTGCTTGGATCTGAAGTAGAAGAGCATTCTGGGGGTGGTGGGAGGTGGTGAGCAAATGGAGAGAAGGTGACAAGGTGCTGGGTGCATGTCAGGGACCAAGTGCACAGGAGCTCACTGGGGACAGGGCATTCAGAACCACGAGGAGGAATGCCAGGTTATTGTCTAAAAAAGGCCTCAGTGCCAGCATTGGTAGTGACTACCAGATAACTCCTTAGTTTTCTTTGTAATAAAATATTTAATGTATTTACCCAGAATGGGCTATATTTCTCAGTCTCCCTCACAGCTGTGGGCAGTCGTGTGATAAAGTTCCAGCCCATGGGACTACAGGGAAAGTTCTATGTGTAGAATTCTGGAATGTGGGCACCATGGCTGGAACTTTAGCAGCTTAGATCGTGAAGCAGAATGTTAAGGATGACAAAGGAGGAAGGAAGGAACTAAGCTCCCTGCTGACTGTAGCACCCCTGGAATTCTGTCTCTGGACTGTTACACAGGAGAGAAATCAACTTCTTTGCAGTTTAAGATATTCTTTTTGGGGGTCTGTCTTAACTTTGCAGAGTAGCTGAACTGATAGGCAAACAAGAGACTTCACCCATTTATCCTGGGGCAGGAGCCAATCCAGAAGATTTTGAGCAGGCAAGTAACACAATGAACATGTAGTGTGAAGGGATAAGAACACAAAATGGTCTGGTAGCAGCTGTGCGGTAGGGATGGAAGGAGGTAGGGCCCAAGAGGCAGCTGTGTGTAGTAACCAAAGCAAGATGAAATAAAAGAGCATGGACTAAAACTTGTTGGTAGGGAGGGGGTCATCCGAAGAACTGGAATAAAAATGTCAAAAATATAGAAGAATAATATTGCTAGAGTTGCTGTAAAGCTTAAATGAGGTCGATATCACTCATTCATTTCCAGTTCTGTTGAACACTTGTAATGTGCCCCACATGGTTGGGGATACACAGGTGGACGAAACTGTTTAGGAACAGAGGCATCCATCTATGCTATGCAGTGCAAGAGAAAGAAGTAAAGGATGAAAAGAGATCATTTCTACAGTGACCTGGCTTAGTGATATACTGGGCATGCATGGATAGCTGGTTGCAATTGATGGAGTTCCACATAGGAAACAAATGAACATTTTTCAAGGTTGCTTATTCATTCATAAAACCTACTAACTACTATATTAGGCACTAAGGTGGCAGTGGGAGGGAGGTAGCAGATAGCAGAGAGAAAAATAGAAAAACCCCTGACTTGCTGCAGCTACCATTGCACATTTTCTCTTTAAATCAGTACAGATTTTCCTTCTTAAATAGATTTCTGTTTAAAAAATAGGTTTTATATTCCTATATAAACAATGCCTGGTTGCTTGGCATATCTGGCAAAAAAGGTGCAAGTGGTACAAATCTGGGGCCAGCATTACACCAGCACCCCATATGGACCAGGGTTTGAAACCTGGCTGCTCCACTTCTGATCCAGCTCCCTGCTGATGCTCCTGGGAAAACAACAGAAAATGGCCCAAATCCTTGGGTCCCTGCACACATGTGGGAGACCTGGGTAAAGCTCCTGGCTCCTGGCTTCGGCCTGGCCCAGCCCCAGCCATTGTGGCTATTTGGGGACTGAACCAGTGGGTTGAAGTTTCCTCTCTCTCTCTCCCCCCCCCCCATCTCTCTGTAACTCTGCTTTTCAAATAAATAAATAATTTTTTCTAAATAAAGTGGTTAAAATGGAGCCACATGTGGGAGGGTCAAGTCCTTCTTTCTCCCCAAGGTTCTGCCTGCCTCTTCTCCTGTTTACATCTTAAGTCTTCTATTTATCTCTGTGACTATGTTTTGAGGCTTACATTTCCATTTCAAAATTATAAGAAAATCCACTAATGAGTTTCACTGTGACAAAGCTTTGTAAATCAAGGAAACTTTGAATAAGAAACTCTTGACACAGAAAACTGTTTTTCACTTTTGTTTATTATGCAGTTGGCCAACCATGAATTGCACTAGGCAGAACCTAGTTTTGTGAATATATTAATATCCTATAATTATCCTGTCAAAGTTTCTACTTAAGTAGATCATATTGTTTCTGCATTCTAGCTGGATGCCATGTACTTGAAAATAATCTGTCCCTTTGAGTAGACCAACAGAGCCCTGCCTGTCAGGCTAAATGAACAGCAGAGGAACGTCCCAAGGTGTTGCTTTTCTTCCAGGAGGCTGCGGCACACCAGTCCTATTCTGATGCTAAATAGATCCAATCTTCCTCACAGGGAAACAGATGTTAATGAACTGCATTCCCACAAATTTTATTCACTTCACATTATTCCAACACTCAGGCAGACAATATTTACAGAAAGATCTCCATTCAAAGTGTAGATGGTGACTTAAATGAACATTGAGCGGGGAGGCACAGATCAAACGATCAAGTGAAAGACTATTAGGGCTTTCAAAACCAACAAAGATCACTGGTGAGTGAGCTGGTTTGCAATCAGGCTTCAGTGCAACTCAAAACTGTCCCAACTCAGTTCAATTAACAGCACTCAATACAAGCATAGCCCATTCATTCATTCACTCACTCCTCACTCAATCAAAGTTGACTTAGCTCCTTCTACCATTTGGGGACCAGGTTAGATGCTAAAATACAAAAGTGAACAAAAGGATTCTTATAGTCTAGTGTATGAGAAAGATAGTCATCAACTTGTCATGTAGGTATAAAATTGCCAACTATGAGGAGTGCTATGTGGAGAAGTAAGTGTGAAACAGCAAAGGATCGGGGTGGATGCTGTGGCATAGCCTGTTAAGCCTCTGCCTACAGTGCTGGCATCCTATATGGGTGCTGGTTCATATTCCAACTGCTCTACTTCTGATCTAGCTCCCTGCTAATGCACCTGGGGAAGCAGTGGCAGATGGCCTAACTACTTTAGCCTCTGTACCTACATGGGAGACCTGGAATAAACTCCTGGCTTCGACCTGGCCCAGCTTGGGCCATTGCAGCCATTTGGGGAGTGAACCAGTGGACGGAAGAGCTTGCTCGCTCTCTCTCTCTCTCTCTCTCTCTCATTCTCTCTCTGTATTTTTGCCTTTCAAATAAATAATTAAATATTTAAGAAAAGAAAGAAACAGCAAAGAATCAAATTTTAGCATGTGTTAAAGTTTGAGACCTGAAGGATGAAGAACCATCAGTGAGACACCCAACAGAGGAAGGAGTCCCAGGCAGAGACAAACAGAACCCATCAAACCTCACTGACGGGCCAGAGGAGCTAAAGGCTCCAGAACACCAGCTGGAATTCTAAAACAGATGACAGGAAGGAACCAAAAGGTAGGTGGGGCCAGATCAGGCAGGTTTTTAGAAGACATGTAAGAAACTTGTTTGGACTGAGTTCTGAGAGCAACGGGTCAGACACACATTTTGAAAACAAGATACCAGTGGCAGGATCAAAAACAAAATCTGTCAACTGGCCCTCAATAACCTTTTACCTCTTCTTCCATAGTCATGGAAGTTCCTCCTGAACATGAGACCACCAGGATAAAGACTACATTTCCCAGCCTCCTTTGCAAGCAAGTGTGTCTCTGGGACTAAATGATGGCCAAAAGCATGTGAGCAGAATTGTCTGGTAGACGATACTTTTCAAGACCTCTTTTAAGAAGCCAGACACATCCATATACTTTGTCCCTTCCTCCCTCCTGCAGCTGAGAAACTAAATGCTGCCATCGTGGAGCATAAGGAAGAAGCCTTGCACAGAGAGGCAACAAGAAAAAAGGGTCCTGGGTTCCTTTAGGAGCCCTGGATGGCTTTGGAAACTTTTTAATTTGTTGAACTATAGTTTATATTTCCTTTTTATATAAAAACAAACAGCATCCATTTAAAATGCACAATTTGATATGTTCTGAGAGTTGTATACATCCCTATAACTACCAACACAAGCAAGGTTCAGAACATTTCCATCACTCTCAAAATATTTCCAGGTACCAGGCCCGCGCCGTGGCTCACTAGGCTAATCCTCCGCCTTGTGGCGCCGGCACAGCAGGTTCTAGTCCCGGTTGGGGCGCCAGATTCTGTCCTGGTTGCCCCTCTTCCAGGCCAGCTCTCTGCTGTGGCCCGGGAGTGCAGTGGAGGATAGCCCAAGTGTTTGGGCCCTGCACCTGCATGGGAGACCAGGAGAAGCACCTGGCTCCTGGCTTCGGATCAGCGCGGTGCGCCGGCCACAGAGCCGCCAGCCGCGGCGGCCATTGGAGGGTGAACCAACGGCAAAAGGAAGACCTTTTTCTCTGTCTCTCTCTCTCTCACTGTCCACTCTGCCTGTCAAAAAATAAATAAATAAAAATAAATATTTCCAGGTACCTTTGTAATTCATCCCTTCTCCACACCCAGCAGAAGACAATCCTTGATTTGCTTTCTTCCACTACAGACTACTTTGTATTTTCTAGAACTTTATACAAATGGTAATCTGTAAGATATATTCTTTTGTGTCTAACTCCTTTCATCTGGCATAATTATTTTGAGATTTATCTATGTTGTTCCATTAATAGTTCAACCTACTCTAACCACCTCCTTGAACCACATTTTCTCTGAACTCCCATGTCTGCACACAAATAAAATTCTGTCTTTTCTCTTGCTAATCTCTTGTCAGTTTAGCTCACGGTTTAATTCATGTGTCAAACTGGCTAAGATTGAATGGATTTATCATGAGGTTTTAAAATGAGTTCTAATATTAATAGCATACCAACACAAAACTTAAAGGATAGTTTCTGGATTATTGGAGATTTTAAAAGGTTTTTCCTTTACCTTTTGATGGTGCATCTAGGAAATAATTACCAGAATTATTTCCTGTACTTTAGGAGGTCTAAATCATATCTGATAATTTAAGAGAATAAGCTATTCTTTTTTTTTTAAATCAAGTACTCAAAACTTTCGACTTTTTTTGAGACACAAACACACGGAGAAACAGAAAAAGATTGCCCATTCACTGAATCACTGTCCAAATGCCCACAATGGCCAGGATTGGGCCAGTGGCAAGTACTTGGGCCATCACCTGCCGCCTTCCAAGGTGTGCATTAACAGGAAACTAGAACTGGGAATCAGATGCAGGATTCAAGCCCAGGTACTCCAGTATGGGATGCTGATGTCCTAGTTCATGTCTTAATTGCTAGGCCAAACACTTGCACCCCGCCTTTTAGTATTTTTAACAATTCCCCCAAATCAAATTACAAATGAAGACTTCCTGCCTTGAATTGACTTTGATATCAAGTGGACTCCTAGAAAAGCTCAGAGGATTTGTTCTTTTACCTTGCAAATAAAAATGTTAGGCCATTTTAGTGTATTTGATGTTCTAAATTATATAGGAAGCATTGTCAAGTAAGAAAAGGTGCTTAATCATCCCTATGTTTATTTGTGGGGGTATATGTTATCAATATAAGTATTTCAGAAATCATATAAGTATATTACTCAGCTTTCCATCACAATAAGCAAATGTTTGAGGCAGGCTAACTTTATAAGGGAAAAAAGTTCACTTTGACTCACAGTTCTGGAGGGTCATAGTCCCATATCAAGTAGTCCCCAGTGGTTTGGTGTCTGGTGATGGCATTCTTGTGGATAGAGTTTAGAGAGGGTGCAGGGCATCACATCACAGGAGTTGTGTATGACTACATCTTTCTGTCTCCTTATAAACCCAGATTCAATCATAGGGCTCCACCCTAAGGACCTAATCTTATCCAATCTCTTACCAAAGGCTTCACCTCTTAACACCATAACTGGATTAAGTCCCACCCTCTTAGTACCATTAACATGAGGTTTTGGGAACTAAACTCTTGCATGAGTTCAGGGGACATATATTCAAACTATAGCATAGTGATAAGGCTTCTAGAAAACCAGCAATGTCCTTGATGTCTTGATTTAATGTGATCAGTCATAATTCCAGTTCTTATCTTTAAATGTTGACTGTCACAGAGGCAATCAAATTTCCTTGTTATGTTATGGTGAACTCTCATTGAATCTTTTAACAACGGCCAACTTATGTCTTTGGTTGTTTCACTCTGATGCTTTCCCAAATGCTCTTGCAAACCAGCCATAGGCCAAAGTGCTTCACTTTCTATTTCTTTTTAAAGATTTATTTTATTTATTTGAAAGTCAGAGTTATACAGAGAAGGAGAGGCAGAGAGAGAGAAAGGTCTTCCATCTGCTGGTTTGCTCCCCAAATGGCCACGACAGCCAGAGCTCAGCCAATCAAAGCCAAGAGCCAGGAGCTTCCTCACGGTCTCCCACATGGGTGCAGGGGTCCAAGGACTTGGGCCATCTTCTGCTTTCCCCGACCATAGCAGAGAGCTGGAGTGGAAGCAGAGCAGCCAGGACTCGAACCGGCGCCCATGTGGGATGTCGGTTTTGCAGGCAGCGGCTTTACCTACTATGCCACTGCACCAGACCCAAAAGTGCTTCACTTTCAACCAAAGAGTCTGTCTCAGAAACCCAGGGGAAGTGCTGGCACTGCGGCTCAATAGGCTAATCCTCTGCCTGTGGTGCCAGCACACTGGGTTCCAGTCCCGGTTGGGGCGCCGGATTCTGTCCCGGTTGCTCCTCTTCTAGTCCAGCTCTCTGCTGTGGCCCGGGAGTGCAGTGGAGGATGGCCCAAACCTTGGGCCCTGCACCCACATGGGAGACCAGAGAAGCACCTGGCTCATGGCTTCGCATCAGCGCGGTGCACTGGCCGCAGTGGCCATTGGAGGGTAAACCAATGGTAAAGGAAGACCTTTCTCTCTGTCTCTCTCTCTCTCACTGTCCACTCTGCCTGTCAAAAAATAAATAAATAAATAAGAAACCCAGGGAAAGGCCTATACCACATACTCAAAAGTACAGACTTCTGATAACATTGCCTAAATAAGTTTAAGGTCATACCACCAGACTGTTTTCAAAGCTAATGCAGAAGCTGATAGGTTCATAATATTGTTAATTTAAGATCAAGCAGAATAAGAATTAATTGCATGGGACTGAATGAACTGATGAAGAATAATTATAATGTGTAAGGTCTTTTTCTCCTGGGACATAGTTGGTTCTTTAATGTACTGTTTTCTATATATAAAGACTCCTTTCTCTTTACTCTTAAACTACCTATAATTTACAACAACTTAGTATATTATATTTTTGTAAACAAAAATGAAACCTGCATCCTTTTCTCCCTACTTAATCCCTCTAGAATTCAGAAACTTTTGTCAGGATTCTTATGTTCATGGCAATGTGGTTGTCTGCATAAATTCCATAGCAATCTATTGTCTTTGCAATGGGATGTAATAAGAATTAGTGGTTATATTACTAATGCTTTGACTGGATTATAACATTTAAGAATGATGGTCATAGAATCAATATAACCAGATAGTTTTAAGGAACTACATTTGACTTTAAGAAGCCAATGATTAGAAGGCCATCTTGAAAAAACCTGGCCTGGAACCTGGATTACAGGTTCTCAGCCTTAAAGAAAATTTTGAAGTCACTTCCTGGCAGTCTCAGGAAACACAGGATATTTTGAGAAACTCACCTAAATCTGTACATACTGCAAGTTAAGTTTGATGGGAAGACTTTGGCTTAGCTTCCTAGCTTTGAGAGTCTTTTAAAAGCCCAATCTGAGATTCCTCTAAACAGTTACAATAAAGCAAACGTTTTAAAAAGGATTATGAAGCCAATTACAATTTTTCTGCACTTATGCAAATGATCAGATCAAATTTAATGAGACTAGACTTTTTTTTTTTTTTTTTTTTGGACAGGCAGAGTGGACAGTGAGAGAGAGAGAGGCAGAGAGAAAGGTCTTCCTTTTCCATTGGTTCACTCCCCAATGGCCATTGCGGCTGGCATGCTGCGGCCGGCGCACCGCACTGATCCGAAGCCGGCACCCTGGGTTCTAGTCCCGGTAGGGGCGCCAGATTCTGTCCCGGTCGCTCCTCTTCTAGTCCAGCTCTCTGCTGTGGCCCGGAAGTGCAGTGGAGGATGGCCCAAGTGCTTGGGCCCTGCACCCGCATGGGAGACCAGGAGAAGCACCTGGCTCCTGGCTTCTAACCATCTGTTTGAGTCACATTTTTCTGTGAACTTCCATGTACTCACACGAATAGAAATCTTGCTAACGTGTCTTTTGTCAGTTTAATTTGCAGTCATCTAATTATTGAACATTAAAAGGGTAGAGGAAAAGGTTTTTAACCCCCTAGGGTAAATGAAGGATTGTCTGCCCCACAGGTGATATTAAATCGATAGCTACCCCTATTACAATAATTCTTCCATATGTCCAATGGACTCCACTGGGATTCACAGAACTGGAGCATTCCCGAGGTAAAGATGGAGTGAAAAATTGTTCCCACTCCACACTGGCTTGTGTCTTAAAACCTTCATGCCGCCTGAACACTTGCTCTCCTCAAGGCCTCTAGGGACTTCACCCAGATGCAATAACAGGGTTTTATTTTTATTGCCCTGCATTGGTTGGCAAGACTTTAACAACCACTTACTTGACATTTAATTGGGTCCTTAAGAATGGTTTAGTTTTTTTAAAATAGTTATGACCTTCTCAGGGGACATTTAAAAAGTAGTTTTCAAGAGTTTAGCAACTTGAATTCAAGCAATCTAAAATGGCACCTCTGCCAGCTACCACCATGCAGAGTGCAGTACAACAAGAGAGAAGAGCATGGGCATTCAGTCCAATGAGAACTAGGAGACCTGCTCTAGGACAAATGGCTGGCCCCATTTTCCAAATAACTGGGATTGGGAGAAAAGGGGGCTGGAGCGGGAGGGGGAGTCATTACAGGTCACATAGACTCAAGGGATACTTCAAACACAATGTTGTTTTTGGATTTTGATTCCAATAAACCAAGAGTCAAACAGCTATCTGAGAAAATTGGGAAAAATTTAATGTGAACTTGGCATTAGAAGGTTCGATTAGAATTGAATCGAGGAAGCAGGGGTGGAGGGGGAGGAGCATTGTGGCATAGCGGGTAAAGCCTCTATACCTGTGAAGCCAGAGTCCCATATGGGTATCAGTTTGAGTCCTGGCTGCTCCACTTCTGATCCAGCTCTCTGTTAATGCCCTGAGAAAGGCTGCAAAGGATGACTGGAGTGTTTGTATCCCTGCCACACACGTGGGAGACCCGGATGACGCTCCTGGCTCCTGGTTTCAGCCTGGCTCAGGCCTAGTCATTGCAGCCATCTGGGAAGTGAACCAGAGGATGGAAAAATCTCTCTTTATCTTTCCCTCTCCCTCTGTTATTCTGTCTTTCAAAATAAATAAATAAATCTTTAAAAAAGAGAACTGAATTGTGGATTGTTGTTTATTTTCTTTTTTTTTTTTTTTTTTTGACAGGCAGAGTGGACAGTGAGAGAGAGAGACAGAGAGAAAGGTCTTCCTTTGCCGTTGGTTCACCCTCCAATAGCCGCCGCGGCCGGCGCGCTGTGGCCGGCGCACCGTGCTGATCCGATGGCAGGAGCCAGGAGCCAGGTGCTTTTCCTGGTCTCCCATGGGGTGCAGGGCCCAAGCACCTGGGCCATCCTCCACTGCACTCCCTGGCCACAGCAGAGGGCTGGCCTGGAAGAGGGGCAACCGGGACAGAATCTGGCGCCCCGACCGGGACTAGAACCCGGTGTGCCGGCGCCGCAAGGCGGAGGATTAGCCTAGTGAGCCGCGGCGCCAGCCCGGATTGTTGTTTATTGTATAAAACAGTGACAATTGATTGTGCCTGTGTTTGTATATATAGGGAGGGGCTTCCTTATCTTTAGAGATACACAGTAAAGTTATGTGTTAGAAATTTTAATACCTGCAGTTCACTTGAAATATACCAGAAAATAATGGTGTTTTGGGGGGATGGGAGACATAGATTTAAAAAATAACAGAAAAATGTTGATAATTATTATTTGAATAATTCCCTAATTAGCACAGTGTAAAATAGGAGGAATTTTCTTTTAGGGGCCTATTTCTAGAAATCAACACTATTGCAAGCAATTATAATAAACAGTAACTCTTCTGAGTAGTGTGTGCTGGTGCCAAGAATGCTATAGACAATATCTCTATCTCATTTAATCCACACAAAAATCTCATGGAGCAAGATCTACAAATATTCCCATTTTCAAATGAGGAAATAAAGTGCTTAAGTGGCTTGCTCAGTGTTACACAGTAAGGAAAGTAAAAGCAAAGATTGAGCTCTTCTCATTTAACTCTGAGCTCCCCATTCTGAACTAGTCTAAGCCTGTAGCATACATAATTCTAAAGGTCACACCACTTTGCAAGGTAGGCTAATAACAGTTGAGGGAATTAAGACTTAGAGAAATGAAGTAGCACAAGAGAGGCCCAACAGCTAACATCTATGCAAGAGGGTGAACCACAGGGCACAGGATATCCAGTATCAGAGATTAGCAGACAATATGATGGATGTGTGGAAAGACTGACCCAGGCTTGGCACCCAAAGGGTCACGTGATTCCTAGTTCATCACCTTCTTTGTACTTGAAGAACCAAGGCCCAGAGAAGGTTTATATATTGCCCTGGGGGAAACAGCAGAGTAGTGGCAGCAGTACAAAAAGGACACAGATCTGTCAAACAGCACTTTTTCTACCTCCCAAGCCTGCCTTGGTAAGCTACACTTAGAGGGTGCCTGCTGAACATGTTTGATCTAGGAACGTTTTCCCTGTTGTAAAGGACTATAGCCAGCATCCAGCGCCTGATCACCTGAGACCAACCCTGCCCCTCCTGCAGGCAGCCTTAAAAGGATTGCTTAACCCTTCTCCACCAGACATGTGACCCAAGCTACAACCTGCACACTCTCTCCTGAGAATATGGGTTTTTGCTCTGCTTTATTTTGCTAAAAAAAAAAAATCCCTGTTTTTGTTTAAAGAATTCAGAGTCAACATCTATTATTTATTCACAATCTAAGGCCCTTTAAAAATTAAGCTTTTTTAGTTAAAAGTGTTACAAAATCTAATCCAAATACAGTTAAGCAAAAAAGGGAATTTAATGCCTAGACCAGGAAAATGCAAACCATTTCTCTTGGGTCAAATCCTACCCACCCCACTTCCTGCCTTGTAAATCATTTTGTTGGAACAAAGCAATGCCTACTGGTTTATGTGTTATCTCTGGCTTTTGTGCTCAAATGGTGAAGATGAGTAGCTGTGACAGAAGCCATATGGCCCACCTAGCCTAAAACCCTGACTCTCTGGCTGTCGATGCTGATCCGTGACTTAGACAGATGAAAAGCCAGGTGCAGCTTGAACAAGAGGCTCAAGTGACATTTCTCAAGGCCAGTACCTCTGTCAGCTTCTCTCTGTTTGCCTCCTTGGGTTAGCTTCTCAGGCTCTCCCATGGAGTGGTATGAAGACTGCAACCATACACATCAACATCTGCTCAGCTTCAGCCCCTCCACAGGCAAATAAATCTTGAATAAGACACTCATTGGCCCTAATCAGCCTTTGGCTGGTTAAGAGAGATGGAACTTGCTGATTAGCTTAAGAATTAGGGCTCCCCAGGTGCTGAGAGTGGATAAACCAGGGCTATGCTGACACATAGTAATAACCAGGAATCCAAGGGAAAGGGAACAGAGAGCCCCGGTTGCAATATTTGTTGAATTCCATCGTGTACAACTTTGTGCACCTAGCATGGCTGACTTTAAGCAATCAACATAATGTCACTGAACACAACTTTGGAAATAGACACCTGAAGCACAACATTATGAAGAATTTCCATCACACAATAATATGGGCAATAATACCCTCCACGGGGTAGATATTGTCAAAATATAGGAAAACCAATAGGAAGTAATGAACTTTGAATACTTACTACTTTTGCTCTTAGTATGTTATTTAATTGCATATTTATATAACTTACTTTTTTTATTTTTTATTTTTATTTTTTTGACAGGCAGAGTGGACAGTGAGAGAGAGAGACAGAGAGAAAGGTCTTCCTTTTGCCGTTGGTTCACCCTCCAATGGCCGCCGTGGTCGGCGCGCTGCGGCCGGCGCACAGCGGCTGGCGCACAGCGCTGATCCGATGGCAGGAGCCAGGTACTTATCCTGGTCTCCCATGGGGTGCAGGGCCCAAGTATTTGGGCCATCCTCCACTGCACTCCCTGGCCACAGCAGAGAGCTGGCCTGGAAGAGGGGCAACCGGGACAGAATCCGGTGCCCCGACCGGGACTAGAACCTGGTGTGCCGGCGCCGCAAGGCAGAGGATTAGCCTAGTGAGCCGCGGCAACGGCCTATATAACTTACTTTTTAACAGTGACTATGTTTGACAGTTGGCTTGTGCTTAACCATTGACTCTGAGCCACTGGCTCCAGCATGGTATTGGACTAAACCCGCTCAAACCATTATGGGGAATTCTTTTACCAGAATACAAATAAATAGGTATTAGATGATAAAAACTAAGCCAAATCAATCAACACAAGTATTCACTATGGAAACTTACTGATAGTTTAGATAATATGGGAAGCAGTGTGTGGCTTCAAGGAAGGAAACTATTCACTCCAGGGATGAATGCAACAGGGGTATTTAGCAGGAATTGGATTCAGGAGCAATCAGAGATGTGTGTGCTTGTATGGGCTGCACATTATCCTCAAGAATCTTTAGAAAGCATTAGATTTATGCTGATTTAAGGTATGCCCTCCAAACAGGTAAAGGAACCTATTACCTCATACTGACAGCTGATCCAGACAGATTCATACAAAGAAATAAGGCCACTCGGGAGGAGAGCCAGACTCCAAGAAAATTTAAAGGCCCAATCCCATGGGAAGACAGATACATATTAAATGCCCTTCCTATATTGAACAGAATTCATTGATCGCAAATGGACTCTAGAAGCATTATTAATATAAAGACTAATAAATGTCTTAGATCTGGATGGTGCTTGACATGTCTCAAAGGATAGTCCCATGCACCAGCTAACTTTGATGCCCATGCTCACTCTCTGGAAAAGGCACTATCTCTACAAATTAGAAAACAAATGTAAATAGTTATAGGTGGCAACTCAGTTGTACCTGTGATTCATATCTAATTCCAAACCCTTTCTATTCTAAGAGCTAAAATTTCACAAATTATATGCTTCTGTCTTGGATGTGTCCATGTATCCACATGTCAAAGAGAGAACTAGCAGTCACTGCAAGAAGAAATTCTAGCTTACTAAAATTTGCTTCAATTTAGATGTTCATTTTCATGGCTAATGATTGCATTAACATGTTCTTTTGCATTGACAAAATATACTGGTACCACACATCCTATGTTAACATTCACATCGTTTTGATTATTCGAAGCCTTTTTTTTTTTTTTTTTTTTTTTTTTACAGTAAGAGAGAGAGAGACAGAGAGAAAGGTCTTCCTTTTCCGTTGGTTCACCCCCCAAAATGGCCACTATGGCAGGCACGCTGTGCCGATCCGAGCCAGGTGCTTCTTCCTGGTCTCCCATGCGGGTGCAGGGCCCAAGCATTTAGGCCATCCTCCACTGCCTTCCCGGGCCACAGCAGAGAGCTGGACTGGAAGAGGAGCAACCAGGACTAGTGCCTGGCACCCCAACTGGGACTAGAACCCGGGGTGCCGGCGCCGCAGGTGGAGAATTAGCCAGGTGAGCCATGGCGCTGGCCAAAGCCTTTCTTAAAATATTATTCACTCCTCCAATAGCAAGAGGTCTGGAATTATTTTCACCCTAGACAGAGAAGGAATTGGAGACTCTGAAAGTCTAACGAACTTGACTATTAGCCATTAGAATCACAATCCAGCCAGGTTACCTGATCTAGTAGTTATCTTAGGAAGCTGCACATTGGTAGCCTTTGGCTCTTAAATCATGCAGTTGATCTTGGTATCTGAACCTGCCCTGACAATCCAAGTCTCCTTGCTAGATATAAAGGCAATTGTTTGGGACCTTGGGACCTCGGCTGGCGCACAGCGCCAATCGGAAGCCAGGAGCCAGGTGCTTCCTCCTGGTCTCCCATGCGGGTGCAGGGCCCAAGCACTTGGGCCATCTTCCACTCCTTCCTGGGCCACAGCAGAGAGCTGGCCTGGAAGAGGAGCAACCAGGACAGAATCTGGCGCTCCAACAGGGACTAGAACCTGGGGTGCTGGCGCCACAGGTGAAGGATTAGCCTAGTGAGCTGTGGCGGTGGCCCCTCTTCAGCATCTTAACTCTTCCTTTTATTGGAGAATTCACTTCTGCCTCATTTTCAACTACACAGTAGGGATTGGGCTGACTCCATGTTGGATTTTGATTTTCTAATACAGTCAGCCTAGCTTAGACTTTTAGCCATATGATTGGATAAAGTATTGTCACATGACCTAACTTGGACCACTAGGAAGTTGTGAATTCCAAGTCTTCAGCAGGAGATATTAGGAGATACTAGGAGAGATTCCTTTTCTTCCTGTAGATGATGGGGAATGATGGCTACAACTGCTTCAGCTGTTTTGCTGTCATGAGCAGGGAGTTGGGAGCTACCAGGGAAGGGGGACATACGTCTGTGGACAAAGTATGAAGTTGGTAATAATACAGCAGAATAAGGATATAGAGAAAGTTTCAATCTTTGATGACATTTGAACTGCCAGAAAAAAATCCTCAATAGAGGCCAACACCTACTCCACACTTCTCAGTTATGTGAGTTACAAGGTTCCTTCTATTACTGAAGCCTTCAAAGTATGTTTTCAGTGACTTGTAAACAAGAGTTTCATCTGATGTGAGGAACCTCCCAATCCGATCTAAGCAGAACCCTTTAAGATAAGGAGTAACTGGACTAGTTCAGTTCTCTTGGCATAGGATATATATTATTCACACTGCTTGCTTCTGCAATTTCCTTTATTCCCTGTATTTCATAAGTACCTGTTCAGGAGTTAATAATCCATTTTATTCCCCAGCAGGAGAGGGAAAAATGTTGGCTATTAAATACCTCTATTATCAGAAAAGCTTTGAAGTGTGATGTAGACTATTAGCGCCTTACTAGTAAAAAAAAAAAAAAAATGGGAAAAGTCATGGGAACCCAGGTCTGATTAGGCCAAGCATCCATGATCATCTTCTTTTGTGAAATTTGAGCCTCTGGTGTTTGCTTTATAGTATAAACCTTCTTTTCTGCCTTCTCTCATCTGTTTTCCCTTTTATTTATCCTGTGATCCTGCCCCTCCTCAATTCCTGTGCACCTCTCCACATATCCAGGACCTTTCCCTGGCTTACTCCATAGCTGCTCTAACCCCCAGCTCATCATACCAATTTCTCTCTCCCATGAAATTCTGTCTTGCTGCAGGCTTATGCATTCCAAAATTTCCCCTCACTTTTTTCTTCTTTACCAATCACCTTCACTTTTAGTTAGATGTTAGATAAACAAATTTATTAAGCTGTATCACACACAGTGTACATGATTCACAACTGACAGTAACTCTATGCATGCATCCTTCTCAGATGTGCTGAAAACAAATCCAATGAGAATGGCAGGGGTCTATGCATTCAACAAATCAAAGGTTGGATGGAAATTAGCCAATTAATCCCATGGCTCTCATCTAGTGTATTATGTGGTATAAATAGTACCTAACCATTTATTTATATCATTGACTTGAATAAATAACCAGGGTAGTTGTTTGGCACAGCAATTAAGTTGCCATTTGGGATGCCTGCATCCTATAGCAGAGTGCCTGGTTCGAGTCCCGGCTAATTTACTTTTGGATACTACTTCTTATTAATGTTCACCCTGAGAGGTAGCCAGTGATGGCACATGTGCTTGGGTCCCTTCCATCCATGTGATTGAGTTCTGGGCTCCTGGTTTCAGCTTGGCTGTTATGGGCACTTAAGGAGTGAACCACCAAATGGTTCACTCTGAGATCTCTGTCTGAGATCTCTCCATCTCTTTGGATTTGAAACAATAAAAATAAATAAAAAATTTAAGGGGCTGGCACTGTGGCACAGCAGGTTAATGCCCTGGCCTGAAGCGCCAGCATCCCATATGGGCACTGGTTCAAGTCCCAGTTGCTCCACTTCCGATCCAGCTCTCTGCTATGACCTGGGAAAGCAGTGGAGGATGGTCCAAGTCCTTGGGCCCCTGCACCCATGTGGGAGCCCCGGAGGAAGCTCCTGGCTCCTGGCTTTGGATCGGTGCAGGTCCAGCCATTACGACCAACTGGGGAGTGAACCATAGGATGGAAGACCTCTCTGTATCCCTCTCTCTCTCCCTCTCTCTCTCTCTCTCTCTCTCTCTCTGTGTGTGTAACTCTGACTTTCAAATAAATAAATCTTTAAAAAATTAAAAAATTTTAAGTAAAGCAAAGAAAGATAAGTAGATCTATATTAAAGCCCAGGGATTTCTGTTTACCAGCTAACACCTATAACAGCTAAAATTCTTATATCCAGCTTATATACAGGACTTCTATAAATCAGTAAGAAAATTTAACACTTGAACAGACACTTCCCAGAAGAGGACATCCAAATTGCTAATACACTTAAGTAAGTGCACAATCTTAGTCACTAGGAAGATGCCAATTAAAACCACCAGAAATCAGAAAGAGAACCAACAGATGTCTCCTAACTCTGCTCATGGAAATGAAAATAGTTACAGCTTAGCAGCTACTAAATAGGCTAATATCTGCTGATCATAAGCAACCTAAAGTTCAACGTGCAAAACCTAGACCAATGATTCCAATCCTACACACAATAGAGAAGTAGTCATACAATAATGAACACAGTTCGCTACCCAGCACCTCCACCAGAAAAAAAAAAATAATGAACACAGCCCCAATTTATGGGGAGTTGCCTTCTAAAGTCTGAATGAAAGCTGATAAATACCCCCAAGGCCTTGAACCTTCCCTGAATTGTCCATAAAGTATAGTATACAGATGTACTGTCTCTACCATTCAGTGTTTGCTAAACATAACAAAGTTCACTTGATCCTCATAACTCTCATGAGACAGGTGCTGTCAACCCAATTTAACAAATGAGCTCAGAGAGCTACAATCACTTGCCCAAGGTCACATAGCTAATTCAGCAAAGAGCTGGAGTTTAAACCTAACCTCAGGCTCCACAGTTTCCATGCTCGTATCCTTTCTGTAATACTTCTGCAGCTTCTTGCCTTCATTCAGATAGGCGAGCCCTGGAAGTAAAGGCAGAAAAAAGACTGACGTTTCCCTGTGCCCCAGTGTCCCCTGCCCCTGTTTCATCTATCAATGCAGATGCTTGCCTGTTCCTTCTAGAAGTAAGGTTTGGGTTTTCTTCTTCTCTCTCCAGATTTCTCTTCAGAATCTTTGTCTAGGCCAGGAGTCAGCAAATTGCTGCCCATGAGTCTACTCCAACTGACCCTGTTTCCCCAAGGGTTGATGGGAGCACATCAAGGGCCCTAGGTCTGTGTATCATCTGTGGCTGCTTTTGCCCTACAAAGGCAAGGTTGAATCATTGCAACACAGACCACATGACCCTCAGTGCCTAAAATATTAACTATCTGGCCCTTTACAGAAAAGTCTGCTGATCCCTGGCCTAGAATAATAAACCTTCTTAGCAGTTTAATGCCTGATAAAGACCAGAAGGAAGTTGATCTTGTCAGATCTTGGTCCTGAACCACAAGTTTCTGGTCACTTAGTCCCTCTCTCCAGAGCAGTATTTAGAAGCTCTGGGTTCTGGAGAATTCCAAGGGGTTCCAAATCTGCAGTCTGCTCCTTCCTCTGGCAGCTAATCCTAGAAGAACCTGGTTGGAGCCAGGCAGCTACAGCCATCTATGTGAACTGCATTTATGTCTAATTGCCATGCAGCACACTCTTGATTTGGCATATTCTGTACAATGTTACATTAAATTTATTGCAAACTTTATTTGATCCTAACACATGTTCTATTTTTATAACTAGTTGCTTGTGGAATATGGCCAATTGTTTAAAACTGACACAGAATCAAAGGGAATTCTGGGCAGGAAGACAAGGCTATTAGCTCATACCTGAATTAATTCTTAATGTGTAGCTGATGAAGGGAAACCACTCCAAAGCTAACAGCCCAAAAAAGAAGTTGAGATTTCCTAAACCAAATATAAAGAAAGAACTATTAGTAAGTTTATGGATTCTGGAATGACTTAAAAACTTCTCAAAGCCCAAACTAGCAGCTAAGATTAAATAATCTCTGTCTTCATTAAAGCCTTCAATAAAATAACATGGGGATTTCCTGATTTCATCAAGACTTCACCAACTTGAATCTTATACCAGTAAAAGAGTCAAATATACTTTTCTATCCTAACAGTTCAATTCAAGGCTTAAGTTTTTAATAGTAATAGCTAAGATTTTCTAAACTTTTAAATTAGAGTGCACTATCATTTAATCTTCCCAATTGCCATAAATAAATATCAATATCTCTATATTACAAAGAAAGAAAGTAATGTGCAAAGTGATTAAATAAATTGCAACAGTTCCTGGGGCCGGCACTGTGGTGTAGCAAGTAAAAGCTGTCGCCTGAAGTGCCAGCAGCCCATATGAACCCGCATGGGAGACCCGGAAGAAGCTCCAGGATCCTGGCTTCAGATCAGCACAGTTCCAGCCATTGCAGCCATTTGGGGAGTGAACCAGCGGATGAAGACCTCTCTCTCTCTTTCTCTGTCTCTGTAACTTTGCCTTTCAAATAAATTTAAAAAAAATTTTTTTAAAAAGAATTCCCAACATCATCTACATATCTACATAGCTCTATTTGTTCTTCTATGTGCTTCATAATCTCTTATATCCACACATCATCAAAAAGTTATGAGAGCCCATTTTATATTGAGACAAGTCCCATTTATATTAGGGATTAGGACATTTGTTCACAAGCATCAATTGCAATCCCACTAGACATGTTTTGTGGACATGATTTCAATTCATCTTCCCAACAACCACAACAATTCTCTCCTTATCTTTATTTTTCAGATGAGTAACCTGAGACCCAGCGAGGTAAAATAGGTTGCCCAAGGTCACAGGTTTAGTAAACAGAGTAGGTCTTTGATTGGGAAACAGAAATCTGCCTGTCTGCAATGTACTCAGACCTAGGAAAGCAGGAAAATCAGGAAGTCAGGAAAGCACCATCTTCATGCACCCATGAATTAAGTTGTAGGTGTGGAGCCATGATGTGTCTGATGGGGTAAGACTGCAGGTCAGAGCCGAGACTGGGCCAAACAGCTCTGCCAACAAAAAAGAATAAGGAATTTGAAGTTCCCAAGAGGCAGAGAGAGAGAGAACAAGACTGGCAATCAGTGTGGGGGAAAGGGCATCAAGGGAAGCCCTGAAAGCACAGCCAATTGGGACTTTGGGGAAGAGAAACCCTGGGAGATGTCAAAGTTGGTTGGTGGGTGCATTTGCACGTGTATATGTGTGTGTGTGCATGTGTGTGTAGTATATGTACCCTTATCCCTTTCCTAGACTTCACCACAATATTGTGATTGCTGTCCACCTGGACCGCTGATGTGTACAAAGATTCTCTTAGGGTAACTCACTGAGTTACCCAAGATCTGCAAGGCAAACATAGATTGCTTATGAGGGTAGAGGCACCCAAGCCCAAGGGACTAGCTGACTTCCTATCCAAGTTACATAAATAATTTTCAGGGAATTTATTTCAATCCCTTCTTGCCAACCACATGATTCCATGGAATTAAATATTCTTTAGTACCAGGCACTAACCAAGAAAAAGACCCAGGACAGGGTATTTGAGTCTCAACTTCTATACTCCTTACTATGAAACAGATGCTTTACCCACATTAACTCCTCGAACACTCACAACAACCCAATGTAGCTACTGTGGTCACCATTTTACACATGATGAACTGAAAAAAGGTTAAATAATTGTGATAAGACCACCCAACTCCTATTAAGAAGCACAGCTGAGACTTGAAATTGGGGATTTTTAAAACCTTTTTTAAAATTTGAAACATATTTAACTCTTTGAATCTTGAATATTGGTGTAACTTAAAACTTTTTTCTTGAAGCAAAGTAAAGCACATAAGAGTATCAAGATTAAGAAATCCCCAATAGAAGGGCGGCGCCGCGGCTCACTAGGCTAATCCTCCGCCTTGCGGCGCTGGCACACCGGGTTCTAGTCCCGGTCGGGGCACCGGATTCTGTCCTGGTTGCTCCTCTTCCAGGCCAGCTCTCTGCTGTGGCCCGGGAGTGCAGTGGAGGATGGCCCAAGCCCTTGGGCCCTGCACCCCATGGGAGACCAGGATAAGTACCTGGCTCCTGCCATCAGATCAGCGCAGTGCGCCGGCCGCAGTGCGCCGGCCGTGGCGGCCATTGGAAGGTGAACCAACGGCAAAAGGAAGACCTTTCTCTCTGTCTCTCTCTCTCACTGTCCACTCTGCCTGTAAAAAAAAAAAAAATCCCCAATAGAGGCTGGTGTTGTAGTGTAGCTGGTTGGCATCACTTGAGACACTAGCATCTCACATTGGAGTACAAGTGTTCATGTCCCAGCTGCTCCATATCCGATCCAGCTCCCTACTAATGCACCTAAGAAGCGGAAGATGGTCCAAGTGCCTGGACCCCTGCCATCCACTTGAGAGTCTCAGACGGAGTTCATGCCTTCATCCAAGCCCTAGCTGTTGCAGCCATTTGGGAAGTGAACCAGTGGATGGAAAAATCTCTGTCTCTCCCTCTTTCTCTGACACTCTGCTTTTCAAGTAAATAAAACACATCTTTTTTTCCAAAAAAGAAACCTCCAATAATATGACTGATAACTGCTTTTCTTTTTCCTGCTCCAAGCAAGAGTAAGTCATCACAAATGGAACTCCAAGTAAGCTATGTGATCAGGTTTGATCTGGTCCGTTTCCTCTCTCCTTGAGGCAGAAAGAAGACTGAGAACTAACCATTTGGTGCAATTGGAGGTGGGAGGAGGGTTTTTCTGTTAGAAGAATCATTAACTTTTATAGTCATTTTCACAATGACATTAAGCCATTTACTTGGCAATTACACAGGGAATAAACACGGATAGGGCACTCTGCAAGCACAGCTGCACACGAACATCTGGTGTGGCCTCTGGATTTCAGGAGGACATGTCTGCCAGCAGAGCAGCTCCCCTGGAGAGGCCCACACTGGGCCCTTAGACGCTGGAGCAGAGGTGCAGCTGCTGTATCAGTCTGTAAGTCAGAAAGGGGGCATTGCCTAGGCTGGGGAAATGTACACTTGGTTCTACCAGGGTTTTTCCAAATGTTCATGGAAATGGAATTAAAAAGTAAGTTTACTGGGGCTAGTCTTATGGCATAGCAGGTTAAACCACCACTTGTGAAAACGGCATCCCATATCAGTTGGAGTCCAGGCTGCTCCACTTCCGATCCTGCTCCCTGATAATGCATGTGGGAAGGCAATGGATGCTGGCCCAAATATTTGGAATCCTGTAACCTGTGTTGAAGATCTAGATGGAGCTCTTAGTTCCTGACTTTGGCCTGACCCAGCCCTGAACATTGCAGGCATGTAGGGTATGAATGAGCAGATGGACGATCTCTCTGTCTCTGTCACTCCCTATCTCTGTGTGTCACTCTACCTTTCAAATAAATAAAAACAATTTTTAGAAAATAAGCTTATTTGAAACAAAAAAATTTGAAACTCAGGCATATAAAGGATTTTCAAGCTATTCATGAAAAATTCATGTCATGAAAAACCTATGTATGAACTTCAGAAAAACTTTCTTGACCCAAAATAAATTTATCTTTCAATTCCATTCTTCCCTGAATTAGTGGAGAACATTTGGTACAGTGGTTAAGATGCTGTTTGGGGCACCCATATCCCATATCATAGTACCTGGATTCAAGTCCTGGCTCTACCTCTGATTCCAGATTCCTGCTAATGCACCCCTGGGAGGCAACAGGTGATAGCTCAGGCAGTCTGGCTTCAGATCCCATAGTCTGAACCACTTTCTTCCCTCAATGCTTGTATAGCATTTAACCATTGATCAACAGTCCTTAAAATTACTGCTATTCCTCTGTCTCTCCAAAGCTGAATATTGTCTGAGCCAGTACATGTCCTTCTACTTCTACCCCACTGTAGTTCATTATCCATAGATCTTGAATGATGCACAGCATATTAGGAATTCAAAACTTCTCACTTGCCACCAGCAATTTGTCCTCATTGCCATCTAGCTAGCAAATGAGCCAACTTCTAGAACTCCATCTTAAGAACTTATTTCTTATGAAAATATTTAGTGCCAAGAAGGCCTTCAGCCAAGGATTCCAGTCCAGTAGATAATCTAGAACATGAAGGAAGCACCATCAGGGAAGTGAGAAGCACCAGTAGGCAAGGATAGGCCAGTAGATGCTACTTTATCAAGCAAGTTGCCACAGTGGGCTTCATACTGCTGGAAAACACTAAAATATTTGATCCTTGGGGTTATCCTTCTGAGCAGCAATGGAATTGGGTTAATTTTATGAGCTTTGGCCAGTCATTGGTTAAAGGCTGCTGGGGAGGTGGTAGTGGTGGTGTCAATTAGTGAGCCTGTCCAGCCTGCCTTGTGCATGGGCTGAGTGGACACAGGTAGCCAGAGAAAGCCCTTAAGTGAAAAAGTGCAGATCTCGACATTGAAAGCAAGATCAGTGTGCCAAGGGACAAGGGAAGGAAACCAACAACAGCATTAATAAGGAGAACAGAAAGAGGTGTGATCTTGAGAATGCAATGAGTGAGCTTAGGGAAGACAAGATTGTCAAGACAAGTCAAAGAGCATTTCCAGTTTCCTAATTCTTATTTTATTTCATGCTCTTCTCATTCTAAGGTGTGGCTGCTTAGCTAAGCCATTCTTAGTAAAAGATTTGTCACCTCTTAGTGACAAATATAGCACTGATACGACATTTTCATAATTTCAGGTATGCATCTCTGCTTGGATGGGGAAGGAAATAATGCAGGGAGCTGGATCCAAAGTGAAGCAGCCAGGACTCGAACTGCCACCCATATGGGACACTGGTGCCGCAGACGGCAACTTAACCTGCTACACTACAGCTCAGACCCCGTTTATAGTTTCTTGTATGTGCATAAAGAAAGCCACAAGAAAATACTAATAAACTAGGGTTTCGAAGCCAGAACAAGGTGTATGGGGGATGGAATGATGGGTAGGGGGACTTTTCACTGAATATCAATTTGGGGAAATATGTAAATACACTGCTTATATATATCTAGAGATCTAGAAAAATATTTAGAGATAGGAAAACATAGAAGGGATGGATTGAAATAGTTGCTTTGCCTCCATATGCTTCTTGGATCTCTCTTCAAGACTTTGGGAAAGGGAGAAGGAAAAAGATAAGTTGAAAAAGAGAAAGCGGAAGAAGGGAGGGTGGATACCCTGGAGGTAGAGCTCATCATCTCCATCTGCTCAGCTCATCATTGCAGTGCTCACTGCATCTCACTCAGCACATGTGCTTCACACCAAACAGGTGCTTGCAAATAGGACTGCTAAGGTCAGAGTGTTTGGGATCTGTTGTGCAGGCTCTTGACTGCCACCCACTTGGGAGGCAGTGAAGGGTCATGGCCAAGAGCATGGACTCCTGAATCAGAATAAACCTACATTAAGTCCTGGCTCTGTTAGATATGTGGGCTAATTCATCCTCTTTAAGCCCCAGTTTCTTCATTTATCTAACAGGAATAACAAGTATTCACTTCACCATTATGAGTACACAATATATAGTGCACAGAACAGAATCTAGCCCATTATAGAGGCTCAGTAAATTTTAGTACTGGTTTTTACTAGTTTAGTGGTAATATTTGTGGTCAGGAGCACAGATCCCAAGTTTCTGTTCTTATTATTTTATTAATTTGGAAAAGAAAGAAGGAGAGGGAGAGAGAGTGATGGAGATCTTCTGCCTGGTGGTTCACTCTCCAAATGCACACAACAGCCAGGGCTGGGCTGGCTGATGCCAGGAGCTGGGAATTCAATTCAGGTCTCACATGTGAGTGGCAGGGATCCAACTACTTGAGTCATCACCTGCTGCTTCCCAGGATGCTCATTAGCAGCAAGCTGGAATTGGGGAATTACAGCTGGAACTCGAACCCAGGCATTCCAATGTTTGATTCATGTGTCTTAACTATTACGTCAAATGCCTGTGCCTCATTCTTATTAAAGTGGAACTGGCTCAGAAGGTCAAGGTCGTGGAGAGCAAGTTTAAAAGAAGGAATATCCTCAAGGCAGTGGAATTGAAGCAATGGACTGGACACATAGGCGCCCTCTAGAGGCATGCTGCCAAATTATGACCAAAAGGTGAAATTGACTTTTGTAAGAGCTGATTACACAGATTATTGGGCTGTCAGACAGATTTGTGAACTGATAATGTCTTTGCAGACAGAATGATTTGGGGTACAATTTTCTTCATATGAGGATAAAGAAGTCCATGTTTAAGTCAAGCTACAGAATGATGATGTGTTCCTTGGGGAGGATGAAGCAGACTCTCAGGTCAGGGTGTCAAATTGCTCTGCTCAGTGCTGACACAGAGCCAAAGAACTGCCACATAACTACAGGTATAATCACGGATGATTGGACAGACACTTGAGGATAGCACAGATCTATAGAAGTGATTGTGTTGTAATTACAGCTGCCTTGTTGAGTGTAGTCAAGTCTCTCATCCCTCCTAGCTTAAAACTGTGCTGAGGGGCTGGTGTTGTGGTGCAGCAAGTTAAGCCACCAGCACCCCATAGGGTGCAGGTTTAAGTCCTGGCTGCTCTACTTCCCATCCAGTTCCCTGCTAATGGCCTGGGAAAGTAGTGGAAGATGGCCCAAGTGCCTGGGCTCTTACATCCATGTGGGATACCTGGATGAAGCTCCTGGCTCCTGGCCACTGCAGTATTTGGGGAGTGAACCATGAGATGAAAGATCTTTCTCTCTTTCTTTCTCTCTCTCTCTCTCTGCTAACTGTGCCTTTCAAATAAATAACCTTAAAAAAAACTGTGTTGAAACACACACATAAAAAAATCTTGAGTCGTGGCTTTTAGACTATAGTCAATGAGAGAGCTGTAGGAGGAAGAAAGACAAGGAGACCTTTTGGGAGACTTTGAAAACATAGCCACCTCCTCTGTCACCACTACCACCGCCATTGACACTTGCAGAGAGGTTTCGCTGCATTGGGCTGCAGGGAACGCTAAGGCTCGAAGAGGAAACTGGGAAGAGTCTGCCAAAAGTGAAACATTTGGTGTGAAGTAATAAAAATGTAAACTAATTTCGGTATTTAGTTATCAGCTCTATATATTGATTATGAAAAACTCTCACCCATGAAAAATAGAGTTTGAAAACCATATATGTACCTATTTATTGTAGCCACTTCCAACTTGTATAGGAAGAAGGTGAAATTCAGAGAGACTGAAGTAGCCCCTTGACAGTAGGGACTCCATTTTGGGGCACTTGAGACTCCATTCTGGGGAAGCAACCCCCCCACCGTGAGACTCTGGTCTGAAACTATTATCTCAAATAGTCGGACAATAGCAGTGCACTACATCACCCTTGGCAGAGCACAAAAACCCCCTAGCATGATTGCTCAAGCTTAAAAGTAGAAAGGTTGCACCTGGGTTACCTGGGCTAATAATGAAGATGTGATTTGTCTATGTCTTAAGATCATAATTGCTGATTGTAAGATTTTAGCAACTGCTTAGTAACTGTGTATTCTCTCCCCCCTCCCGATTTTGCGGTTTTTGCCTTTATAAACCCTATACTTTAGTTCCTCGAGGCTCCTCTGTTCTTGTATGTTCAGAGAGCCCCCAACATATTGGATCAATAAATCTTTAACCCTTTGCTGGTTGCATGAGAGAAAGTCTCTTGGAGTCGTTCCTCCGGCGGTGGGTGTTTTCGGAACCTAACAAGACCAAATGACTTGCACAAAGTCACAGACTAGACATGAGCTGAACTGCAGGACACAAGTGTGGTTCAGCACCATACCATGTTCAGTGCTCTTTCCTCTATATTATACTACACTGGAGTACTGATGATGAAACACGTGGTTTAGCAATTGCCTAGCTATGAAGTTTGTTCTGGTGATAATGGGTCAGAGAACAGTTTATAGAAAGTTCTTAGAATTTGAGCTATTTCAAGAAACTCATCAAAACATCTCTAGTTCATTCCCTCCCTGTGTTATACTCAACACTCGTTATTCCAGGAGCTTCTTTGATGGAACATGTTTTCACAACTTGGCCTACATGTCTATATTATCAATACCCTTTGAGAAATGCTCAAAAAATATCAGCAGTGTGAGTTACTATAGCTGCAATGCTGTTGGGAAATTAAGATTTGCAACTTAGGAAAACACACACTTATTTTTCTTGTCCACAGGTCTGCAGACTGGCAAGGGAATCTCTGCTTCATTTTGAGTTTGGGTCTCTTCCATGCAGCCAGTTCTGGGGCATAGGGAGGAAGTGGCTACCCTTGGCAGACTCTTTTATTGGTGGTTACAGGAGCAGTAGGCCAAGTCAAAGAGGATAAAAATTACTTTAAACCTCTCCTACAGTAATATTCACTCACATTCCATTTCCCAAAACAAGTCACTGGCCATGCCCCAAGTACACTCTGCCACAAAGTGGAAGAAGGTGAGTGAAGATTCGCTGAAAAATACTCCAATCTCTCATGTCAGCTAAGAGCATGTTTCCCAAGAAGGGAGATCAAACGTATCTTTCCAAAATTCTTTACATCTAAAATACTGTCCTAGGAGCAGGTGTTGTGGTGCAGCAAGTTAAGCCTCTGCTTGCAATGCCGTCATCCTATATGGGCACCAGTTCAAGACCCAAGTGAACCAGCAGATGGAAGATCTCTCTCTGTCTCTGTCCCTCCTTCTCTCTAACTCTGTCTTTCAAGCAAATAAAAAATAAATCTACAAAATAAAAATACTATCAAATGCATCAATTCGGTCCTAAAAATTCTCAAGAGGGGAGCACCCCAAAGGGACCTTTCTCAAGGAACCCAAGTGGAATGAGAAATGACAGCCTCCAAGCCTAGAGATACCCAAGATAGTGACCATCTTGTTGAGATTGGGATATTTTTAAAAAGTCAACTACTTCACTTTTAATGATTTGCTCCCAATCAAGCCTCTATCTCTTCATAGGGAAAGGGACCTGCAGAGAGAAGGGTTGGATGTGGGTTGTTTGTTGGCTCCTCCCTCAATAATCAATTTCTATTGACAGAATATTGACCAAGATGCAGAGCAGTGCAGCAGCCAGGAACAGAGACTCCAGGGTTTGATAATGTAAGCTTGAGTCTCTCCTGATGCTGGACACATTTGTTCCTCCACTTGCTATATCTTCTCTCCCTTCTCCCTCCTACAGAGAATCCCAGCTTTGCTCTGGAACTCCCTTCCTCAGGACAGTGACCCACCTTCAGTATGAACACCAGGAGACAGATCTCATTAGCCTACAGATAATCCCATTTTACAAATGCCTGGTTTCCAAGTAGGTTGGTGACCTGGAGTGGCCAATGAGTCAAATAGTGGATCTGTGGGGGAAACTTTGCTGGGAAAGAGGCTTCCAGAAAAAATTTTGCCACTCCAAGGAGAGAGCCCTAGGAAGAATCAGTCTCTTTCTTCCCCATGGACTTTACCACATGTGGGAGCCTTCCTTCTGCCTAAGGAAGCCACAAGAAGATGGCAAAGCAGAGATGTGGAAAGAACAGGCATCCTGGGGACACTACTGAATTGCTGAGTCAGCCTCTCCTGAAGCTCCCCCTAACTGTGCCCTCACCTTTAAATGAGATAATAAAGTAGCCTTGTCCAAGACATGGCTTGCAATGAAATATATCTAAACAATGTCTATCTCAGCCAGTTGCTAGCTGTGTGTCTTTGGGTCAATCACTTAATTATTTTACTTTTTTTTTTAAAGATTTATTTATTTATTTGAAAGTCAGAGTTACACAGAGAGAAGAGAGGCGGGGAGAGAGAGAGAGGTCTTCCATCCGATGGTTCACTCTCAGATGGCCACAACGGCCGGAGCTGCGCCGATCCGAAGCCAGGAGCCAGGAGCTTCTTCTGGGTCTCCCACATGGGTGCAGGGGCCCAAGCATTTGGGGCATCTTCTACTGCTATCCCGGGCCACAGTAGAGAGCTGGACAGGAAGTGGAGCCAGCCGGGTCTTGAACCGGTGCCCGTATGGGATGCCGGTGCTTCAGGCCAGGGTGTTAACCCACTTCGCCACAGCGCCGGCCCCAATTATTTTTACTTTTAACTGATACATAAGAATTGTACATATTTATGGGGTACTGTGTGATGTTACAATGCATGTATACATTGCATAATGCTCAAACCAGAGTAAACACATATATCTCCTCAAATATTTATCATTTCTTTATGGTGGAAACCTTCAAAATTCTTTCCTAGCTTTCTTCAAAGAAAAATATACAGTGAAATCTTTGTTATCTATAGTCACCCTACTGGGCATTAGAATCCAGAACATTCTTCTATCTGACTATAACTTAGTACCTGTTAATCAACTTATTCCCATCTCACCCTCCCTCCTACTCTCCCCGGCCTCTGGTAACCACCATAAAACTCTCAACTTCTATAAGGTCAATTTTTCAGATTCCATATATGAGTCAGATCATATGGTACTTGTCTTTCTGTGCCTAATTTGTTTCCCTTAACAAAATAGGCTCTAATTCCACCCACATTATTTTAAATAATATGTCACCCTTTTATGGCTGCATACTATTTCATTGTGAACCTGTACCACACTTTGTCTATCCCTCAGTTGGTGAAACTTAGGTTGTTCATTTCTTGACTGCTGTGAATAGTGCTGCAATAAACATGGGAATGCAGATGTCTCTTCAGCAATTTGATTAATTGACTTGGTATATAAACCCACTAGTGGGATTTCTGGATCATATGGTAGCTATAGTTTTAGTTTCTTGAGGAATTTCTATACTATTTTCCACAATGGCTGTGCTAATTTAAATTCCCAACAATAGAGTGTTCTGCTTCCTTTTTCTCCACATCCTTGCCATATTTGTTATCTTTTATCTTTTTTAGAACGTCCACACTGAATTTCCTTAACTTCATTTTTGCACCAGTACCTGTGTCTTAGAACTGTGGAGAGTAAATGACAATGCAGATGAAGCACTTGCAAATTTGTAGGTGTGGCAACAGCAATGACTTACATGTATGGTTTTTGTCACAGAAAGTTTTGGCATCTTCTAGCAAGAAAAATCAGGTCTGGAACACCAACTGTTCTTTCCATATTTTCCCCAATGTTTAGGTCTGAAATTCCCTGGTTGCTGCTTCTAGGGATTTATAACAAAACCTTTGCAAAGCAAAGGGTCCTATGAGGTATAGGAGCCCCACAGGGAAGATCTATAGGAGTGCTTTGATGTTTTAAATATCACAGAATTAGAGCTTGCCTTTTTTTTCTTTATAAGAAAATACAGATAAGCAAGACAGGAAAAGGGAAAGGAAATTCATACCTGATCCCATTCCACCTCTCAATACCTGGGGTGTCATCTTTCAACTTTTTTGGTGATGGCTGCTTTGGAAAGGGGAAAACAGGTCCCTTTGTGCACTGCATCTAGAGGGTACATTGGTAAAGCCTTTTGTGAAAGGTAACTTTGAAAGATCTTCGAAAAAATAATGTACCTGCATTTTGGTTCAGCAATTCGGCAAGTAGGAATCCATCCCCTAGAAATGATGTTAGTATGCTAGTGGGGTGGGCACATATATATGACTTATAAAGTACCAGGGATCCTTTAGGCCATTCAGCCAATCCTCTTTTTACTTTTGTTGTTGTTGTTGTTGTTATCAGCTTTATTGGGACGTATTCACATCCTTGTGTTAGTCCATTTGGGCTGCTATAACAAAAGAGTGCAGACTCACTGCTTATAAGCAATCGATCCATTTCTCACAGTTCTGGAGGCTGGGGAGTCTCATGTCACAGCACCAACAGACTCAGTGTCTGCAGAAGGCCACCTCTCGGTCAGTGGACAGCTCCTTTTTGCTGTGTCCTTACATGGTGGAAAGGGGGAGGGTCTCCCTGGAGCCTTTCTCCCAAGGACACTAATGCCATTTGGGAGAGCTCTGATCTCATGACCTCATCACCTGCCCAAAACCTCTCCTCCTAACACCATCACACTGGGGGCTAGGATTCCAAGATATGAATGTGGGAGAGGGGAGGATGTAAGTATTTAGGTTATAGCACCTATCACACAATGCAACCATTTAAAGGATACAATGCAGTGGCTTTTAGTGTATTCACATATAGAGCCAACCATTGCCACAGCTAATCTCAGAAGATGTTTATCATCCCCCAAAGAAACCTCACACCCATTCGCTGCCATTCCTATTTCTTTCCTTCTTCCTCAACCCTGGAAGCTCCTTCTCTACTTTCTACCTTTATGCATTTGCCCACTCTGGACGTTTCATGTAAGTGGAATCACACAATAATGGCCTTTGTGACTGGCTTCTTTCACTCAGGTTAATACTTTCAGAGATCATCCAGGTTGTAGCCTGTATCAGTGCTTCCTATCTTTTTAATGCTGAATAATACTCCAGTAGATGGACATACCACATTTTGTTTATGCATTCTTTCGTTGATGGACATGTGGATTATTTCCCACTTTTGGCAACTATGAATAATGTTGCTGAGAACATTCCTGAACAAGTTTTCGTGTGGACATCTATTTTCGTTTTTCTTGGGTATATTTCTCCAAGTGGAATTGCTGAATTAAACTGTGACTCTATATCTGACCTTTTGAGGAACTGCCCAGCTGTTTCTCACAGTGGCTGTATAATTTTACTTTCCCACCAGCAGGGCACATGAGTTCCAGTTTCTCCACATCCTCATCAGTGTGTACCCTTGGGTGTTTTTATTTATTATCTCCATCCCAGGAATGTGCACTGCTATCTCATGATGGTTTTCATGTGCATCTCCCTGGTGGCTGGAAGGAGATATTGTTGTTCCTTTCAGGGCACAGATGAGGAAACTGAGGCACAGAGAGCGTAATTAACTTACATAGCATGGCTTGCAAGTGTACAGATGTGTGTGTGTAACAGTATATACAGAGGGGGCCGGCGCTGTGACATAGCAGCTAAAGCCACCGCCTACCGTGTCAGCATCCCATATGGGTGCCAATTCGAGACCCAGCTACTCCACTTCCAATCCAGCTCTCTGCTATGGCCTGGGAAAGCAGTAGAAGATAGCTCAAGTCCTTGGGCCCCTGCACCCACGTGGAGGACCTAGAGGAATCTCCTGGCTCCTGGCTTCAGATTGGCGCAGCTCCAGCCATTGCAGCCAACTATGGAGTGAACCAGTAGATGGAAGACCTCTCTCTCTCTCTCTCTGCCTCTCCTTCTCTCTGTGTAATTTTGACTTTCAGATAAATAAATCTTTTTAAAAAATAGTATATACAGAGAAGTTTGTAACAGCAGTGTTTGTGAAAAGAAAAATTAGGATGGTACCCATGTCTCAGCAGATTTATCTCCATAGAGAACGACTACGCATCTGTCAAAGAATAAAGAAGTTGCACTTATGTCGACATGGAATGATCTCCAAGACACAGTTAGCGAGAAAAGCCAGCCACCAAATCATATTTATAGTATGAATATACACACGGCCGGCGCCGCGGCTCACTAGGCTAATCTTCCGCCTTGTGGCGCCGGCACACCGGGTTCTAGTCCCAGTCGGGGCACCGGATTCTGTCCTGGTTGCCCCTCTTCCAGGCCAGCTCTCTGCTGTGGCCAGGGAGTGCAGTGGAGGATGGCCCAAGTGCTTGGGCCCTGCACCCGCATAGGAGACCAGGATAAGTACCTGGCTCCTGCCATCGGATCAGCGAGGTGCGCCGGCCGCAGTGTGCCAGCCGCAGTGGCCATTGGAGGGTGAACCAACGGCAAAGGAAGACCTTTCTCTCTGTCTCTCTCTCTCACTGTCCATTCTGCCTGTCAAAAAAAAAAAGTATGAATATACACACAAATTGGAAGGTTGCACACCAAATTGCTCACAATGCCCCCTAGAATGTAAGCTCTGGGGGTGGGCAGAGATTTTTGTCATTCTGTATATGAACATATCACCGATGCCTCAGGATGTAGTGCACAATATCAACTAATGTAGTGCACAATATCAACTGAATGAATACCTGTTGTTAAATGAACAGTTCTTTTGTGGGAGAGGAATGGAAGGCAGAAGTCATGTTTTATTCTGCAGACTCATGTCCTCTATGCATAGATGCATGTAATGATTGTATCTTTCAAAAATTATTTATTCATTCATTTATTCATTTGAGAGGCAGAGAGATGGAGGAAGAAAGAGAGAGTCCAATAGAGTGAGGACTTTCCCCTTTTGGTTCACTCCTCCCCCACCACCAAATGACTGCATGAATGAGGCTAGACTGGGCTGAAGTTAGGGGAAGAAACACAGTCCAGATCTCTCAAGTAGGGTCTGCATTAGCAGAAAGCTGGAGTCAGGAGCCAGGACCGTGCATCTAACTCAGGCACTTGGATATGGGATGTGGGATGCAGGTATCAATTGGCATATTAATTGGAGGCTAAATGCCTGCCCTAGTTGTATTATTTTTGAAAAAGTAAATAAATAGATAATCAGGAATTCTCAGAGCCTTTAGCAAGAAAAATTGAGGACCTCTACCCACTGAGAGTTGGTATAAAATTAAGAAGTGGATGGGCCGGCGCCGCGGCTCAACAGGCTAATCCTCCGCCTAGCGGCACTGGCACACCGGGTTCTAGTCCCGGTCGGGGTGGGACCTCTGCTATGGCCCTGGAGTGCAGTGGAGGATGGCCCAAGTGCTTGGGCCCTGCACCCCATGGGAGACCAGGAGAAGCACCTGGCTCCTGCCTTCGGATCAGCGTGGTGCGCCAGCCGCGGCGGCCATTGGAGGGTGAACCAACGGCAAAGGAAGACCTTTCTGTCTCTCTCTCTCTCTCTCTCACTGTCTACTCTGTCTGTCAAAAAAAAAAAATTAAGAAGTGGTCTCAGTGGCTAGAGGACTCTCAGGCTGCAGTGTCCCTCATTTCAGGAGAGGGCAGCCCCTCCCAGACTAACTCCATCTCTGGATGTTGATTTGCTAGAGGAGCAGATGGGCCTACTCCTGCCCTCCTGGGAAGCCCTAACCTGATCTATAAGTGGCTCTTCCAGTTAGGAGGAATCCAATGCCCAGACACCAGCAATGAATTTTGATTTCATTTTAAGAAGATTTGAAAAATCAATGAGTATTAGAAGAACATGGCCTCGTGTTTTTCCATAGCTTCTCCATATTTGTCTAATTTTTCATTCCTGTTATGTCCTCCAAAGAGGCCCAGAGATCAAGGATTTCTGGTGAAAAGCAGGTGTGCATGTCACATAAGTCAAGGCTAACGAGAGGCTTGCTAGGTTGGGACACCAGGCGCTGGCGACTGACTGTCTTTTTCAGTCAACTCAGGATCCAGGAACCCCCCACACATGACAATTGTTGCAGTGTATAACATTCAAATGGTGAAAATGACAACTTGCATGAAAAATCCTGCTGAACAGAGGCCAGGATGAGAGAACTGCAAGTTGCATGTATGAAGGCTCCCTCACAGCTGAAAGGGAGGTTAAGGGACTGCTTCGCTCTTCTCCATTTTTTTATGAAGCAGGCACAGCTCCAAACACATTCTCTTACTCCATCCCATTTGTCATGCCAGCACGACCCAGGGCCAGCATTGCAGTGGAGTGTGACTGGGTATTACCTTGGACTTCTCACACACAACTACTCCATCACCAAGACATAGCTTTCACTCCGAAAGAATTCTGTCCACTTTGTCTTTCTCCATTGTTACTGTTTGAGATCCAGGCACCATCACCACATGATGCTTCCTGAGCAGTATTGCTGCCTTAAGGTCTACTGGCCTCTGATTCCTCCCTACACAGACACCAAATTAGACTCAAGGTGTGGTATGCTGTAGTGGTTAGGGGAGCCTGGGCTCTCTAGAGCCAGATCCTGGCTCTTCCAGATATGTGACCTTGAGCAGGTTGCATAGCTCCTGTGTGCCTGTATGCTCATCTCTAAAACACAAATGCTAATTTGTATTACCCAGTAAAGGTAGAGAAAGGATGAAGTGAGCTAACAATGTGGAGTGCCTAGGGCAGGAGCTCCCGGTGCTAACAACTCTATACTCATGAGCTCACCTCTGTGTGAAACCCAACTGCCCACCACCACCTGCCCCTGCAATACTTATACTATGATAGGACAAAGTCCAGATTCCCCTGCCCCCTACAAGGCTCTAGAGGAAACCTACCCATCTCTCCCTTCTTACCCCTCATTCTTTGCCTGCTTTACTTTATACACTCGCATTCAGCGTCTCCATCCCTCTTGCAAAACAGGCCACCAGCCTGCAGATGCTCTGTTCCCTCTGCCTGAAGTGTGGAGTGTTCTTTCCCAGTGCCCACCCATTGGCCATTCAGCTCTCAGGTCTTAGATGATTATTTCTTTGGGAATCTTCTCTCACTCATCCAATAACAACAAGGGTCCCTTTTTGTGTCCCTACAGTACTTCCCACCCATTCACTTGCAACTTTGTATTCTTAAGCTTTTTTATGAAATATTTCACACAGAAAAGCCAAGAGTCAAAAGAATGCTATCACCGTACTTCAAACTCCCGGTTACTCCCAACAACTGGCAACATTCTCCTGGATTTGCCCTCCATGGTATTTATTTCTTTTGTTTCCCTGTGACTTACAGACATTGTGACATTTCACTTCAAAATAGTTCAACTTGCATCCCTCAAAATGAAAAAAAAAAAAAAAGAAAGAAAGAAGAGGAAGCTGAGAGGTACTCTCCTACCTAAAGCACAGTACTATCATCACAGCTTAATTCATAGTTCCCTAATGTTCTCTAATATCACTAAATATTTGGTCCTTTGTTCAGATTTCTCAGATCTCCCCAGGTCTCTGTTCAGCTCTCCCAGCTGTACTGCTGCTATAGGTTGCATATGCTTTGTCCCCTCTGAAACTTGTGCTGAGATCTAGCCCCATTATGAGATGGTTTAAGGGGACAGATCAGGGATGACCTTTGAGAAGGCTTTGAGAGGGTTCTGAACTCATGAATTAGGCTTAGTTGACTCTGAAATCAATGACTTAAGGGGTTACTAGATTATCTCATACGTGGGTCTGCTCTGAAAGCCAGCTTGCCAAGTTTCTTGCCACATGATGCCCCCTGAGCCACCTTGGGACTCTGCCATCACCAGATGTGAACTGCTGACCTTGGACCAGAGCCATGAGCTGAAATAAACCTCTTTTCTTTATATCTTCCTTACTTAGACTCTGGTATTGTCTTAGTAGTAATGAAAAATGGACTAAGACTATGGCATCTGAGTTGTTCCTTCATTTCCCAGTGTGCATTCCTGGGGTTGTCGGCTCTGTGAGGACTGGAACAGGTCTCCTGCGCTGTCCTGCCCTAGCCCTCAGCTCACTGCCCTCTGGAGGCACAGGTGGAAAGGAGGAACAGTCCTAGATCCTACTTCCTCCAGTGAGGAAGGGACCTCTGCTCCCTCCCAATCCCAGCACAGCTATTTCCCTGTCACACATACACATATACACACTCTGTGTCACATGTACGTATGCACACGTGCACAAATTCAGTCTCATACACACTCGCATATATACACACATACTGTCACACACACTCATACACATACACATACTCATACACTCACACACATACTAACACACATACACAAACTACACATACACACCCTCTTACATACACATACACACATGTACATACACATTCACACATACACACATACACATACTCGCACACATAACACTCACACACATAGACATACTCACACACAGATACTCCCTCTCATACACTTAAACACACATTCACACTCCCTCACACACACACACATCCTCTCATACACTCATACATACACACATACACACACACTTATACCCCTCTCACACACACTCACTCAGGCCCGTCCAGAGGTCCGAGTCAGAAACCTGTGGGCCCTGCTGGATCCCTCCTCCCCCAGAAGAGGGCTCCCGCGCGCGGCTCCCACACCCTCTGCGACTTGACTCCTCCCCAGTTCCTTTCCTCAGCCAGGGCTTCAGTGTTGCCCCTCAGACCCCTCAGCCAGCCTCCTGAATTGTCACCCCCAACATTCCAGCATATTCCTGGCCTGCCTCAGTTTCCATTGGGAAGGCAAACACTCAGGTCGCTTCTCAGCTTCACAACTCCCTGGGCTCCCACCAGGGCCAGCCCCCTTGCTCAGCCTCCAAGACAGACATGGTGGCTCCCCCTCTCCTTCCTTCCCCACTGCAGACCCCTGCCCCTCCCCAGCCTCTGAGCTGGGCCTGAGCACTTCAAAACCACCCGCAGGGTTCCAGGCACATCTCTCTCTCTGTGCCTCTGTTCCCTCCTCCTGAAAGCCTTCCTTCCAGCACCTTACCTTCCTCTGAGAGCCGGGACAGACACTTACATGTCACTTTTCCCAGGGCCCCTTCCTGGAGGGATGCCACAAAGTCCCGAAGAACAACAGTTGTTGGAGAAATAACTGCTGTGTTGGTGAGCAGACGCAGCCACCTTTCCTTCCTCCCTGGACCAAGCCGGCTGCAGCCCCAGCCCATCCCTGTCTGCTCCCCAGGCCCCAACTCCACCCAGCCCTGCCCCACCCAACCCCGCACTGCTGCCAGACAAACCCCAGACACCGCCAGGACACACAGCTTCTACACAGCTGCCAGCCCATTTGTGGTCTGCCCTTTGCTAGGGCAAGATGGGCAACCAGCGCCTGCTCCATTTATTTAAAAAAAAAAATAAAATCTAAACATAGGACTTTTTAAAGAAACAAGTAGCTTTATATTTTGAAGTCCTCTTTAGGCAAAGTACCTCCTGGGAGACAGAAGTGAGAGGACATGGCCCCTCCACCTAGAATGGGACCCTCAGAATCCAATATTGCTTTTATGCACTTCCACAGAAAAAAGATGTTCCATATCTGTTTCATTATTCTGCGAATTAAGTTATGCTGGGGGCTGGCAGTGGAGGATTTTCATGCAAATATACCTCCTTGAATCACTCTGTACCTGAAAAAGCTCTAGATGCACTTGTCACCCCGTCACCAACCCTTGCATTGTGAAGGGGACTGGTGGAGGTGAACTTCATGTATCTTTAACGTTTTAAGAAGGAAATTATTAGCAGCACAGACCAAACCCCAGTAGGCTGAAGCTCTAAGAACGCTGGGTGGGAAAGGCCCAGAGAAGTGAAGAGCAAACTGAGTCAGAGCTGGAATCTCCACCCTTCCCCCTGCCAGCTGCACACTCTATCTTGGGTGAATTCTTCGTCCTTTCTAAGCTCCAAATTCTTCTTCCATATGTGGGTAATAATATCTTTCTCCTAGGATTCCTTTGGAAAATGAAATGAGATCTTGTTTGTGTAGCAGGATGTCAAAACTATTTTGGTCCCAGTTTGGGCTGAAGGACAATAGGTGACACATTCCAAAGTGAGCTATGATACTACCATGCAGGACTTTGGAAAGAAGTGGCCTGAAACTGATGTCACTCCCCTAACTGCCCACCTCCTGCCTACAAAGGAGGTTGGCCTAAGGAAAACAGCTGGGGCAGCAGAAGGGGAATTGTGGAGCAAACAGCAGGTGTACATCAAGTCCTAATTGCCTTCTCCCATCGCCCAATCGTGGCCTCAAGGGAGTACAGTGTCCCTGGAGCTCGTATGTCACTGAGGGTTGGTGCATGAATCATGTCTGAGAAATTCAATGTGTAAGAGCCACAGGGTGGCCTGCTGGAGTGAGCAGGGATACAGGGAACTTGAGTATTCTCCATAAGGCAGAGATGTGCCCTGGACAACCTGCATATTTTGTAGGCCTATTTTAACAGGTCCACCAGGGGGAGTAGAGACTGCAGCGGAAAGCAGCTGGCAGTACTGACTTGCATCCTTCCAAAATGCCTATGTTGAAGCCCTTGTCTCCTAGGGCTTCAGGATGGGCTGGTTTGGAAGTAGGGCCTTTTTAGAGAGAGTCTATTAGAGTGGGCCCTGATCCAATAAGACTGGTGTCTTCCTAAGGGCAAACATGGATACAGAGATACCCAGGGATATGCACAGATACAGAGGGAAGAGCGTGAGAGGGCACAGCAAGAAGGTGACCATCTGCAAGCTGAGGAGAGATGTCTCCAGAGAAACCAAACCTGCTCACACCTTGATTTTGGATTCACCATCTCCAGAACTGCGAGAAAATTCATTTCTGTTGTTCAGGTCACCCAATCTGGTGGTATTATGTTGTATTAGGGTGGCTGAAATGCCTGGAACCTAAGGAAGGAGTTGTAGGCAACTGGCCAAAGAGATCCCCAAAGGTGAGGCTAGAGGATGGTCTCTGAGCTACACAATTATGCCAAGAGACAAAGAATCAGACTCAAAATCCACGGGCCCAGCACGAGGAAGCCAACACAACACAGCATTAATCATGTAGAGACTTTCGGCTCCTTTCTTGCTTCTTCCCTTATCCCCTGCCAGGGGTCAGAATCCTCAAGGAACCAGTGGGGGAAGACAGAAGCTTAAGGTGGGAACCAGAAGCTAACCAAAGACTTCCTTCCCAGCGGTAGGTCCCACCCCTGGAGGAATCAGGGAAGCATGGGCTGGAAACCAAGTATAAAGGTCTGGCTACTCCACAAGACATGAGCATCCATTGCTGAACTGAGACAGAGCTGGAGCTGGAAGTGGCTGATGCAGTCTTCCTTCCTGAAGGGCAGCCAGCAGGGTCACAGACCTGCCTTAGATTTCATCCCAGGGCAAGGAAGAGTGAGGCCCCACAGAAAATACCTGGGGATAACCATGATAGGCAACAATAAACTTGGCTTTCTGAATGTACTCCGTGAGTCCTGTTTATTTAATCTGTGTCCTCCTACACTCAAGGCCACTTAGCCCAGTCTCCTGCCGAGTGATAGCATGCAATAAGCAATTATTATCATTGCCAGTTCCTTCACTGACACCATTGAGCAACTCCATCTTCTTCCAGCAAAACAAAAGCTTATGACAACAGACACAGATCCACGTTCCTGAGCTCCCAACTTGAGTTCAAGATGTCCTGTGAAACCAGAGACTAAATGCCACCCTCTATGCCTCATGACCCAGAGAGAGAAACTAACTTTAAACCACCAGGACTGGGGAAACCAGAGAGTGATATAAGACTCCAGAGAATACAGAGTTCAAACCCAGGCTCAGCCATTTCACAGCTGTGTGACCCTGGGTGAATGACCTAACTTTTCTGTACTTCAGTTACCTCTTTTCTAAAATAGAGATAATAAGACATCCATCTGGTAGGGGAATTATATGGAATACATGAGAAAATGGATACAAAGCCCTTAGAACATTGCCTGGCATGGGACAAAGGATTCGATACACACAGTTCACTGCACTTCCTTGCCTCTTAAAAGGGAACCTTGAAACGAAGGTGGTGCCTTAAAGATGCCATAAAGATGCAAGGCAATAGCATGCAGATTGTCCAACCAGTCTGCCCAGGTTTCCACCAATCAAAGCTGTGAGGTCCATGGTAGAAGTGCTTGCTATTTCTGTTATTTATCCAGAGAGATATAAAACAGTAATATGCTTACATACACAATACACACAGTAAGAGTTTCATAGTAGCAGCTATTATTAAAAGAATGGTTACTTCAAGAAACATGCATAGGCCCTAAAAATTCTGGTCATCCAAAGACATCAGACACATTGAATGAGGACCAGAGAGGCAGGGAATATTTCTCTTGCTGGGAGGCTGCTGAACTTGAATTCAATCACTTTTTCTTGTTTATTTACCAACAGAAGGCAGCTCTGAAACAAGCAGGGCAGCTTGAACCCAACAACTCATCCTCCATGGGCCAGACCCTTAGCCATTGCCACAGTAATCATCCCCACCCCCACCTTCACCCTAAGCTGCCACTCTCTCTCTTGAGTTACCTGGTCTGGTTCCTTCCTCCACGGCAGGTCCTACCTTGCAGGGGACAGGTGAGGAGCCAAGGTCTTCCAGCCTCCTGAGAAGCTAACATTTCAACAGGCCCAGCTGTCTGCACCTGGCTTGCTGCTCACTGGCCAATGGCCTGAAGACTGATAGAGAAGCAGGAGGAAACTATGAAAAGCTGATATCCTCCACAGGAAATCATTGTTTAGCCAATTGCAGGGCTGAAAAACAAGTGTAACATCGGAGAAAGGAGGGTAAAGTGCCATTCAAGGCCATTGTCACAGCCGCTGCTCTATGTATTAGGGAAACAAAAGGGGCCTGTGTGTGTGAGGACAATGCTGTTGTGTTACCAGCCGCTTTGGTGTTGCTCCTGGGGACAGCGGACAAGAAACGAGGCCACCGTGCTTTCCTTACTCCAGTCTCCTCTGGACGTCACTAAACATAGCAATCAAAGCAACGAGAGCCAGGAGTGGAACCATGGGCCTAGGCCATGGTCTATAATGAGGGGGGCAAGGGACACCTCTTCAGTAGTGACCAACTGCTTCTTTGCTAGAATACACATGGCAAATCTTAAATGCCCCCTTGTCTTCTCTTACCAACTTTCAGGGACTCACTACAAGTTGATAAGAATCATAGCTATCATTTCTTCCAACACAAATGAAGGGTGTTCAAAAAATTCATGGAAAATGTATAATATGAAGAAACTATGCATGGATTGCAAAATTTTTCTGCAATAAAATAAACTTCAGCTTTAATTCCAATTTTCCACAAACTTCTTGAGGCACACTCATATGTCATCTGTCCTGAATCCTGTTTTTGTAATGGGACACCTGGCTGGGGTCAATCCCCTGCCATGTAGCATGTTAGTAGCATGTGGTTAGGTGAGGTGATTCATTGTGTGCCTCTCACGCATTGAACCCCCATCATAGACCAGACACTACGCTATGTGCAGGCTTTCAGAATTACCTTATTTGCTCCTATCTGCAAGTCCTGACTTTGCCACTATGACTCACGGACTGTGAGGATTTTTTGTGAGTCTTGGTTTTTCCTATCTTTGAACTGGGAGTACTACTGGGTTACTGTGAGAATTAAATGAATTAAGACAGACAAAACTCTTAGAAGAGTGTTTATCCCATAAAAAGTGATCAGGAACCATGAATGGCAGAACCATGAGTGGTAGATGCCCACATTGTCATACAACTTGCTCAGATTCATGAGGTGATGGCATGGAAATTCAGAATTTTAGGTACCCATATTTAGTCCTGCCACCTACTATGCCTGAGTTTATTCCATGAAGGAAACCAAGCACTAACAATACTCTCCAAGATGTGCCAGATGACAAATGTGTGGCAAGGACCCATTATGATATATCAGTGAGTCATGAGGCCTATGGGGTCTACAGAGCACAGGCCAGTCTTCAGGGGACAGCCAGGGCTCAGTGACAGCCAACATGGAAAGGTGGGCACAGCATGGCCAAGCTTACCGATTTTCAAAGACAGGCTAGTAGTCTAAACTTTGGTGTTTGTTTCCCAATTTTGAAACACTAGACCAAACACAACATTGTTAGTGCACAGTATGCCCACCTCATGCAGCTGTGATACCTGCTCTGGCACAGATGGCACTTTGAAGCCAGGGCATCCTTGTTAATACTCAAGAATTTTTATCTCCAACTTGCCTGCATCTCTTGAGTGCTAAGCTTCTGAATGTTTCTTTTCCTCTCCCCTAAATGCATAAGTTGAAACCTTAACCCTCAAAGTGGTGGTATTGGGAGGCGAGGGTTGTGGGGAGGGGATTTTGGAGGGTGATTAGTTCATGAGGATGGAGCCCCGAGTGTGTTAGTGCCCTTATTAAAGAGACCCAAGAGAACTCCCTTGCTCCTTTCTGACATGTGAGAATATGGCTAGAGGTTGCCAGACAACTAAGAAACTGCCCTTACCAACCAAGGGATCAGTTAGTGCTTCCATGTTGGACTTTCTAACCTCTGAACTATGACCAATACATTTCTGTTATTGACAAATCACCCAGTTCATGGTATTTTGTCACAGTAACCCATTTGGACTGAAACCCAGTGAGTTCATCGGGCCACTTCCAATTGATTCCTTGACCTAAAGTAGATTTCAGAAGAACTGAGCAGCAACTTCTCCCTGCAACTCACCTTCGTATCAGTCCATATGTTGGGGGTAAGGAAACAGGAAACCAGAGACATGAAGGGGGAAGTAGGGAACTCTCCGTAAAGGATCTTAGCTCCTTGGCCTAATCCACCCCCTGCAGGCACTCCTCTGATAAAGAAGGCAGCCAGGACTTAATGGAGGGACCAAGGGTTAAGCTCCCAGAACCTCCATCAGTCACCACAAATGAACCTAAGTAGTCTAAGTGACTAAATGTGCTTGCTATGCAAATGCAACTTCCAGACAAGACTGCTCACAATGAGATACCACTTCAAACCCACTAGGATGGCTATAATCAAAAAGATAATAGTCAGTGTTGGGTGATGATGTGGAGAAATTGGAACCCTCCTACACTGCTGTTGAGAATGTAAAATGGCATGGTCACTCTGGGAAGCAACCCGGCAAATCCTCATAAAGTTCCGTGTAGAGTTACCATCTGATCCAAAATTCCCATTCCTGGGCATGTAGCCCAAGAGAAATGAAACACACAGCCACATAAAAACCTGCACATGATGGTTTATAGCAACATTGTTCACAATAGCCAAAGGTGGAAGCAACCCAAGTCTCTACCACCTGATGAATGGAAAAACTAAATGTGGTCTATCCATACAACGACTAATGATTCAGCAAAAAAGCAATGAAAACTTGAATGTGCTACAACTTGGATGAGCCTTGAAGAAATCATTGGGCTAAGTGGGAGACATAGTAGAGAAAAACACATATCACACAATTTCACTTATATGAAATGTCCAGAGTAGGCAAATCTATAAAGTAGGTTAGTGGTTTCCCAGGCTGGGAGTGAGGGGAAAATTGTGTGTGAGATGGCGCTTAGGGATGATAGCTGTAGGGTCTGCAATTTCTCTCTGGGATGATGAAGGTACTCTGAAATTGACATTGGTAATAATTAGACAACTGTGAATATCCTAAAATCTGTTGAATTGTAAACTTTAAATGGGTAACTTGTATGTGAATAAAAATTATATCTCAATAATGGTATTACTACAAAAAATACCACAACTAAGATTACTACTGCTAAACATTTTCTAATAAAAATATTCTGTGCCCATATCTCACTGTTCACATCTGCTCCCCTGGCGACAACAGGACAAGTGCCCCAGAAGGATGGTTTCCTTCACAGGCTCAGTGCTCAAACTACAGTGACCAACTGGCCTGGTTTGCCCAGAACTGTCCCAGCGCTGGCCTGCAAGCCTGCATCCAGGAAGTTCTTCATTCCTGGACAAACTGAGTGGCTGCTCATAACAGGAAAGCTCTGACCTTTGGGACTGCCAATGGCTACAACTGAGAACCTGTACAAACAATGCCTCCCTCTTTTGGATACAAGACATCTATGAACTCCTTCTAATGGCCAAAATGTACTTTATGGTTGTTCCTATCTTACAGATGAGGAGACTGAGGTTCAGCATAGGTGAAGGAGCTTGTCAGGAGCACATAGGAGCCAGACATTGAACTGGGTCTTCCCACAAAGCCTGAGATCCCTCTTCTACTCACCACATTTCTCTCACCACACCACTGGCTGGGTTGTCCAGGAACACTCTCAGCTTTGTCTTGCCATCTGAGGAAGGGGTAGTCAGACATCCAAACAGGAAAAATGTGTTCTTTTCCTAAAAACACCAGGAGACACGTACAGTTTGGTGGTTAACGGCACAGCCTCAGGAGCCAAGACTACACAAGTCTGAGTCTACACTTAGTACTACTTATCTGTGTGATGACGGAAAAGTCACTTAACCTGTGTTCCAGCTGCCCCATATTTAAAATGGGAAACATAGTTCTTTCCTGTGTGTTTTTAGAAATATATGTGTATATTATGATTTATAACATAGGGAAGTTATGGGAAGTAAATAAATCAATAGAGGCTTAGAATGGAGCCTGGCAGTCAGCAAATTCATTAAATAATCAAGGTAAGCACTGATTTCTATACTCAGAATTGGAAAGAAATCAGAATATGCCTAACAACAAGCAGACAGAGAGACCAAATCATGAAAATGCACTCTTAAGTTCTGTTCTGTTCCTTCCCACGATATTGTCTATGGTTTAAGAATTACTAGAAGTTCTCCAGGGCATAGACAAACCTTTAGATGCAACATGACACTGACTATCTGGGCAGCCTTACCAATACGAGATGGCACCGTGCAGGGTGGCACATGCTGCCACACACTGAATGGAGTCCAGAAGATTCCCTCCTACCAAAGCTGCCCACTGGAGCAAAGCAAGTGGGGTCTCCTCCCACTGGGGCAGCACCTGTCACTCTGCTCAACTCCATTGTACAGATGTGGAATCTGAGGAAAAGAAAAGTTGGAACTTGTTCAAGGTCAGTTAAGAAGGTGTAGAATCGGGATTCAAACTTAAGTCTATTTCCAATGCCCCTATGCTTGATTGCTTCCATGCATTAGTTACTAATGCTGTATAACAAAGTACCCCCAAAGTTGAACACTTAAAAGAGCAAATGTGGAAAATATTTTACAGTATTTGAAGGCCAGAAATACAGGAGTGGCATAGCTAGGTTATAGCAGTCAAAAATATTGGCCAAGGGGAGAAACGGCCACTAAGGTCAGTAATGAGATTGCTGGCAGGTCCTGGTTTCTCGCTGGCTGTTGTCCTGAAGCTTCAGTTTCTCAGCACATTGGCCGAAGACTGCTCACAACATAGCAGCTTGCTTCCCCCAGAGCAAGAGATACAAGATGAGAGAGTGCACAAGGTAAGGCACAGGAGCGTCAGCCTTTTTTTCCCCCTGTCTCTGCAGTCTTTAATTATTTTTTTAAAGATTTATTTATTTATTTGAAAGGCAGCGTTAGAGAGAGGGAGAGGGAGAGGCAGAGGCAGAGCAAGAGAGAGAGGTCTTCCATCCGCTGGATCACTCCCCAAACAGCAGTAATGGCTGGAGCTGGGCTGATCCAAAGCTGGGAACCAGGAGCTTCTACAGGGTCTCCCACATGGTTGCAGTTGCCCAAGTACTTGGGCCATCATCTGCTGCTTTCCCAGGCACATTAGCAGGGAGCTGAATCAGAAGTGGAGCAGCCGAGACTTGAACCAGCACCCATATGGAATGCTGGCACTGCAGGTAGCAGCTTTACACACTATGCGACAGCACCAGTCCTCCTGCAGTCTTTGACAGGCAGAGTGGACAGTGAGAGAGACAGAGAGAGAGAAAGGTCTTCCTCTGCCGTTGGTTCACCCTCCAATGGCCGCCGCGGCCGGCGCACCGCGCTGATCTGATGGCAGGAGCCAGGTACTTATCCTGGTCTCCCATGCGGGTGCAGGGCCCAAGCACTTGGGCCATCCTCCACTGCACTCCCGGGCCACAGCAGAGAGCTGGCCTGGAAGAGGGGCAACCGGGACAGAATCCGGCGCCCCGACCGGGACTAGAACCCGGTGTGCCGGCGCCGCAAGGCGGAGGATTAGCCTAGTGAGCCGTGGCGCCGGCCCCTTCAGTCTTTTATAACCAAATCGCAGAAGTGATATACCTGGGGCCGGCTCTGTGGCAAATAAATTAATCTTCACCTGCAGCACTGGCATCCTGGAAGAGGCTCCTGGCTCCTGGCTTCAGATCGGTGCAGCTCCGGCTGTTGCAACCATTTGGGGAAAGAACCAGCGGATGGAAGACCTCTCCCTCTCACTGTCTCTGACTCTACCTCTCAAATAAATAAATCTTAAAAAAAAAAAAAAAAGAAGTGACTCTCCTTCTCACTGTAACTCTACCTCTCAAATAAATAAATAAATAAAATCTTTATTAAAAAAAGTGATATACCATCACTTTATCACTTTGGTCATCTGCTATTAGTCACACAGGTACAAGAGGGGAAGGGCCCTTAATAGGGTAAAACTACAAGAAGGCAGGAATCATTGGGAGCCATTTGGAGCCTGTAAAACCCACTCCCCATGCTTCTAAAGACAAGAAGGCACAGTCCTGCAAATAATAAGGCAATATCATCACACACAAGTCACACAAATCAACTTTAGTATAACCATTTTTGGTTGTTGTCTATTTAACAAATATTTACTCATCACCCAAAACAATGCACCCTACCCTAAGGATATGGGCAGGGTTTAAACCTAGAGCTGACAGCAAGTTTGGGTGGAAAACAAGAATCAGGCGATGTGGATTCTTGGAACAGATGGACAGGCCAGGAGAGAGCACTGGAATCAGAACTCCATGACCACGTGGTTCTAAAGCCTTGTATTCCAGATAGGGGCTCATCCTTAAACAACCCAGGGTTTGTTTTCCTGGGCCTTGACAATGTCCCAACAGAAAAAGGGGGAGGAAAGGAGCAAGGGAAGAAGTAGGAGGCAGAAGAACAAGCATCCTCTGCAGCTTGCCAATGTTTGGAATTTCACAATTAAGTTGTCTTCCTTTAGCTTGAATTTATCAGAACCTGTTTTTTAAGCCAGGTTTTCCTAAGGAAGTTGGTGATGGGGTGGGGGTTGAGGGGGCAGAGGGGAGGAGAAGGGAGAAGAGCTAATCAAATACTAAAGGATAAAGGAACTGCCAGGACTGGGTAGAGGTGGGGGCAGAGCAAGCTGGTCGCTTCAGTGCGAGTACCAGGTCTTGACCATTTCAGTCCATTTTGACAGATCAGAGTCCAGTGCGCCCACTCAACAGCACTCGTTACATACATTATAATTACCTCCTTGAATAAATCATTTAATTGATTTCCATGGCCCACGCCCCATCCCAGCGCTGCCGTGGCTGCGATGAGACCCTAGCCAGGGAATGGTTTTCACATGCCCCTCTTCCTCTCCTCCCTCCCTAACACTTCCTCACTTGCTCTTCAGATCCCTCTCCCACCACTACGGGGAAGTCCGTGAAAACCCTAAGTGCTGCAGGTTCCCATCTGGATAAGGTTAATAATAATAATAATAATACCAGCTCCTACTTATGCCACAGACAGGAAGTTATACACGTGAAAGCAATTTTATAGTCTTTGACTAGGGCTGCCAGTGCTGTGAATTCCAAGATGCACAGCCTCCCTTTAATTCCAAGTGGCTGGGGACTTTCCCAGGCGGCGGCCAAGCCTGCAGCTGCATTCCCAAAATCAGCCAGCCCGCTCAGAGAAACCCAGAATTTCTCTGACTTGTAAGTAGACAAACCAAGCCAATCCCCTACACCCCACCCGGAAAACCATCCTCTGCTTGCGTCTTCCAAGCCCCTCAGGCAGACCCCGGGTTTAGCTACCAAGCCTCGAGTCTCTCTTGGTCCCGCCCATGTCCACAGCGCCAGAAAGAAACGGCTCCCGCCACGCCGAGGGACTACAGCCCCCGGCATGCCTCGCGGAGGCGGCCAGAGCACGCGACCGGGCAGCGTGGTCACGTGACCCCGGAAGATGGCCGCGCTGACAGCCGAGCACTTCGCCGCGCTCCAGAGCCTGTTGAAGGTAACCTGGAGGGGTGGGGACTGTGTGAGGAGGCTGCCCGTTGTTTCTGGGATTTGAGACCGTGCTGGAATTGGGGACGAATTGGCCCAGGTTTGGAGCTACGGCTCTGCCAGTACTAATCTGTATGACCCCGGGCAAATTGTTGAGGCTCCCTGAGCTCTTTATAAACGGAACACCGTAGCGCCCTGACAGAAGTGGGAGGAGTGAGGGAATGGACTTGCGAGCACCGTGTAAATGCCCCCTACTATTAGTCTCAGGGGCTGGTTTTTGAAGTATGTGCCTTGGTGTGGTAACCGCGAGGACCGCGTTACCGGTTCCGCGTTTCTTTGGTCCCGCCGCCCCTCTGCGCTCAGCTGGTTCAGCCCGCTCTTCCGGTGCAGTGAGTGTGTGTTTCTCTGTTCCCCCGAAGCCCCGGCTTTCTGATCTTGCTTTGGCCAGAATACTCTCCTGACAACCATTTGAAAGACTGCCATGTCAAAAGGGCACATGAAGTGATGGGTTGGAATTATTTAACTTAAGATGTTCCCTACAGAAAAAGGCAGCTTTATTTTCCTTTGCAGAACTTGTCACTAGCTGACATGCGTCTGGCTGTAGTCACAAGAATGTACTCACAAGGATGTAAGACCCAGGAGAGGGGCCGGCGCTGTGGCACAGCAGGTTAAAGCCCCAGCCTGCAGCGCCGGCATCCCGTATGGTTCTAGTCCTGGCTGCTCCTCTTCTGATCCAGCTCTCTGCTATGGCCTGGGAAAGCAGTGGAAGATGGCCCATGTCGTTGGGCCCCTGCACCCGCGTGGGAGACCTGGAAGAAGCTTCTGGCTCCTGGCTTTGGATCAGCTCAGCTCTGGTCGTTGTGGTCATTTGGGGAGTGAACCAGCAGGACTTGAACTGGCACCCATATGAGATGCTGGTGTTGCAGGCAGCGGCTTTACCAGCTACGCCACAGCGCCAGCCCACTTTTTTTTTTTCTTTAATGGACTTTAAAAAAATTAATGTGTGGCACAGATACAGAAAATGCAGAAATCAAAAATGTGCAGCTTAATGATTTATTATGTACCTATAAAAGCACCACCAAGATAAAAAGTTGGAACATGGGGTTGTTAATTGCAGTTAAGGCACTGATGTGGATGCCCACCTCTCATTGGATTGCCTGGGTTCAAGGCCTGGTTTCACTACCGGTTCCAGTCACCTGCTAATGCATACAGTGGGAGGCAGCAAGTGATGACTCAAGTACTTGTGTCCTTGCCATCCATATGGGGGACCCAGATTAAGTTCCAGGTTCCTGGCTTTGGCCTGATTTAGTCCCAACTGTTATAACTGTTTGGGGAGTAACCAGTGAATAAAAGATGTTCCTGTCCCCATCTCTGCCTTTCAATCAATCAATCAATAATCAGTCAAATGTATGTATGTATATTACCAATACCCCATAATTTCCCCTATTCCCCTTCTATTACTTACTCTTATATGTTTGCTTCTAACGAAATCAGTTTAATGTTGCCTATGTTTGAACTTCACATAAATGGAATACTATAGCTTATAATTTTGGATGTGTGTCTGGGTTCTTTTGCTCACAATAATTCATTCATTCATTTTCATTGCTACAAGTATTGTTCTATGTTTTTCTTTTTAAAAAATGGCTTGAACTTGTTTGAAATAGAGATTCACATGCAGTTATAGGAATGCAGAGCAATCCTATTGATCATATTCTCTACTGGTAACGTCCAGGAAAATTTAAAACAATGTCCTAGTGAGGGTATTAACATTGATACAGTCAACATTTCCATTACCATAAGATCTCAAACCACCCTATTTTAGCTAAACCCACTTTCACTGTGCCTCCACACTTTTCTTAGCCCATGACAGTCTTCATTTCTGTAATTTTGTCATTTCAAGAATATTATAGAAATGGTCTGTTTCTGCCTCTCTGTCTCTGTCTACCCCTCTGTCTTTCTCTCTGTCACTCTGACTTTCAAATAAAAAATAAATCTTTGTTTAAGGGAAAATGGGGGCTGGCATTGTGGCACAGTGGACTATGACCTGGCATCCTATATCTGAGTGCTGTTTCAAGTCCTTACTGCTTCATTTCCAGTCCAACTCCCTGCTAATGTGCCTGGTAAGGCAGTGGAAGGTGATCCAAGTAATTGGGCCCCTGCCACCTACCCGAGAGATCTGGATGGAGTTCCAGGCTCCTGGATTCTGCCTGGCCCAGCGCTTGCTATTGAAACCAGTTTGGGAAGTGAACTCTCTCTGTCTCTGTCTCTGCCTCTCTCTCTCTCTCTCTCTCTCTCTCTATTATGCTGCCTCTCAAATAAGTAAAATAATTTTTATTTTAAAAAAGGATATGGAATCATAAAGTATATATCCTTTGGATATTGACTTTTTTCACTCAGCCTAATTTTCTGGAGATTCATCCACATTGTGTGTTTCAGTGGTTCTGTTTTCCAGAATATCTGTACCACTTTACATTTCCAGTAGCTGTGTATGAGTGGCTCATGTCTCCGCATCCTCACCAGTATTTGGTGTTATCACTAACATTTTTATTTTATTTGTTTTAAAGATTTATTTATTTGAAAGGCAGAGTTACAGAGAGGCAGAGAGACAGAAAGAGTGAGGTCTTCCATCTGCTGGTTCACTCCCCAACTCACCGGCTAGAGCTGGGCCAGGATCTGAAGACAGGAGCCAGGCACATCTTCCTAGTCTCCCACATGTGTAGGGGCCCAAGTACTTGGACCATCTTCTCCTGCTTTCCCAGGCACATTAGTAGGGAACTGGCTTGGACATGGAGCAGCCCAGACTTGAACCGGTGCCCATATCAGTTGCCAGCACTGCAGGCGGCAGCTTTACCCACTATGCCACAGCATCGAGTTAATTTTGTTTAAAGTGTGTGAGACACAGGTTGATTTGTTTCTTGCCTATGAACAGCCAATTGTTCCAGTACCACTTGTTGAAAAGGTTATCTTTCTTTCCTCTGCTGAATTCTATGTCTACCTTTTCAAGATCAACTGGGCATATTTGTGTGAGTCTTTTTCACAGTTTTTCATTCTGTTGCATTGATCTGTGGGTATCTCCCTCTGACAGTACCATTCATTCTTGATTATTGGAGCTGCTTAGTAAATCATGAAATCAGACTGATTCCTCCTACCTCACTCTTCTTTATCAAAATTGTTTTAGCTATTCTAGTACCTTTGCCTTTCCATGTAAATTTCAGAGTGATATGGATATATATATATATTATTTTATATTTTTATTTAGTTTTAAAAGAAAGTCTTTTTTTAAAAGATTTTATTTATTTGAGAGGTAGAGTTACAGACAGAGAGACAGAGAGAAAGGTCTTCTGTCTACTTGTTCATTCCCCAGATGGCCACAATAGCCGGAGCTGAGCTAATCCAAAGCCAGGAGCCAGGAGCTGCTTCTGGTTCTCTCACACAGGTGCAGGGGCCCAAGGACTTGGGCCATCTTCTACTGCTTTCCCAGGCCATAGCAGAGAGCTGGATCAGAAGAGGAGCAGCCAGGATTTGAACTGGCACCCATATGGGATTCTGACGCTGCAGGTGGAGGCTTAGCACACTATGCCACGGAACCAGCCCTATATATCTTTCTTAAAACTTGCTGAAGTTTTAATGGAATTGTAATAAACCTACATATATATCAACTGGGGAGAACAGATGTCTTTAGAAAGTTGAATCTTCTAGTCCATGAACATGATATGTCTTCACACTTATTTAGATCTTTGATTTCTTTCCTCTGTAGTGTGTTTATTAACAATTACAAATTATATTTTTAATTCCAGTGTCTACCTGTTCATTGTTAGTACAGATGGTTCCTGACTATTAAACAATGGTTTAAGATTTTTTGACTTTTTGATGGTACAAAATGTTTGGTAGAAAGTGTTTTTTGAATTTTGAGTTTTTGTCTTTTCCTGGATTACCGTGTGCAGTATGATGCTTTTCATGGTGCTGGGCAGTTCAGCAGGCTACAACTCCCTGTCAGCCATGTGATCTGGAGGGTAAACAATTCTACCATACACTGTGTTGCTAAGCTATGGTGTAAGGCAAATTAGGTCTATTAAATGCATTTTCAACCCATGAGTTTTTCAATGTATGATGCATTTATCAGGATGTAACCCTATTATAAATTGAGGAGCATCTGTATATAGAAATTTAATGGCTATTTGTATTTTTAATAAGATTTATGTATTTATCTATTTGTAAGAGAGAAAAAAGAGAGACAAGTGAGACACCTTCCATCCACTGGTTCACTCTCCAAATGGCCACAACAACCAGGGCTGGGCTAGGATGAATCCAGGAACTAGAAACTCAGTATAGGCCTTGCATGGACAAAGTACTTGAGCCATTACCACTGCCTCCTAGGGTGTGCATTAGCAGGAAGCTGGAATTGGTAGCAGAAATGGAATTGGGAGTTGAACCTAAGCAGTTGGATTTGGGATGCAGGTGTCTCGAGTAGTACCAAGCACCTATTCTAATTTTTGTGTTTATCTTCTCTGTTCACTATTGCAGAACTCACAGGGAATTTTTTGGTACATTCCTTGAGAATTTCTGCATAAACAATCATGTTATAATGGAAAACCAAATAGTTTTGTTTCTTTTTATCTGAACTATATACCTTTTATTTCATTTTCTTGCCTTATATCACTGGCTAAAACTTTCCAAACTATGTTGAATAAGAGTAGTGAGAAAAGACGTCCTTGCCTTATTCCCAATTTTAAGGCAAAGCATTCAGTTTTTCACCATGAAGTATAATGTTAACCATAGATTTTTCCAGAGGTATCTTTTATCGATTTAAGGAAGTTCTCCAGTATTCCTGTTTTTCTGAGAGTTTTTGTCAAGAGTGAATGTTCAATTTTAGCTAGTGGTTTTTCTGTGTTAACTAATAGCATGCTGTTTTTTTCATTGGCTTATTAATTTGATAGAGTACATAGATTTTCAAATATTTAACCAACTTTGTATCTTGGAATAAGTATAGTATATAATCCTGATTTCTACTTGAAAATATTTTGTTAAGGTTTTTTGTGTCTGGTTTCATGAGGGAAATTGGCCTGTAGTTTTCTTTTGTTTGACTACTTTTGGCTTTTGTATCAGGGTAATAAAGCTGTAAAAAACATTGGGAAGTGTTCCCTCCTCTTATGTTTTCTAGAAAAGATTATGTAAAATTAGTTAATTCTTTCTTTAAGTGTTCCTTACAATTTTCTAGTGAAATTATTTGCTCTTGGAGCTTTCAGATTATGAATTCAATTTCCTGCTTGTTACAGGGCTATTCAAATTATTGATTTCATATTGAGCAAGTTGTAGTTGTTTGTGTCTTTTGAGTAATTGGTGCATGTTGCTTAAACTGTTAAATTTATGTGTATAGACCTTTTCTTAGGGTTTTTCTTACTACCCTTTTGATAGGTCTATAGTGAAATCCCCTGTTTCATTTCTGATATTGGTAATTTGTGTCTTCTTTCTTTTTAACTTTGTCAGTGTTGCTAAAAGTTTGCCAATTTTATTGATATTTTCAAAGAACCAGCTCTTTGTTTCATTGATTTCCCTAGTTCACTGTTTTCAATTTCATCAATTTCAGGTCCATGTCGTTTTCTTGCTTCTGGCTTCTTTAGTTTTATTATGCTCTTTGTTTTTCTAAGTTCTTAAGGTAGAAGCTTAGATTACTGATTTGGTCTTTTCTTTCCCCAGAAACCTTTATTTAAATCTTTTTTTTTAATATAAAACCTTTTATTTAAGGAATACAAACTTCGTACATGTCATAAGTACAGCTATAAGAACATAATGATTCTTCACACCGTACCTCCAGTCCTATCCTCTTCCTCCTCCCTCTCCTATTCCCATTCTAATTTTTTACTAAGATCTATTTTCAGTTAACTTTAAAATCTTTAAAAATCGCAATTCCACAGTAGAAATTTTCTTTCATGTCATGTACGGATTTCTTTAGTTTATGGATTTGCTTCTGATTACTTCTAAGTGATCCTAAGATCAATTTTTTGCATTCTGTTTCTGGCATTTCTTCAATCTCTTCATCTTCACATTCTAGTATTGAAGTGTTGTGTTCCTTTGGGGTTGCATGTTGTCTTCCTTATTCTTGTTTCTTGAATTGCTGCATTTGTTATTAGGCATTTATGGAGATACTGATTTTTTTTTTCCATGTGTTGGCTTTTATCTTTGGACTATTCCTCTGTGGCTTAGTAGAGTGTCTGCTCTTTCAGTGAATACCCAGAGGTATGGTCAGGGAGCCCTGTTCAGTGCTCCAGGGTGAGGGGACACCCAAGTTGGATGTGGTAAATCAATCTCTCTCTTACTCTCTCTTACTCTCTCTCTCTCTCTTTATTAGAGGGGAGGTTTGTTCAGCTTTATTGGCATAGTCTCATGCTCACCTCCTCCAAGGAGGCCAATGCCTGGGCACTAGCCCCAGTGGGTACAATATTCGTACATGCTGCCACAAGAACCACACAAACAATCTGTGCAGTCCTCAGTCTGAGCACAGATCCCACAACAATGACCCTCACCAGGGAATCAGAGAGCCCCGAGTATGTGGAGTCACCCACAGTGACTGCCCAAAGTTCCAACCATACCCTGTGCTCTCCCATGCAGCCAACAGTGTTTTCACAGTCCTGGCACACAAGGCTCCCACAGTCATGAGCACCCAGCTCCCAATTCTCCAAGCCAGACTTAAGCACCTCCTCTTGGCTGGTTGCTGGGTATGCGGACATGAACTGGTGCAGCTGTTACATATGTCCAAAGTGGCACCTGCTGTCTCTTGGCTAGTTATAGGATGTCGACGTGGGAGGTCAGGGAGCAAGAAACGTGACCCCTCCCCCACTTTTTCCCCCTTTAGGTTGGCGGGTACATTGTCTCCCACAGGGCTCCAAGCCAGACTCATGCCAGGGTCTTTCCACAGCTTTATTGCCAGTGGCTTGGGCTGCTGTAATCTGGTCTCACTTCACTCTCCATAGCTGATGCTGAGTGTCTTGGCTACTGGTTTCCTGAGTTGTGTACATTCACACCCTCCACGTAGGTCCACAGTGTCCCTCTAATTTGTGTGGAGTTTTCTTCCTAACTCTTCCCTGTGATTGCACTCTCCACTTTTTTTTAAACTTATCTTCCCCCAGACTAGAGCAGTAAGCTCCTTCCCTGTTTGGCCATCTTGGAAAAGTCTTGAGTTTTTTCTAATATATGCATTGAATGTTATTTTTTTTAACTTTTATTTAATGAATATAAATTTCCAAAGTACAGCTTATGGATTACAATGGCTTCCCCCCCATAACGTCCCTACCACCTGCAACCCTCCCCTTTCCCACTCCCTCTCCCCTTCCATTCACATCAAGATTCATTTTCGATTCTCTTTATATACAGAAGATCAGTTTAGCATACATTAAGTAAAGATTTCAACAGTTTGCTCCGACACAGAAACATAAAGTGAAAAATACTGTTTGAGTACTAGTTATAGCATTAAATCACAATGTACAGCACATTAAGGACAGAGATCCTACATGAGGAGTAAGTGCACAGTGACTCCTGTTGTTGACTTAACAAATTGACACTCTTGTTTATGGCATCAGTAATCACCCTAGGCTCTTGTCATGAGTTGCCAAGGCTATGGAAGCCCCCTGAGTTCACTGACTCTGATCATATTTAGACAAGGCAATGGTCAAAGTGGAAGTTCTCTCCTCCCTTCAGAGAAAGGTACCTCCTTCTTTGATGACCCGTTCTTTCCACTGGGATCTCACTCGCGGAGATCTTTCATTTAGGTTTTTTGTCCCCCTCCCCCCCCCCGAGTGTCTTGGCTTTCCATGCCTGAAATAGTCTCATGGGCTTTTCAGCCGGATCCGCATGCCTTAAGGGCTGATTCTGAGGCCAGAGTGCTGTTTAGGACATCTGCCATTCTATGGGTCTGCTGTGTATCTCACTTCCCATGTTGGATCGTTCTCTCCCTTTTTTATTCTATCAGCTAGTATTTGCAGACACTAGTCTTGTTTATATGATCCCTTTGGTTCTTAGTCCTATCATTATGATCAATTGTGAACAGAAATTGATCACTGGGACTAGTGAGATGGTATTGGTACATGCCACTTTGATGGGATTGAATTGGAATCCCCTGGTATGTTTCTAACTCTACCATTTGAAGTAAGTCAGCTTGAACATGTCCTGAATGGCACATCTCTTCCCTCTCTTATTCCCACTCTTATATTTAACAGCGATCACTTTTCAGTTAAGTTTCAGCACTTAAGAATAATTGTGTATTGATTACAGTATTCAACCAAAAGTATTAAGTAGAACAAACAAAAAAATACTAAGAGGGATAACATATTAAGTTGCTCATCAACAGTCAGGGTGAGGGCTGATCAAGTCACTGTTTCTCATAGTGTTCATTTCACTTTTACAGGTTTCCTTTTTGGTGCTCAGTTAGTTGTCACCGATCAGGGAGAACATATGGTATTTGTCCCTTTGGGATTGGCTTATTTCACTCAGCATAATGGAAAACATTATGCATTGAATGTTATTAATTTCCTTCTCAACAATTTCTCAGCTGTGTCCCACAAGTATTTATATGTTTTTCTGTCATTTCCATTCATTCAGTGCACTTTTAAAAATATTCCTTGAGACTTCCTTTTTGAAATATAGATTATTTGGAAGTAATGTCATCTAACTTTGCAAGTGTTGAAATATTTTCCTGTTACTTTTCTAGTTTGATTCCATGTGGTTACAGAAGCACATTCTGTTATCACAGTTAACTTTTTACTTTGTTGAAATTGTTTGATGGTCCACAATATGATCTATCTTGGTATTTGTTAAGTAGACACTTGAGGTAAGTGTGTATTCTGCTATTACTGTGTAGAGTGTACCGTAAGTATCAATTAGATTGGTTGGTGGTGTTACTGAGTTCTTCTTTGTCCTTGTTGAGTATCTGTCTAGTTGTTCAATTGTTGTTGAAAGAGAGATTTTGATGTCTCCAACTGTATTTATGGATTTTGTCTATTTCTGCTTACAGTTATATCAGGTTTTGCTTCACATATTTATGCAGTTCTCTTGCTGAGTACCTACATTTAGGGTGTCTTCTTGGTGGGTATAACCTTTCATTGTTATATCTCTTCCTATCTCTATTAATTTTCTTTGCTATTTCTTTTTTTTTTTTAAGATTTTTATTTATTTTAGAGGTAGAGTTATAAAGATAGAGAGAAAGGCCTTCCATCCACTGGTTCACTCCCCAGATGGCCAGTCTGAAGCCAGGAGCCAGGAACTTCTCCAGGTCTCCCTCATGGGTGCAGGGGCCCAAGGATTTGAGCATCTTCTGCCTTCCCAGGCCATAGCACAAAGCTGGACCAGAAGAGGAGCAGCTGGGACTACAACCAGTGCCCATAAGCCACAAGCAGATGCTTAGCCCATTATGTGCCAGTCCCTGCTGTTTCTTGTAGATAGCATTTAGTTCAAATTTTTATCCACTTTGCCAATTTCTGCTTTTTAAACATTTTATTTTTTTAATTTATTTATTTGAAAGGCAAAGAGGCAGAGACCCAGACAGATAAATCTCACATCTGCTGGTTTACTTTCCAAATGCCACAAGAGCTGGGGTTGAACAAAGTCAAAGCCAGTAACTGGGAACTCAGTTCAGATCTCCCAGATGAGTGGCAGGGACTTGACTACTTGAGCCATCACCTGGCCCTCCACTAGCAGGAACCTGGGATCTGGAGCAGAGCTAAAACTCAAAACCAGGCACTCAAATGTGGGATGTGGATGTCCTAAGTGGCATCTTAACCATTGTGTTAGACACCTACCTTCAATTTTTGTCTTTTTTATTTTTTTGGACTATTTAGACCATTTATAGTTAGTGTAATTATAGACATGTTAGAGGCTAAGTATGCCATTTTATTTTTTGTTTGCTGTTTTCTCTTGATTTTTATATTTTGCTTTTTGATGCCATTCCATGAGTTATTTGGGTACTTTCTTAGAGTTCCAGTTTTACTTATCTGTAGTATGAAAATGCATTTCCTTTTGTAGCCCTTTTAATGATTGCTCTAGTTATTTTATTACATATACATAACTCATCACAGCTTATTGGTGTCATCATTTTATCAGTTAAGATGAAGTATAGAAATATTATTTCCCTCTCTAACTCTTTACTTTTACTCATTTGTAATATAATTGTCTCAAATATTTTCTCTATATAGTTGTATGTAGTCTATATATAATTTATATAATATTAGCACATCAGGCAATATAATAATTTTTGCTTCAACCTTCTTACATAATTTAGAAAAATCAGGAGGAAAAGGAAAGACTATTAGTTTGTTCATATTTTTCTTGGCTATTGTGTCTCTCTTCCTGATGTCCCAGGATTCTTTCTTTTATGATTTGTTTTCTGTTTGGAGAACTCTGCTTTAACAATTTTTTTTGGGTAGATCTTGAAACAAATTTTCTTAGTTCTTCATCTGAGAGTTTCTTAGTTTCCTCTTCATACCTGAAGGATTTTTTTTTTCTAAGTGTGTGATTGTAGGTTGATAGTTCTTTTCTTTCAGCATTTGAAAAATACTGTGCCACTTCTTTCTTGCCTCCATGGCTTCTAATATGAAAGCTGCTGTCATTCTCATTGTTTACTATAAGTAGAGTGTTGTTTTTTTTTTTTTCTTTAAAGATTTGTTTGCCTTTCATTGTTTGAACTTAATTATGATGTGTTTTGGTGTGGATTTTTTTCCTTTTTTTATTCTGTTTCAAGTTAACTCAAGTTCTTGGAATGTATACCAACCAGTATGTCAATAGCTAAACTCAGAAAGTTTCCAGCTGGTATTTCTTTGAATACTTTTTTGGCCTTGAGGCCTTTCATTCTTTTTCCTGGACTCTAGTGACACAGATCTTTTGTTGTAATCCCACCAGTCCCTGAGGCTCTGATAATTATTTTTGATCTACTTTCTCTCTGTTCAGATTGGGTGATTTCTGTTGTTCTTTATTCACTGACTCTTTTTTTCCTCTGCCCTTTCCATTTTTGTGCTGAACCCATCTACTGATTTTTTTTACTTTGGTCATTTTATTTTTCAGTTCTAAAATTTCCATTGTGCTCTTTTTTATCTCTCGTATTTCTTAAGATAAATATTTGTTGTTTCAAAAGTGTTCATAATTATTAAAGCATTGTTATCAGGGCTGATTTAAAACCTGTCAGGTAGTAGCCAGAGTTGGGGTGTAGCAGGTAAAGCCACAGCCTGCAGCATCAGGAGTGGGTGCCAATTCAAGTCCTGGCTGCTCCATTTCTGATCTAGCTTTCTGCTATTGTGCCTGGGAAAACAGCAGAAGATGGCCCAAGTCCTTGGGTCCCTGCACCCACATGGGAGACCTGGATGAAGCTCCTGCCTCCTGGCTTGAGACCAGCCTAGCTCTGGCTGTTGCAGCCATTTGCGAACCAGCAGATGGAAGATCTCTCTTTGTCTCCACCTCTATCTCTCCCCGCCCCCTCCCCACCCCCCGTAAACTCTGCCTTTCAAATAAATAAATAAATCTTTAAAAAATAACTTAAAAATAGAAATTATCAGATAATTTTAACATCTATTACCATGGTGTTGATATGTGTTGTTAACCTGTTTTCATTCAGCTTGAGATCCTCTGGTTCTTGATTTGATGAGTGATTTTTGATTGAAACCTGGACATTTTCATACTATGTTCTGAGATTCTGCATCTTTTTTAAGTCTTATGTTTTAGCTGGCCTTCTCTGATGCCACTCCAGCAGGAAAAGGGGGTGCCACTTCATTACTACCATTTGGGGGTAGCAGTCCAGGTCTCCCACGTGGTTCATGAGGATACCTGAAAGCAGATGTTCCTTGTTACTACTGGGTAGTAGAAGCTCTGTCCTCAATGGTCCCACTAATTCCACGGGGTGATGGGGCTCATTACTGATTAGTAAAGACGAAGATCCTAGCTCCCTGCTTGGCCTTCTCTGACACCACTTTCCCCCAACCCCCTGTATAGGTGTTGGGGCAGATCAGTACAGCCTCACAAGCTAGGCTTCCTATTCAGCTTTTGTTGACGTGGATAGAAGCAAGGCCAGAGTTCTTTCTGTGATATTTGGCTAGAGTGGAACAGTTATTCTCTGAAAGTTTTCTGTCTTACTAGGCTTTCCCTTTGACCTTTACCTAAAGAGAGCAAGTGTTTGCTGGGAATCCCCTTGCACCCACAACGACCACCCTACCCCATACCCATTGGCATTTCTAGGTTGTCTTCTTTTTCAGCTTAAAATCTGGGATATATGAGGCAAACAGAATACCTGGGGAACTCACCATTTATGTCTTTCCTTGGGTCTTATCTGCCTCGACAGATTCTTGGCAGATATGCCATCTTCCCTCCCCCTTCAATAGTCATCTTTTGTTTGCTCTCTGTATAGCACCTAGGGGTTTTATTTGTGCTTAGCAGAAAAAAATAGGGAGAAGTACATGTATTTTATCATTTAGAAACAGAGGTACCCTATACTTTTAAATCTTAAGTCTCATTGATGTCACACAATGAAGAAAACAGTATTATTCAAAAACGTGTCTTCAGAGACTGAGTTTGTTTGTTTTTTCCCATCTGTGAATTTATCCGTAGGCCTCCTCAAAAGATGTTGTGAGACAGCTATGTCAAGAGAGCTTTTCCAGTTCGGCACTTGGCTCAAAAAATCTCTTGGATATTACATGTTCCAGCTTGTCTGTGACCCAGGAGGAGGCAAAAGAAGTAAGTATGGTCAGAAATGACCTTTAGGGGCATGGGTGTTTGACACAGCAGTTAAAATACTGGTTGGGATGCCTACTTCTCATATCAGATTGCATGGGTTGAAGTTCAAGTTCTGTTCTCAATTCTAGCTTGCTCCTAATGTACAGCCTGGGAATCAGGCTGTAGTAGTTGGGTTCCTGTCACCCATGTGAGAAACCCAGATTGAATACCTGGCTCCTGGCTTTGGCCTCGCTCCCCCAGAGGTTGCAGGCATTTGGGGAGTGAATCAGCAGATGGGAGATGTCTCTGTCTCTGTCTTTGGCGCTCTCTCCCTCCCTCTTTCTAATTAATTACTTAACAAATTAAAATGTTAAAAAAAAGGAAGTGACTTAACTTATTAGTCTCTTTCTTGATTTTCCAGTTATTGCTACATTCAAGGAAAATTTCTCCCAGAAACATGTGTTGACAATATAACAAACTTAAGATCTTTTTGGTTTTTAATGCTAGTAAACTTAAAAGCTATTATCTTTTAACCCCTTGTAATAAATGAGTCATAGATGGGAGAACTACACCCAGAATCAGAACTTCTGACCATTTTCTATTCATACTTAATATCTAAACAAGGTGGACATGAGCCACCCTTTTTCTCATTTTCTTTCCCAGTGTATAACCTGCTGATGCTGATACATGTCACCTGGATAGCTCCAGGAAGACTTTTCAGGAGCTTTTGGACAGAAGCTTCAAGGCCTGAGGAGGATTAATCATTGAGATCAGGATGGGTTTGATCAGGCTCCCTAAGGGTTGTTTTGTGTTCCAAACTCCAAGCTCAACCCTCTGCGCCAGATAAAATCCCCTTCTCTTAGCTTACCTAAGATCACCTTCTGGAGGAAGAACAAGGTGACTCTTACTGAATTAGAACTGGCACCCTTTTCTTTCCAAGGGCAGATTTCTATAAAACAGGAACATCTTCTCCAAAATGGGCCCAGGTGGTTATTTTTTATTTTACCTGGAGCTTTGCTCATTGAAATCAGTGATTAAAAAGAAGTAAAAGGCAGGAGCAAGCGTATAGAAGTGATAGAGACTTAGATTGGGCTCTTCCAAAACTAGACCCTGAGGCGAGGATTTGGTTGCAGGTAGTTATATGGGAGGTGGTTCTGGAAAGCACAGAGGAGCATGGGGACAATCAAGCGGGGATGGCAGGCAAAGCAGTAAAAGAGTATGTTGATGAGTAGCAACTGCTGTGGGCAGCTGGGGCTTGGGTTTGGGATCCAGGGATAAACCAAGTTGAGCACAACTCAGAACTGTTCCTGGGAGAGCAGAGGCCAGGGCACTCCAACAGCCACCAACAGCCACCCCTGCTCAAGTTGTGTCGACCTATAGTGAGACAAATTTCAATGGCATCAGAAAAAGCCCTAAAGCTGAGAAACAGTTACCTCTGGAGAGTTTTCTTAGGTTCAGCCAAGCATTACTGTATTTACAAATCAACCGTAAGCCTCACTAGCTGCAGACTCCCTGAGAAGGACATGCTGGTGACACAGCAGGGCAGGGTCAGGCAGGACTCCACATCAGGAGTTCACACAGCCAGCCAGGAGCTGTCGGATCTCTTTGCGTTCCCAGGTGACAGTGTAAGGGCAACTACGTGAGACTCCTACCACCCTGGATTCCAAGTCCATGTTCCACAGGGGTCCATATCTGTTGTCACAGTTCAGTAAACACAACTTCAGGTTCTCACAGGCAGGGTGCACTGACACTCAGGGAACCCCAAAGCTACGGGCCCTCAGGTGCTTCTGCAGTCCTCTCCATCCAGAGGCACTGGACCAGCACAGGGTTGCCTAGTAACACAGCTGACTCTCCACTTCTCTTGGGTTACCAGGGAAACAACACCAGAAAGTTAACTGAAGGTCAAATTCTCATGCAGGATGGAAAGGGATATTTAAATTTTTTTCCTCTTTTTATTTGAGAGGAAGAGAGACAGAGTTAGCTCCCATCTGCTGGTTTATTGCCCAAACATACATGATGGCTGAGATTGGGCAGGCCCAAGCCAAGAACCAGGAACTCAGACCAGGTCTTCCAGTTGGGTGGCAGGAACCCCGTGACTTGAGCCATCACTGCTACTTCCCAGAGTCTACATTAACAGGAAGCTGGAGTCAGGAGTTGGGGGTGAGTATTGAACCTTGGCATTCCATTATGGGATGCGGGCACCTTAACCACTAGGCCAGATGCCTACCCCCAAAAGCGATATGTTAGGCTTTGCCCGCAGCAGAGAGTTTTTGCAAGCTGGCAGCATCCTGGGTCAGGAAGCTGCAGTGAACTCAGAGGCATCGAGGCACTGGGGCATCAGTGAATGCTATGGTGGCCTCTGCACTCCGAGTGAAGGTCAGTTCAGTGTCCTTGGCTGTGTGCAACAGTAGGAGTAGGGAGGGTAGAGGCCTGCTCCTGCCCTATCTCGTACCCACTTCTGCTGCTGCAAGGCTGCCCCCATCTCTTGCAGCTGCTCCAGGCTCTACACCGCCTCACCAGGCTGGCAACATTCCGTGACCTGTCCTCTGCCGAGTCCATTCTGGCTCTCTTTCCAGAAAATTTCCACCAAAACCTCAAAAACCTGCTGACCAAAATCATCCTAGAACATGTGTAAGTGTTCATTTCTTATGTGTTCCTTTTATATTTTTATTCTTTTTTTCCCTAGAAGTAATCAATGTGTTCACTGTTGAAAAATTAGAAAACATAGATAAGCAAAAAGATCTCATTTCCAGAGGTTAGCCATATTAATTCCATAATAGGGGGCTTTGGGAGCTTGCTTATTTTTGTTATTTACACTTTTATAGAGAGATTGATATTTTGTTTTTAGCAAAATAGAGTCATGCCATTTTATAACTTGTTTAATTTCACTTAACACTAATTTTTTAAAGATTTATTTATTTATTTGAAAGGCAGAGTTACAGAGAGAGACAGACACAGAGAGAGAGAGACCTTTCATCTGCTGGTTCACTCATCAAATGGCTACAGCAACAGGGCTGAGCCAGGCCAAAGCCAAGAGCCAGGAGCTTCATGTTGGTCGCCCACTTGGGTAGCAGCGGTCCAGGCACCCAGGCCTTCTGCTGCTTTTTCCAGGCCATTAGCAGTGAGCTGGATCAGAAGTAGAGCAGCTAATACCTGGACAGGTACCCACATGGGATACCAGCATTGCAGGTGGTGGCTTAACCCACTGCAACACTCACAGCACCCACAGTGTTAACATTAATGACATTTCAGGTCAATAATTATTTACCTGAAGTCTCATTTTTAATTGTTAAATATAAAATGCAGTCTACTATCTGATAAAGTTACATATAATTTAATATAAAAATTCCTCAGTAGTATTGGGGTATGGGCAGTTTTTCACACCAGTGAACAGTTTCCAGTGGAAACTTTGCTCACGTGCTTCATTATTTCCACAATGAGCACATGACCTCAGAAAGGTCCACCAACTCTCTTCTGCCAGTAGGACACACGTGTGTCCCTCTCCCCATGCCTTCACTCAGGAGATTTTTTCTTGCATTTTTTTCCACTCCCACGAATGACAAATGATACCTCATTTCAATGTACGTTTCTGTGCTGCTGGTGATGTTGAATATCTCTTTCATGTATTCATTGATTATTTTTATTTCTTTTGTGAATTTTCTGTGTGTCATCTTGGCTGGGCAGATCCTTTTAAACACTTACAATGTAGGTAGACTCAATTAACCATTGGTTAGCAGAAGGCTTGAGCAGACCTTTTGTTCAATAGCAAGGCCTGTGGAGGCCTTTTTACCAAGGGTTTTGTTGTTTAAGAACTTCTGTATACAGGACCCCATTGTGTTCTGACGCTACTTGATGTCTCACTGCGATGCGATGTGCTGTAGCATCAGGCATGTTTGTCTGGATGCGTTTTTGTACAGAAGGTAATACTCAGGGTAGTCAGTGCTCAATAAAGAGAGGATAAGTTGACCTTTTCTCTGTTTTGTCTGTAAGCACAGTAGCACAATAAGGTTTCAGTGTATTCGGTCTTTTCTTCTTTTTTTCTGAAACTATAAAAACTAATAGCAGTTATGGCCTTAGCGTCACTGGGCTTTGTGAAACAAATAAACAAAAGACTGTTGCTTGGAGACGCCGTCTCTGTGGTCTTCTTCTGTTAGGAGGTGGTGACAAGATTCAGAAAGGCAGAAGCCCTGGGAGCTGTGTTGTGGCACAGTGGATTAAGCCACTGCCTGCCACACTGGCATACCTTATGAGTGCCAGTTCATGTCCCAGCTGTTCTACTTCTGATCCAGCTCTCTGCTAATGTGTCCAGGAAAGCAGTGAAAGATGGCCCAAGTGTTTGGACCTCTGCCACCGATGTGAGACACCTGGATGAAACTCCTTGCTGCTGGCTTTGGGCCAGATTGTGGCTATTTGAGGAGTGAACCAGTGGGTGGAAGATCTCTTTGTCTCTCCTTTCCCTGTAACTCTGTCTGCCAAATAAATACATCTTAAAAAAAAACAAAACAAAACAAAATAGGCAGAGGCCCAGGTTCAAGGGCCTCTCTCATTATTGGACTCAATCTCATCCTTTTTCCACTATTTTTTCCTTACTTTTCCCTCTTAAACAGATCCACGTGGAGAACTGAAGCCCAAGCAAATCAGAGTGAGTACCAAGAAATATGCCCCTCCCTCCTTCTTTCCCGGACCCAGCTCTGAATCTGCCAGGTGGCTGGGAAGATTAACCAAAAATCAAAGGGAAGCATTCTAATCCCAAAGCAAGTGAAACCAAGCTCTATGTGTTGTGGTTTTTTTTTTCTTTTTTTGACTTTTTTTCTGATTCTAAACATTACAGAAGCCATGTTGTTAAAAAAAAAATACAGAAACGTTCAAAGCAAAATGTGAAGTACTTAATTATGTTTGAATTTGGAAAAGAAATGAACAGTAATTGAAATCACTTTGAAAGATTGACTAAAAATATGTGTGTAATGAATGGTCATTGTTCTTTCTGACTGAGCTGGTCACATTGCTAAAGGACTTTATCTGTGTTAACTCAGTCCTCCCAACAAACCTGTGGCCTAAGCTGAGATTATCTTCATTTTCCTGATAAGAAAACCGAAGCTTAGAGATTAGATAAGTGGTAGAACCGATACCCATTATTGCTGGTGCTACAGAGTTCCTAAAACTCAGGCTGTGACGTCTCTCCCTGTGTCCACTTCTCCTTCTGTGCTGACACCTGGACAGGGGTACAGGGGTGTGTAGGTAGAAGCTGCAGCTGCTGCTCCCTGTGAATCAGCACCAGTGCAGGTGGCACAGAGCAATGGGTAAGGCCCACGACTGCTGTCTGACTCTCGCAGAGACTTGCTGTGGAGATCAAGTGCATTCTCTGTACACAGTCCCTAAAGCTACCTATTCCACGGCAAACACTTGGGAAACACCAGCGGCCTGAGTTCTGACTTGAGCTGTCCTCTCCACAGTCTCTCTGCCACGCCTGATTGACCTGGACTGGAGAGTGGACATCAAAACCGCCTCAGATAGCATCAGCCGCATGGCCGTCCCCACCTGCCTGCTCCAGATGAAGGTACGTTAGACATCTTCCTCATTAGAGGGGAAGCAGTGGCTCACTCCTGTCATTTCCATAGGCTATCTGAAACTCTTGTCATTGGACTTTTGGGACCTCTAACCCTATAATAGGAAAAAAAAAAGTGTTCAAAAAGTATATGTTTACTACTGTGTTAATACATTGTAGATGTAAAAAACCAAAGGAGAAGTATTAAAACAATGAGACAAATGCAGAGCATATTTTTAAAATAACTTGGCTAACACCAAAAGATTACCAGGTACACATAATGAGAATTTTAGCTGTAGCAATATGAGTGTGCTTTTTGGGTTTCAAATAGCCCTCTTGATAATTTTTATACACATTTTTTATTTAAAATTTTTATTTGACAGGCAGGGAGACAGACAGCTCCTACGTGCTGGTTTACTCCCCAATATGCCTGAAACAGTCAGGGCTGTGCCAGCCAAAGCCAGGAGCCAGGAAATCAATGTGGGTCTCCCACATGAGTATCAGAGTCCCAAGTACTTGAGCTATCACCTGCTGCAACCCAGGATGTATGTACATTGAACAGAACTGGGACTCAAACCCAGGCATTCTGAAATGGTATTCAGACATCCGATGGCTTCACCACTAGACCAAATGCCCACCCCAGTTTTGGTATACTTTAGTCAAGCTCTTGTCCAGTGTGATCAGGCTGTCACTGTAGTGTGGCTGATGAAGACCTTGATTAGCAGTTGGAGAAATGTCAGTTCTTCGTTGTCGTTTTAATGCACCCTTGCCTCACTGGTATTGCCTTCCCTTTGTCGTTGTTTTTGGGGAATCTTTTCAAACCACATATCCATTTTGCAGGGTTGTTTAAATAATGAAATGCTGTATCTACTTAAAACCAGAAGCCCAGAATTCAGCACCTGTAAGAAAATGAAGTAAGGATGCTTCCAGCAGCTAAGTTTTAAGTATCAGTAAAGCTCATATCTGTAGTTCTTTTAAAGATACAGATAAATATAACTGGAGGCTATAGTACTTTTCCTGTATCTCAGTGGATGTTCTTACACACCCATACTTCTTGTGTTTAAAGTACCTGTGTGAGCACGGGAAATGCCTTCTCACTTGACTGCTACAAGTCAGGTGGCACAGAGGGGAGTGAGCCTGGACTTCGGCTTCTCTGGGAACGCACCCACTGCACAACTGCAAATGGAAAAGGACCCAGGCCTGTGCGGCCTCTCCTTCGTTCTCTCTGTTGCTAAACCACTCAAAGGCTAGGACCCCCTACTCGAGGGGCCTCTCTGTAGGGGTCCAGCAGCACTGGGGCGGGCCTCCCGGTCCAGGGCTCACTTACATGGAGGTGGAAAGAAAAGCAGCTTTGACTTCTTGAGCCTCATTGTCTTTGCAGATCCAAGAAGATCCCAGTCTGTGTGGGGACAAGCCCTCCGTCTCTGCTGTCACCATGGAACTGAGCAAGGAAACACTGGACACTATGCTAGATGGGCTGGGCCGCATTCGTGACCAGCTTTCTGCCGTGGCCAGCAAGTGAGCTGCGCACCTGCTTGTGCCCACTGCTGCGTCCAAGTGCCGATCAGCAGTGAAGCCCCACCCACCACACAGGCAGCCCTTGCAGCAGCAGCTGTGGCTGACAGTAGGAGGAGGATGGAGACACAGGGACTTGTTGCCATCCAGTACACATAGATGGCTCAGGAGGAAGCAGCCCAGGCCCTTCACTGTTCTGGCATTGTTTCTTCTTTCTGAAGCTGAAGCCTCCATCTTTAGGAGGCTCCTCTGCGCCACTTAATTACTGTTGTGCCACTGGGAGAGGACTTTTGCTTTGTCAGCCGTCTCTGCTTGGCTTTTTGGGAAATTCAAATCCAAATTGTGGAGCTTGCCTGAAAAGCCTTATTAGTTCATTTCCAGCCCCAGAACACATCTGATGGATGATGCCAGCACCTCTCACTCCTCTCTCAGAGAAGCCGGGCAAATCCCATGGAGCAGGGCCTGAGCCCCCTCAGGCTGCTGGACCATCTGTCTAGCACAGGAAGTCGGAAATGATTGCTAATTCTGTTCATGAAGCCAGGGGCCCCTTGCCTAATGTAATGCAACCATTGCTGGGTAAGGAAGTGGGAGTAATTGGAAATAAATAACACTTTTACGATTCTGGTCATGATTCTTGTGGTTTTTGTCCTTTGCCTGAGTTGTTGCCTTTAGCCAGTGCTGTCTCTTGTGCTTAAAGGTGATCCCTGCTTCCAAGTTGCCTGACAAGCTGGTGACGCTGGCGTGACATAAAACCAGGCAGAACAAGCTCACTACTTGCCATGTTTTCACCTGTCCTGGGGATGAAAAGAAAGCAGGGGTGACAGTTACAGAACTACGATGAAGGCATGTACAGCTTGTTCAAATGAGATCCTCTCCATCACAGGCCTCACACAGCACAGCAACTCCTCACATGACACTTTCCCCCCTTTCATTATCTGGGTCACCCTCAGGGCACCAGCTTGCAGCCTGCTGTCTGAGCACTTGGTTTGTTTGTGTATGGGATGGATGGAGGAGATACAAACTCAGGCTGGATACCCACTCAGGAGTCAGGGAGCTGGGGTTGGGAGTCAGCGCTGCCTCTCAGTGGTAAGGCGCTTGACCTCAAAGGCTCAATTCCCACCCATCCTCTCCCCCGGTTTTAAAATTAAGTGGATGTAATCATAATACCTACTTGACAGGACTTCTGTGACGATCAAATGTTATAAGTAAAAGCACTGCGTGTTGTTATGACTGATGGGCAAGGCTCAGTCACATTAGCTCTGATTATTCATGGGACTGAGAGTGGGAGCTCTGCATTCATTGCTTCGTCGACTCTAACAGAGTTGGTATGAGAGTGGATGTTATTATCCTCTCTTTATCGACGAGGGAAACAGCTCATTGAGGTCTAGCCACCTGCTGCTAAATGGCCTCATTAAGGCTTGGGCCCAGAATCTCCAGCTTTCTCTCTACTGCTTGGCACTTTGCAACAGAAAGGGGGTTCTGTGCCTGGCTGCATTTGGAAAATGCTGAAACTGAAGTAGAGACCAGAAATCTTAACCCTGCCTGCCCACCAAGATGCTAAGAAAGGAGGGAAGAAACCTTCCAAGCTCCCCCTCCTCTCTTGGAAGCTGAGCTGCCTGCCTTTGAAATGGTGGATCTTAGCCTTTGGGGGGCTGTGCCCATTGAGAATCTGGTGAAAGCTGCTGATCCTTTTTTTGCAAGAGATCTTGGACCCTAGAAGCCATGTGGAGAGCTCCTGGTTTTAGCCCCAGGTTGAGTTTGACCTCGCCATGTAGTGACCTGTGACCTGTGACCTGCACACAGATTTTTACCTCCCTGTTCTCTTGAGCTACCACGCGCATCTGAAAAAACTAGCTCGAGAGGCTAGCATTGTGGCACAGAAGGTCAAGCCACTGCCTGCAACACTGGCATCCCATATGAGTGCCAGTTCGAGCCCTGGCTGCTCAACTTTGGATGTAGCTCCTGCTAATGGCCTGGGAAAGCAGCAGAGGATGACCCAAATGCACATCCCCCTACCACCTATGCATGTTCTCCCACCTGGATGGAGTTCCAGGCTCCTGGATTTCACAAGCCCCAACTGTTGTGGCCGTTTGGTAAATGAACCAGCGAGTGGGAGATCTCTCTTCCTCCCCCCACCCTTCTCCTGTGTGTGTGTGTGTGTGTGTGTGTGTGTTGTGTGTACATCTGTGTCTTATCTCTATCTCTGCCTCTCAACAAAACAAAAAACAAAAAACTAGCTTGAAGCAAGGAGCCCAGTTGGACATTGCTCTAGCCAGTTCTTTTTGGCTTTCTGTTTGTTTTGAAAGAGTTACAGAGAGAAGGAGAAGAGGAAGGAGAGAGAAGGGGAGATCTTTCATCCACTGGTTTACTCCTCAGATAGCTACAACAGGCAGTGCTGGGCCAAGCTGAAGTCAGGAGCCAAGAGCTTCATCCAGGTCTCCCACCTGAGTGGCAGGGTCTCAAACACTTGGGACATCCTCTGCTGCTTTCCCCAGGCCATTAGCAGGGAGCTAGATCAGAAGTGGAATAGCTGGGACTTGAACCAGCATCTGTACCAGATACTCCACAGTATGGGCCCCTAGCCAGTTCTACCTGAAGAGCCATCCGAGTGACATATAGAGGGTATTTGGTAAATAACGGGGAAAATGGACTGGCATCATTTGTGATGCCAGCATCCATATCCAAGAACCCTTTTGAGTCCCAGCTGCTCTACTTCTGATCCAGCTCCCTGCTAGTGTGCCTGCCAAAGCAGCAGAAAGTGGCCCAAGTACCCATGTTCCCACTACCCATGTGAGAACTGGAAGGAGTTTCAGGCTGCTGGCACAGCCCAGACCAGTGCAGCCATCTGGATTGAATCAGCAGATGGAAGATCTCATTCTTCCCTCTGTCTCTTCCTATCTCTCTGAAACTGCCTTTCAAATAAATAAATCTTTACCAAAAACATAACTAGAAAAGTCAGTAAGTGTTCACAATCATTGGCTCATGTATTCTTTCAAAGGAGTTATTCTGCACAGTTGGTGATGATGGACTGTTTAGAAACAGCTTAGTTTTGGTTGGCCTGACACTCTCTCAGAAGGACCTTCTAACTTCTACCTGTCTATCTTGAAGGAAGTTGTCTGATTGAGTGCTGGTCTGGTTTCCCAATGGTACTTTGCAATGAAGCAGCTGTGTGCGGACTATCCCTTGGGCTCAGCAGGTTGGGCTGTCCAAACTCTAATTATAGATGGGCAATGACCAATCTCTGTGGTGAGTGCTCCCTCTGTCCAGCACTCTCCACCTACCCGGTGGAAGAGCCCCTGGGCCAGTCCTGATCAATGTAACGTGCCACAGAGTGTGTCTCATGTGTGGCCCTGACTCCAGTTGGGCCCATTTGTCCTTCCCTATGGCTTTATCTGCTGGAGTCAGCATCAGACAAGACCATCTCCTGCCTCTTGGCTCTGACAGGAGGCCAGCCATGCAGGGGGCATCTCCCTGCCACACAGAGTAGCCCACTCACAGTTGGAGAGGCCTCCTGACTCCAAAGGTTGGGAAGACAATGAGAAAAATTCAGTGCACCTGATGCCAATCCCACTCCTCCTCCTGGTGGGTACAGCGGGACAGACAAGGTTTGTGCTGAAGTGCACCAGGATTTGTCCAAAGTGGAGATGTGCAGCCATGGGAATGATTGTCACGAGGAAGACGTTTACTCACAGAGGCGGGGCCGTGTGGGAGAGAACCACTCCTTCAGGGCTCTCTGGGGAGACCTTTCCCTGGAGCCACTGGTCCCTGGGGAGGGGGCCTCTTCCATGCCACTGCGTTTCTGAACAAGCATGACAATAGCAGGAAGGAATAGCAGAGAAGTTTGTGATCCCATCACCATTTGCAAGGTGCCAGGGTCCTCTGAGGAGACCTTCATGATGACCCCAGAAATGGCCCTTGACACGTCAGTGGGGGTGCGGGCAGAGCACTCGCCCAAGACGGGAACATGCTGGAATTCGACTCAGCGCAGCTCACAGGGAAAGGGGGGAATGGCACGTGGAGTGCCCCTGAGAGCATCCTGACAGCAGGTGCTGCCATTTCAGTGACCCACATGGCCTCATTGTCAGTGATGCCTAATCAGGGGCTCAGACTCAGCCCTTGGCTCCAGGGGCGCCATGTCCCCTTCAGAGGGACTTTTTTGAAAAGTGGATGGCCGGCGCCGCGGCTCACTAGGCTAATCCTCCGCCTAGCGGCGCCGGCACACCGGGTTCTAGTCCCGGTCGGGGCGTCGGATTCTGTCCCGGTTGCCCCTCTTCCAGGCCAGCCCTCTGCTGTGGCCCGGGAGTGCAGTGGAGGATGGCCCAGGTGCTTGGGCCCTGCACCCCATGGGAGACCAGGAAAAGCACCTGGCTCCTGGCTCCTGCCATCGGATCAGCGCGGTGCGCCGGCCGCAGCGCGCCGGCCGCGGCGGCCATTGGAGGGTGAACCAACGGCAAAAGGAAGACCTTTCTCTCTGTCTCTCTCTCTCACTGTCCACTCTGCCTGTAAAAAAAAAAAAAAAAAAAAAAAAAAAAAAAAAAAAGAAAAGTGGATGTAGCTAATTATCTATATAACCCCAGGCACCGTGTCCTGGATCCTGGACAGCCTCCAACGTAGAGGAATGTGATGAGGGCCCCTGAGGGCTCGGTGCCAGACACTTGACACTCCAGCTACAGGGCCACTTTGGGGGAGGACCCAGCTTTCCGTTCTGCAACTTTAGGCTGGGGGCCTGTGGCTGCACTAACGAAGGAGGAGCACAGTGCTCCAGCTGTCGAGCGGAAGCACTTCCAGCAACCAGCAGGCCTTGCCAAGCTGGCCTGGTGGGACTCAAGAGCAGTCCAAGGACACAGCATCTGCCCTGGTTGCAAACACCCTCCTCACTGGGACAATCACCCTAAGATTACATATCCAAGATGTATTGCAAGTGTTTGTGTACTTCTTAAATTATTTAAGAGAGAGAGACCCTCCACGGGTTCTCTCCCCAAATATCTGCAGGGGAGAGAACCAGGGGTGGACCAGGCTGAAGTTGGGAGCTGGGAGAACAGTCAGGTCTCCTCCAAGGGTGACAGAAACCCAGCTACTTGATCTGCTTCCCAGGGGGCACATACAGAGAGCTGGAGTCAGGAGCCAGAGGCGTGAACCGGACCCAGACACTCCAATGTGGGAAGCTTAACTGCCAGGCCAAACGCCTGCCCCCAGGATTTGTTTTAATGAGGACTGGTAAGACACAAAGACGTGGAAATGATTGTCATGAAGGAAGAAATTCATGTTCAGAGAGCCCTAGAAAGAGGAGACAGGCACACTAAGCCATGCCATGCAGGGCCATGTATCAGGGAGAGGGGAGAGGGGAGAAGGTGACCCCAAGCCTCCATTCAGGTTTTTACAGGAAGGAATGGGTAAGGTAGGAAAGTACACTGGGAAGGTTTAGGGTTGGGGAGTTTGGATAATATTGATGGCCCCTGTACTGTAAGAGTGGTTCCTAGTTATCCAGTACCTGGCCCTCGGATGATTTAGGGCAATAGGAATATGGCTTGGGGTGTGAGCTGGATAGAAGAGATGGTTGGGAATGCAGGCTCTGGGATTGGCTCTACATCAAAGACATGGCTGCAGGGCACTTGGTTGCTCTCTCTAAGAATTAGCTAGCCCTTGGAGGATCAAGACCTCAAACATTGGAGCATCAAGAATATTGAAAATAAAAACAGTGAATACAAAGTTAAGCTGCAGTAGCACATTTAAGGCTGCAATGGCTTTTAACACAAGCAAAGTCTCATGGCCAAAGCTCCACGCGCAGTGACGGCTGGAGGCAGAAAGCAGGTATTCTCTTCACTGTAGTCATGAGAGACCAAGGTGACAGAAATGTCATCTCAACACATACGTCCGCAGTCACCAAGGCAGGACTGGGGCATGTGGCAAATTGCACTCAGCATCTTAAAGCTTCTGCTCACAAATGACAAGCAAGTCATGGTCACACCCAACCCTAGAGAGGGCAGGGGAGTGCAATGCTCCTGTGAGCCAGGAAGGAAGAGAAATGGAGTATGTGTGATGCACTCTGATATTGCAGCATTTCAACCAAAAGATTCCTCTTCTGTTTATGCTGGCTTGCACTTATAAACAAACAAACCAAAGCTTTATTCATGGAAGACCATGAATCTCAGTTCAATGTCCTTTCTCCCAAGGAGCCCCACCTGCTGTGTGGCACATGGAAATAGTTTACCAGCTATTTTCTTCCCTCTCTAGCACAGCCCCTGGCAGTCAGTGGAGCATCCGCTCCTAAGAACTGGTGCACTTTGCGGGGAAAGATCAGCTCTGGCTGGCCCAAGCCTGGGTGAGAACTTGAGTCTAGTTCTTCCAATGTGGAGCCCTCTGCTTTCCTCATTCCTGCTGCACTTTGGGGAAAAAGAAAATCTGTGATTCCTCGCAGATCACCAAGCTCCCTGGATCTGGCAACTTCCAGCTCTCTCCGCCTTCGGTCCTGCTTTACCACGTCCACCTGCACCACAGTCATCCATCCTTCGCCTTGCCTCCCTTGTCTGGTCATGTTCAAGTCCGACCCCAAATTGGCATGAGGACCAGACACTTGGGGTTTTCCCACCTAAGCCATTTCCCTCCAGTCACTAGTCAAGCTCTGTGATTTTGTGTTGACAGATTTCCAGGAAACAGGTCCAGCATGAGAGAAGCTCTCTGTTACTGTGTTCAGTAAGCTGAGATGTTCTCAGAAGCGAGAGTGGCTTTTCAACTGTTGGTTACCTGGCATTTTAAACATTTTCCAGCAGTCGAACATTGGCAAGAACTGTTATGAACCTGTAACCACTGTCTTCCAACGACTCAGAGTTCCTAACATCCAAGCACCTGATGTTGACCTTGGCGCAACTTCCTTCCTGGCTGGTGCTTACACTGCTGTGGTTCCACTGTCCGCTTTGCAACGACTTTAAGAAAGAAAAAAAAATGTCCTGACAGTATTCCCTGGTGGATGCCAGAGAAACTTAATCTCCAAGGAGAGAGAACCATTATTGGAGGAAATGTCAAGAGCTGTTAAAGGTGAGTCTGTAAGACTGAGTTTCCGCGGCCCTGGGTGCTGGGACAGGCTCTGATGAGCTTTTGTGCCTTACGTGGAAGTAGAAGAAACCCCTCAGTGATGCATCTCACAGATTTAGAGTAAACTACGTAGAGCCATTACCGGTGGAAGCATGGAACTTTCTTGGCTATTGGTGTCAATGCTGCCCTTGTCATATGACCTTAGACACAAGCCACACAGCAAATTCTGACCCCACAAGCTGAATGATAAAGGGATCTAGGAACCTCAGTGGACACTGGGGTCCCTGTGCACACAGGAGCCCCATCCTCAGGGACTGGCCTCTGATTAGATGAAGCTCCTACTCAAGCTGGGTTTTGATTTGCTTATTTAACTTCGAGGAGCAAGAGTCACTGAATTCGAATATCAATTTGCTTCAACAAAAGTTCAATTTCCCTGCATTCAAGAATTTAGAAGTACATCCCTTGTGTGAAAGTCATAGCTGGGAGAAGGTTCGAGGGCGTAGTATGGTTCTGCTGCAGGAGGAGTTGGCTCACAGATTCCCAGTTCCTTCCATCTTGTTGCTCCACCAATCATCAGGTGTGACTCCCCCGGTTGTGAGCAGAGCCTGCTTGCCACTATGCTCCCCCTGGCTGTCTCAGCCACAGGAGCACAGCATGAGGAAGAGGAAGAGGAGCCGCCACACTCTGTCCATCCATATCCCATTGGCACAGTCACGTGGCCTGCACGTAGCTGCAAGGCGGTTTGGGAAAGGCAGTCTCTGACCGGTGGTCATGTGTCTGGCTCATTGGACTAGGGGTAGGATGGGAGGGAGAAAGTGGGTGGGGTTTGCTACTAAAATAAAGGAATGGGTGGTGAGGGACAATTGACTGGCACCGTCACAAACACCAGCTCAGCTGACTACTGCTCAGTATAATGGATCAGTTGCTTTCCTGAGAGCAGGTTTCATGGGGATGGAAAAGAGAACACAAAGGCACTGTGTGTGGGGGGGGGGGTGTGGATGCTTCTGGAGGCTGTCCCATTAGCTTGGTGTCCACAGCAGCTGCCACAGTGCCTGACACACAGTACACTGCCCAATAGATATCCACTCGTGTTCCACTTTCTCCCAGCAATTAACACAGGATTTGACCTACAAGGTGGATGGGGGACAAGTGTTGGGCACAACATCTGAGACAGCACTTGGGTTGTCCATGTCCTATATCAATCAGAGGGCCAATGTCACAGCCACACTCAACTCCTGATTCCAGCTTCCTACTAATGCATACAGGGTTTGTAGCAGGTGATGCCTGCTACATACAGGGAGGTAGCAGGTGATGCCTCCAGTTTTTGGGTCCCTGCCACCCACATGGAAGATCCAGATTTCTCAGCTCCCAGCTCCAGTCTGGCTCAGCTCCAGCTGTTGCCAGCATCTGGGGAGTAAAGCAGCAGATGGGAGAGCTAGCTCGCTTGCTCGCTCTCTCTCTCTTTCTCTGCCCCTCTGTCGGTCTTTTGTCTCTGCCTTTAAAATAAATTAAATAAATGAGTTAGTAAACAGAAGTTAATTTTAAAAGTTAATGGAAATGTATATTATGAAAAAAACACACATGAATTTCAGGGATTTTTTTGGCAAATAAACTTGTATTTTCATTCCACTTTTCCATGAAATTTTGAAGTTCTCCCACTTTGCAACTCATGGTTGAAATCTACTGAATGGATTTGAACATCTGACTTCCCTTTCTTTCCAACTAGGGTCCTACAAGGTGGCTCCCGCAAAGAAGGGTGGCAAGTTCCGCCATCAATGAAGTGGTGACCCGAGAGTGCACCATCAACAGTCACAAGTGCATCCATGGAGTGGGCTTCCAGAAGTGTGCCCCTTGGGCACTCAAAGAGATCTGGAAGTTTGCCTTGAAAGACAAGGGGAGTTCAGATATGCGCATTGATACCAGCCTCAATAAAGCCATCTGGGCCAAAGGAATAAGGGGCGTCGCATACCATAGTCACACAAGATTGTCCAGAAAACATAAAGAGGGTGAAGATTCGCCAAAACAAGTTCTACAGTTTGGTTACCTATGTACCTGTCATCACTTTCAAAAATCTACAGACAGTCGATGTGGAGGAGAATGGATTAAAGTCGTAAAACTGCTCACACACATACACACACACACACACAGACTGGCAGATTGGCAGAACTAGCATTCTCTCGAGCTGCTTTTCCTGAGTTACCAACAAGGACCAGTCTCCAATGCTGCCACCTCCCTTTGTAGCCACGCTTTCTGATTTGGCACCTCTGGGCGCAGGGATCTTTGCTTATAGCATGGTTTTCCAGCCACACTAAGTTTCACTTGAGTAGAAAGAGGAAGGGATGCGAGCCTTGGGTCAAAATAAGAGGAACCTGCTGCTTGGGTGACAGTGGGGCAGATGCTGGCTACACTCTGCTACTATGGAGCCCAGGCAACAGCATCTCCAAGCAGCTAGAGGAGTGAGGGAGGGGAGAAGAAGGGCGGGATTAGCCCTGGGCTGGAGCTGAGATGACAGCACAGTCTGCCAGGCCTTTGTCCTGCTGTGCCCTCTCTAGCAAGCCCTCCCTACACCCTGGCTTAACTCCTTCTCATCTTTCTGGATTCAGGCCTGCAAAGTCAACCTCATTGGTTCTCTTCTCTGCCCCGTCACTGCTCTCATCACACTGCACATGTGTGATACCGTCCACCAACTGAGAATTTCCTGCCACCAGCTGAACTGGAGGACTGTCCCCGGGACTACTTGTCAAAGAGTCATACCCTGTTTGGTGGCCCAAGGTTCTTAAGGCCCAAATTCCAAACCGGAAGGGAAATTTCCACCTCTTCCTCCCCTGGACACAGCTGGTGCTTGTCCTACATGCCCAGCAGGTGGCGCAGTTGTTCTTATCTTTCCACGCTGGCCTACTATGGAAAACAAAGACCAGCCAAGAGTGGGGAAGGTGGGGGGTGGTGGGCAAACCTCTCCTAGGAGCCTGGTGAGGGGAGAAGCTTCCTGCAAAAGAAGCCTCCAGGCCCAGGCCCAGGCCCAGGCCCATCCAGGAAAGCCGTTCATGACAGTTCCCCGGACCTGTTCCAGAAGCACCCACTCTATCCTCATTGTTTCTCCCTCCTACCGGTAGATGCCAGAAATCCCACCCTGAGAGCTCATCAGATCCCATCTCTCCCCAGCAGCCTCACAAGTCCGGTGCTGGGCCAACAGCGTGATTTCTGCACCTCGGGCAGGGGCTGGAGCCAGGATTCAAATGCCAACCTGCTTAGACCTTGGTTTCCACTTCTTCATCTCGGGAAAAAAGAGAGTCAGTTTAATTTTCCCTGACAACACAGCTTGGAGGAGATTAATTATACATGAAGGTGTCTGAGAAGCGAAGATGCCCCATCAACGTTAGTTAAACTTGGAATAAGCAGGCAGAGGCCTCTGCTGGGGCCAGCCCTTCCGCAGGGCAGAAGCCTCGTTTGTTCTCGCTGTGAGCTGGGGTGATTGACGAGGTTGGGGCAGGGGTGCAGGAGCCTGTGTCATCTCTCATCTGGATTATCCCAAAGGCCTCCTAACTGGTTCTTCCGCCTCCAGACCTGCCTTCCTTCTCTCCCTTCCGCTGCCTTCCTCCTCCCAGCTGCACGTGTCTTCCAAATGGGACGTCCCACGGCGTACGGCATTTAAATGGCTTCTCAAAGCCCTCCGCATGAATGCCAAATGCAGAGAAATGTTAGTCAGTGTCTTGTACAACCTGATTTTTGCCTGCAACTTAGTTTCATGAAACAAAAATGAAAGCAGCGGCTTAAGTCAGAAACTACAGTGTGAGGGCCAGAGGCTGGAGGCGAAAGTTCTGGGAGCTCACCCTGGACAGCTCTGAGAACCAACACCAGAAGTTGGGACAGGGTGAGGAAGAAGGGGCTGAGAAGCCTGGGTCCTCGTCTGCTTTCCTGGGGACCAGGGTCTGGGTCTTGCTCACTGTCTTGTCCCCAGGCCTCGGGCAGTCTCTGCAGCAGTCAGCATTTGTTAGATGCATACCAGCATGAATGAAAGGATGGATGGATAGATGACTGTCCAGGCAGGGCCCTGAGTGGACCGAGCTGTCATTCCAGGCTTCACTAGCCCCTGCGTTTTGCTAACTTGGGAGGCTAGAGATGCACTCCGAGGACAGCAAGGCCACAAGGAGAGGTTGTCACTGCGTAGTCAGGGCCCAGCTTCCGGGGAAAGACAGTGATGATGTGGAGGGCAGGAATCCCAGGGCCCCGTCCTGCCTCCCAGGACAGTCACCCTCGCTGCAAGGCCCCAGCCCCTCCCTCCCTCAGCCAGCGGGCCTGGGCGTGGCTGCCTGGCCATCTGCGTCCCAGGATGGCTTTCTCGCTGGCACAAATGGCTCCAGAGTCCCCTCTCCCGTGCCAAACAGCCGGCTATAGGAGCTGCCGCAGTGCCGCAGCCTCGTCTGGCCTCTCCTGCGACCCCATTTTCCACATCACTTGCCCCCACTCCCCTCCATATGGTGGCTGCTCTTCAACGTTCTCCAAAAAGGACTCCTGCCTCCGGTTGGCCCGCTCAGCCATCTCCCAGACGGAAATCCGCAGCATCTGGAGAGGCGGGAAGCTCTTCTCCTTGATCATTTAGCAGGAACACCGGTCTTCCCGTCATCCCCGCTGTCACCACCCTGGGTCATCCTCCTCCTCGTCTGTTTCCGGGCGTCCTGGCTCAGCTTCTAAGCGGGCTCCCTGCCCTGGGCTCGTCCTCTGGAAGCCAGCCTCTCAATGCTTTCCATAAAGTAAATGTGGTTCTGTTTTCCTGGCAAACGTGGTCCTACCTTCCCAGGCTTTGTCATGTCAGAAGATAAGCGCTCGCACCAGAAACTGAGGGGGAAAAATCACTCCTTCCTTCCCGTCTCTCCCTGAGGCTGGCCCCGCCTTCTCCCCACATACTCCGTTAACAGGCCCTGCTCGCTGTCTCAGCCCACTTCTCTGCGTGTCTGCACCAGCTGCACATACAGCGCCATCATTGTTCACTGGCGATGGGCCCCCGTCATGAAGACCTGCTCTGCCTCCCGCTCTGCGCCAATGCAACCACCATTCCTGCAGCTTCCAGGGTCCTCCAAAGCCCATCCAGCCACAGGGCCTTTGCACTTAACTTTGCACTCTTCCACCACCTGGAACATTCTTCGCCCTTTTTCGAAAGGGTGGCTCCTTCTCCCTGTCGAGGCCTCCGCTAACAGCTCTGTTCCTTGGAGACATTTTCTCGAGCTTCCCTTTTATTCACAGTTGCAGCACAGTTGCTTATTTCTGTGCCTCCCCCGAGACAGATGGTCTTTGCCTCGCAGTGGTTTGACTTGTAACTGTTGGACTTTACGATGGTGCAAAAGCAACACACATTCGGTAGAAACCAAACTCCAGAGTTTCAGTTCTGATCTCTTCCTGGGCTCGGGACGTGCAGTGCCACTCTCCCTGCAGATGCCGGGTCCCCGCAGCTGGCGGTCAGCTCTGCAACCATGAGGGGAAATCACTGATGCTCCACCACGTGCTGTGCTGCCAAGCTAGGCTGTTCACTAGGCCAGGCGAGTTCAATGCACTTTCAGCTTTCAGTGGCGTCAGCAGGATGGAACCCCATCCTGAGTTGAAGAGCGCCCGTAGACAGTCTTACAAAGTCAACAAACTTACCTTGTTCCGTAGCTGCCTCCACGCCGCAGTGTGCCGTGAGGACGCCCCAGCACAGCCTGGCACAGAGTATGCACTCAATAAATATTTGTGAAATGAGTGTAACAAGCAAGTGGGAAATCTATGATGTCTCTGCCCAGCTTTCCTCTGCCAGGGGCTCTCACTGTCCCCAGTGCAATCCAAACGCCATAGGGATCCACTGCAGGTTTTTTGTGACCCTGCCCTGACTGGCTTGTGCAGTCCCCTTGCTGGGTCTGTCCGGAATCAGCCAGGACAAGATGACTCCAGCTGGACTGGGCATCGCGGCACGCACACGAGCACTGAGCCCGCCGTGAGGAAAGGGGCATGGGACAGACGGTCTTCAAGATCCCAGCAAATGTGAGGGCTGGACCCAGAAGCCAGGGAGGAGAAACTCAAGGACAGAAACAAGAGCTCCTGCTGTCCTGGGTGGGCTGTGATGGGCTGTGTGGGGGTCAGGAATGCCTGGTGCTGCTTAGGGCGAGACAGCATCAGCTTCTCAAGAGAACGAGTCTGGGGAATCAACAGGTGTGCAAGTGGGGGCCGGGCTGCTCTAGGTCATGCTGGATCCCCAGTGCTTGGCACGGGCCTCAGTGGATGCAGCAGGTGCTTGATGGAAAGCTGAGTGACAGCACATACCATGAGGCCCAGCAGGGTGTGGCCAGACTTCAGGAAAGCCTGTGGGCTGTGGTCTTCCTGGGTGAGCAGCCTCTCTGGGTGCAGGCAGGGGCTGACTGCCTCCCTCGCTTTCCACTCCCAGAAGGAACCTCACCCATCAAGCTCCAGCTGCCCTGGGGCCCAGCCTCTGCTCTGCTCCGCCCACGATAAAGGCATCTGGCAGTTTCAACTCCTTTTTGCTGGCTCTTTGCAAAGTGACTCTGGGCCTGTCAAAGCTTCCAGTACAGGCAGCTGCCAGGGCTGAAGACAGCCTTGTCCCAGGGGCCAGGCCGGCCTCCTCAGGAGGAATTGCGTTGGTTCCTAGGACAGGCCCTGCCCACGTTTGCACACCCAGCCTGGGCCGAGGGCTAGCAGGTGCCGGCCGCTGAGCACCGTCCTTCCGTGCAGCACACTCTGAGCCTGTGTGCACCTCTTATCAATTCACTGAGATCCACTGCGTGGAGGCCAGGGCACCTCCAGCACTAACAGCGGGCCCCAGGGAGGGAAATGTACCAGGTCCTCACTACGCCCCTCAGTAGTTGGTATTTGGAGCCCCACGTTGTCAGACCAGGAAGCAGCGCCGTGGGGGTGTGAAGGTGCCTACAGGGGGTCGCACCATGAGGTCTGGCTCCCAGGCCAGTGGGTTTTCCAATTCTGCACAAACTCAGGCATGGGAAGTTACAGTGTGAAATGGAATCAACCCTGGAAGATGAAACATCAGTGAACTGTCTCCCAGGGGAGTGGGTGAGCTGAAGCCGCAGGCTCTGGGCTGCCTTCCTGCTGAGAACCAGGCTAGCCAGAGGCCAGAGAAGCCAGTGAAGGGTCTGGGGACCTGGTGATGTTAGGAGCAGGTGGGAGTGCACGAGGGAAACAAAGAAGAAACTGCAGGAGGAGACAATGTTGAAGGCAAAGCTGCAGCGGTGGGCTGAATGCTGTTCCCGCATGGGGCAAGACTGGGAAGGGGGAGAGGGGCATGGGGGCAGGAAATGCCCACTGGCTTGTGGGGTGCTCTCTGGCTCTGGCAGGGGGGCATGCTAAAAGCCGATGCTTTACCTCCCGAGGTGCCTCTGTGGGTGACGTCCTTTCCTTTGGGCTCCATCCAATACCTTTCCCTCCAGAGGGTGCTGCAGGTGGATGGGCCCCGGCCCTGCCTGACCAGGAGCAGAAGCCGGGGGAGCAGCACCTCAGGGCAGGCCTCTAGGACCCAGAGGCTATTCCCAGCACGGCACCCTGGACCCTGGACCTCATCTACCACACGCCCACCTCCATGCCCCATAGCTTCTCACTTTGCAAGCTGGACGTGAACTTGTGGAGGTAGAGCCCTTGTCCAGGGGGAAGGCCAGCCTGCAGCTGCCCATCATGTCCCAGGGGGAAACTGGGAATTGAGAACTCAAACCTCCCCCCCGCCTTTTTATTCTGGACTGTGGGGCCTGGCTGTGACCCACCCCCTTTTCTCAGAGCCCTACCCTGTGACATCATCAAGCAAGGGTCCTCTGTGCCCACAGTGGGGCTCCTCCCAGCTCCACAGTCCACACCTGTGCACACAACAGCACCTCTAGCCTGAACACTTAAACTCCTCCCATGGGCTCCCCTACTTCTGCAGCCCCCAGAAATCCAGGCTGCACGTAGAAACCAAGCTGTCACTTTAAACCCATCAGGTGTTGTCACTCCCAACTTAAAACCCACCACAGGGTTCAGGGTAGCAGGTGCACTGCCCGAGGCAGCCTGGAGGCCGGCCCCATGGCCCACTGCGCGCTACAGCCTCACCTGGACCTTTGCTGCCTTTTTTTTTTTTTTTTTTTTTTTTTTGACAGGCAGAGTGGACAGTGAGAGAGACAGAGAGAAAGGTCTTCCTTTGCTGTTGGTTCACCCTCCAATGGCCGCCGCGGCTGGCGCGCTGCGGCCGCCACACCGCGCTGATCCGATGGCAGGAGCCAGATGCAATCTCTCCGCACCTGCTTTTCCTCTCCCTGATGTACCCTTCCCCCACCCTCCACCCCAGATCCCCGCATGCTGCTCAGGGTTTCACCCAGATGGACGGACGAGCATAGCGAGGCTTCTTGGGCCACTCAGTCCCGAGCAGCACAGTGGGTTATTCCTCACGCCTCGCCCTCTCTGAAAGGATTTTGTTGGAGGGGGGCAGGGTCTGTCTCCTCTCGCGAGAAGGCGAGCCCCAGGGCCTCCGGGGTCCCCACACTCTAGAACTTGAATTCCCGACTCAGCAAAGCTCCTGGCGCCATCTCACGGCCACACCCCTGAATCTTTCCAACAAACAGGCTCCTTAGGCAGGAAGGCCAGCGGCCCCTTCTGGTTTTGAAAATGTAGCAAAGATTCCTAGTGGAGCGCGGATCCAATCTCACAGGGCGGAGAGTCCTCCTGCCGACTCACTCCTCTTCCCTTTGATGTGGAGCCCTTTGATTTCTTCTACCTGCCTGCTGCCCCTCCTCTCCATCTGCCTCCAGCCTCCGCGCACAGGCCCCTGGGCCCCAGACCCTCTTCCCTTGCCACTCGCCCATCAAAGGAAGGCAAGCCCTGCTAGGGAACCCCTGAGCTTATCCCAAACAAACAATGGGAGTTGGGAAAGGAAACCAAGGCAAAGAACACGGGCAGAGGGGAGAGGGGCTGCCAGGGGCCTTGTTCTCGGGAGAAGCTGGTGAGGAGCACGTGGGTGCCCGACATCATGAATGGGTCTGCACTGGCTTTGCCTCCAAATTGCAAAAGGTCAGGGAAAGGCCAGAGCTGGTCATGCATCTATTTCTTGCCTTATTTCCTTATCTCTTCCGTGATCCCCTTCCCTGGGTGACTTGAGAAGAAAATCTGGGCTAATATTTTTGAGCATTTTCTACGAGCCAGACACTCACTGTTCTAAGAATTTTTTTAAAATGTAATTGAGAAGAACAGAGAGGTGGGAGAACGCTCATCTCTCCTTCACTCCTCAAATCCCTGCAATGGCTTCTGGCTGGGACCAAAGCCAGGAACCAGGAACTCAATCCAGGTCTCCCACGTGGGTGGCAGGGACCCAACCACTGAAGTCATTACTGCTGCCTCCTAGAGTTGGCATTGGTGGGAAGCCAGCGTCAGGAGTCAGAGCTGGGAATTGAACCCACAACCACAAGGCTGAACGTCCACGCCCTACGATTTTTAAATGCTTAGACTATTTCATTCACACAACAATCATATAAAATAAGAACCGTTATTCCCACTCTTTTTTTAAAAAAAAAAGATTTATTTTATTTATTTGAAAGGCAGAGTTAGAGAGAGAAAGAAAAAGGGAGAGACAGGGAGATAGGTCTTCCATCCACTGGTTCACTCCACAAATGGTTGCAACAGTTGGTACTGGGCCAGGCCAACGCCAAGAGCAGGGAGCTTTATCAGGTCTCCCACATGGGTGCAGGGGCCCAAGAACCTGGGTCATCCTCTGCTGCTTTCTCAGGCACCATCAGCAGGAAGCTGGATCTGAAGTGGAGCAGCCAGGACTAGAACCTGCACCCATTTGGGATGCCAGCACTGCAGGTAGCAGCTTAACCTTCAATGCCACAGTGCCGGCCCCTCCCACTCTTCACATGTAAGAAAACTGCAGTGTGGCAAGTTCAGTAGCTTGCCTGAGGTCACACAGCTAGTAAGAAACAGAGCTGGCATTTGCTCCCGGACAACCTTGTTCCAGAGTTTGTGGTCTTAACCACTCCACCACATGTGGAGTGTGACTGGGCCAGGCTGAAGCTGGGAGTCTGGAACTCAGTCCAGGTCTCCCACATGGGTGGCAGGAACTAAACCACTTGAGCCATCATCTGCTACCTCCCAGGGTGCGCATTAGCAGGAAGCTGGAATCAGAAGCAGAGCTGAGCCTGGTACCCAGGCACTGGGATATGGGATGTGGGCGTCCCCAGTACTATTTTAACTGCCTGCCCCTCTGTGCTTCTATTGGAGTAGTCCTACCCCAGTACAGAGGTACCCAGGTGGGACCCCTACCCTCCAGGAGCTGAGTACCTGGCACAGGGTCTGGCACAACAGGCAAACAGATGTTTGTACAGTTGGGTGCCACTCAGGAAGGGCATTGAAGAACAAGTGATGCAGAGTACAGCAGTGGAAAGGTTGGAGCTTTGAGCTAGAGTTTATTGATCATTCTATTAGCAATAAAAACCCTGGTGTTGAGGCAGATGTTTAGCCTAGTGGTTAAAATGTTGGTTAAGGTGTCGGCGCTGTGGCACATTAATCATTCGCTTGCAGCACCAGTATCCATATGGGCGCCGGCTCAATTCTTGGCTGCTCTTCTTCCGATCCAGCTCTCTGCTATGGCCTGGGAAAGCAGTAGAAGATGGTCTAAGTCCTTGGGCCCCTGCACCTGCGTGGGAGACCTGGAAGAAGCTCCTGGCTCCTGACTTTAGATTGGCTCAGCTCCGACCGTTATGGTCAATTGGGGAGTGAACCAGTGGATGGAAGACCTTTCTCTCTGTCTTTCCCTTTCACTGTCTGTAACTCTACTTCTTAAATAAATAAGTAAAATCTTTATATATAAAAAAAAAAAAGGTGCTGGTTAAGGGGCTGGTGCTGTGGTGTAGCGGGTAAAGCCACTGCCTGCAGTGCCAGCATCCCACATGGACATTGGTTCCAGTCCCAGCTCTTCCATGTCCAATCCATCTCTCTGCTATGCCCTGGGAAAGCAATGGAAGATGGTCCAAATCCTTGGGCCCCTGCACGCATTTGGGAGACCCAGAAGATGCTCCTAGCACCTGGCTTCAGATTGGTGCAGCTTTGGCCATTGTGGCCATTTGGGGAGTGAACCAGCAGATGGAAGACACCTCTCTCTCTCCCTCTGTCTCTCTGTAATTCTCCCTTTCAAGTAAATAAATAAATCTTTTTTTTTTAAAGAAAGGCTTAGTGCTCACTGAGCTGTAATCAGAGTCAGGAGTCAGGCACTGTTGGAGAATTTCACATATTCGCTGAACCATCTTCTAGATGACTCCCAGTGATCCTGGAATTCTTACCTTTGCTTAAGCCTCCAATATTGAGTCAAGGCTCACTTTTTTTTTTTTAAAAAAGATTTATTTATTTCTTTTGAAAGTGTCAGAGAGAGAGAGAGAGAGAGAGAGACAGAGAGACAGAGAGACAGAAAGAAATCTTCCACCTGCTGGCTCTTTACTCAAATAGTCCCAATGGCCAGGACTAGGCTTGGCCGAAGCCAGGAGCCAGGCACTTCAATCAGATCTCCCACATGGGTGGCAGCAGCCCACACACTTGGGGCAACTTCTGCTGCTTTCCCAGGTACATTAGCAGGGAGCTGGATTGGAAGGAGAGCACCTAGGACTTGAACCGGCGCCCACATGGGATGCCGTCATTGCGTAGGCAGAGGCTTTACCCACTACGCCACAGCACCGGCCCAGGGCTGACTTCCGTGGCCTAGATGGTATATGATGGCAGTGACCCTGTGCTAATGCGTCACAGCCTCCTCCTTGTTCTCTTGGATTTCTGAGGGAAACCCACCACCGCGCAGTTAGGATGCTTATGCAGCTCTGTGGTGGTGGGGGGCTATGAGCTGCAGCCTCTGTTTCCTTCCACCGGGGCTGACCCCTTGGCCTTGCCGAAAGCGTCCTAGCTCCATGGGTGGTGCCACAGCCCTGGGAAAGTGAACAGCGGCAATGTGACCTAGAGCCAGCAGGCCTGGGTGCCAGTCCTGACTCTAACGCCCGCTCGGCAATTTCTTTCTTTCTTTCTTTCTTTCTTTCTTTCTTTCTTTCTTTCTTTCTTTCTTTCTTTCTTTCTTTCTTTCTTTCTTTCGGACAGGCAGAGTGGACAGTGAGAGAGAGAGAGAAAGGTCTTCCTTTGGTTGGTTCACCCTCCAATGGCCGCCACGGCCAGTGCGCTGTGGCCGGTGCACCGCGCTGATCCGATGGCAGGAGCCAGGTACTTCTCCTGGTCTCCCATGGGGTGCAGGGCCCAAGCACTTGGGCCATCCTCCACTGCACTCCCTGGCCACAGCAGAGAGCTGGCCTGGAAGAGGGGCAACCAGGACAGAATCCAGGACAGAATGCGGCGCCCTGACTGGGACTAGAACCTGGTGTGCTGGTGCCGCAAGGCGGAGGATTAGCCTAGTGAGCCGCGGCGCCGGCCGGCCCGCTCGGCAATTTTCTGAGTCTCAGTTATTTTGTCTGTAAAATGGGAATCCTGGTGATTACCTTAAAAATGATAGTAGGGACTGAATGATGTAATTTAGAAAAAATAAAAACCAAACATTAAAAAAATGAACTATGAAATACCTGCCACGTCTCAAGCCACAGAAGAGGAGACTCCATGATGATAGTTGTGATTCCTTGAACCAGGGGCAGAGAACGATGTGTTTCCAGGTGGCCTAAGAGCACCTGGAGATGATATGCAAATACCTGGCATACACAGGGTACCTGAGGATCTCTAACTCGTCACCTTTTGTGGCTTATTATAAAAGCACACGCGTAAGAATTCCCGGTGGAAGTGTTCAGTTACAGATCATAATGGCTAACGCATATTTTGTGTTTTCTATGTGCCAAGCACCATTCATTCTGAGTAGTTCCTGTTTGTTAACTTGTTTCGCTCTCACACAAAACCCCTGAGGTCAATGCTATTATCATCACCATCCCCATCGTACAGACGAGGAAACTGATTCTCGTATATTAACTTGCCTTGAAAGGTCCCACCACCAGCAAGGAGCTGAGCTGGTCTCAAGGCAGACACAGGCAGACTCACACCGGAGCCCAGATCTAGTCATAGCTGTGTCTCTCGGACCAGCAACATCAGCATCGCCTGGGAAACCACTGCATCCAAGCCAGGCTTGCTGCATCGGAACTCTCCTATTGAACAGCCCCTCCAGCTGATTCTGATACACACTGAAGTTGGAGTCCCTTACACTCCACTTCTCCTGTCTGTCGGTCCATCTTCCTGGCTCCTGGTTAGTGCCAGTAGCTCACCAAATGAACAAATTAACGCTGACACCTGTGCCTAACCCTTGTTCAAAGCCTTTCTTGCATCTGATGTCAGAGGCATCCAAAGGAGAAAACCCACTCAAAATGCTTAGGACAATTCCTCTTTTGTTCTGTTGTGACCACCCACACCCTAGCTCTCCTTCAGCTGGACAGCTCAACCATCAGAGCAGATCACTGGTCCAAAGCGGACCAAAGCCTCCTGCTCCCTATACACCAAGGAGGAGGTGGAGACGGGAGCTGGACATAGCCCGTGGATGCTGCTTGGCTCCTTGCCAAAAACCAGGCATCTCAAATGTGTGTGCAGCAAACAGATTGCCTCCTGGTCTCTCCTGGCCCCCGCTCCAGCTGTTCCTGCCTCCGCATCCAGCCCCTTCCCTGGGCTCTGTCTGATATCCAGATGGCAGCAGACTCAGCAGTAAAGGCAGCTCCAGGCTAGAAGCTCCCAGGCCAGCTGTGTGTTTGATGAACAAGAGAGCCGTGCGGATGCAGCTTATCGGGAGGACTCACAAAGGAAGCAAGCAGGCAGCCACAAAATGCCAGCCTGTTTTATCAGCAGCCCAGCCAAAGGAGTCTTTCACGTTGATCCCGATGTTTGTTAAATGATGTGGTAATGACAGCCACCGTGACTGAGCACTTACTAGCGGCCGGTGTCCTGCGAGACAGCCAGCGCTTGGTGCGGACAGCGTTATCCTTAGCTCTAACTCATACATAAGAAACTGAGGCTTCGAATGGCAAATGGACTTACTCAAGGTCACACAGAGGGTGAGCAGTGGAGACAGGATTCAGGCGTGGGTCTGTTGGGCCCTCATGCCTATTCAAGCACTGCCATCAGACAGTGCAAACCAGGCATGGTGTACTTGAACTTGGGCCAGAGCTCGCCAGCAAGGGCTGTTCATGGAGCTATGACCCACTTTCCCAGACTTCTGAAAACATCTCATAAAGACTGCTAATGTTCACAACTATTTATTTGGCAGGTCCTGTCTTTGTTTAGAATTCTGATATTTTGTTAGTCATAGATTTCTTTACATTATGTTGATTTTAAAAAATATTGCTTTAAAATATTCATTCTGTTGGTTCCTGAGCTTTCTTGCACCTCCTGAAATTTATGAGACTCCTAAGGCAAGGGTCTCACTTGCTCCGCCTTAGCCCCAGCTCTGTTGAGTCCCACAAGGGAGGAGCTGATGCAGGGAGAATGAAAGACTGCACATGTGCAGACAGGGACACTGAGACGCTAAGGGAGGGTGGCAGGTAAGTTAGCCAAGCTCCCACTGCAAGGGACTTGGGCTGGATTCAGTCCCAGGCTTCTCTGGCCCCAGCAGGTCTGCTCTTTCCACCATGGGGAGCAGTCTCCAGAGCCCTTTCTTTAAGTCATTCAAGCGCGTAGCCCACAGGAAGGCAGTGTTCAGACCAGACAGCCCTGCTCCCAGAGCTGCCCCCCCACCCTGGGACTCTCCTGTACCACACCAGAGTGGCGCCACGGCGGGTTCTCCAAACCCACCATGGTACCTGGGCTGTGCTCACCCAGGCAACCTCCTTGGCTTGCAGCACAGCGCTAGAGACAGGAAAGGAGTCTCAACTCAGACCCCTGTGGAGGGTGGGGCTGAGGGCTGCACGGAAGGTACTGAGGCAGCTCCTGGCTCACCCTCTCTCTCCCACTTGCCCAGCAGCCTTCAGGAGCAAGGGAGTGTCAGGCCCTTTGTCTCTTCTGTCTTCCGTGTCCCAGCTGCTTTCTGAAGCGCCACACAATGTTCTGAATGGAACGGGGAGTGGGGGGGAGGCCTTGATCAATGGGGATGCTTTGTGTATCTTCTGGTTTAGGCCTCAGCTGGGTGTTTACCATTCCCGAGGAGACAGCTGGCTTTGCCTCTGCCCCCTCCTTTGCTGGCTGATTCTGGATCCTGGCTCTGGCTGAGAGCCAGAGGCCCCTTGGGGTTGTGACTGCACAGGGGCCATTTGAGCAAGGTTACGGGCCTGGGGATGCACTAGAAAAACATATGGCTCAGAGCAGAACGTGGAGCGCTGTAGCCATCTCAGAGCACATCATAAGCTATTCTCCAAGAGTGGAAGAGGATGATTCAGTTCCAAAACGCATCGTCTTTTCACTATTATTGGTCGCTGGCAGCAAGTAGCCCAACAAGTCCACTGAAAGAACACTTTCCTAAAAATCCTGGAGATCAAGGAGGAGTCTGACCAGCCCAGGTTGGGTCACTTGCCTGCGCATCATTGGACCCTGGAGCAAGACTTCCTGACCAACACCCTGAGTTACCTGCTGGGCTAGCAGAGGGTGGAGGAGCTCATTCTCATGTGAAGAGGGTTCTGACTCCAGAGGTAGAGGTACCTGGGCAGGCAGGAAAGCACAGAGTTTAGAGAAAGAATGGCTGGATGCTGATGTCTCTGTGAGAGGCATCTTGATGGATTTTGACCATTGTTCTCCAGTTTTTTGCACAGCTGTGGGATATTAGTTCTACCAATGGTCCTGCTTGCTACATCTGCAGATGATCCTCCACCAAGTTCTGGATTGTAAGCAAACAGAGCGTCTTTTGATCTCTGGGCCAGTTGTTTAACCCAGAAAACAGGATGTCTGTTTCCATTTCTGTAAGATTATTACACACTGGAAAATTTCTAAATCGGCATCTTTTCCTTCCAATTTATTTTTTCTAATTCCCCTATTTTAGGTTAGAGGACATTTCAAAAGGAAGAAAATGAGTCTTTTTTGCCATGGGCTGTGGGTTCAGCCCAGAATATCATTTGAAAGGTTCCTGATGTCCCTCCTGATTCAACCTGGTTCACAAATCTGAATCTTTGTCCACACCACCCTGAAGCAGCAGGTGCTGGGCGTGGCTCTGAGAGCCTCTCTACCTAACTGCTGGTGCATTCAAGAATATCATCTTATCAGCTTGAAGTTGACGCTGGTGGGAGCACTTATTTCAAGGAAATCTGAAAATGCTACAATTCATGGCTTTCCTCCAGTCTCCAAACCTCCAGAGAGTTGGGGGTTAAACACCTACTAGCACATGGCTGGCTGCCTCCAAGGAAAAGCTTCTGAAATGTCCTTATTTTAGTAACTTGCCTATTTTTCTTATCCTTCCAGAACCATTTTAAAAATTGTGGCATAGCTGGGTTATTTAGTTTTTCTCCTTATCTCTCCTACATTGCTACTTTTAACATTTTCCCTCGCCTGAGGGTCTAACAATTCAGGGAACTGGTTGGTATAAATCTGATAGCCCAGAACAATCAATGTAACAGAATCCCAGTTTCACAACAAATTCCCATCTTCCTTCCTGTGGTTTCAAAAATACTTTAATGATAGCTCTCAATTTAGTTCTAGACTATGGTTTAAATTCCACTTCTAAATATAATGTCTTCTGATCTAGTAGTTTTGAGAGCTATTTTGCAATGTGATTGTTCTTTTCCTGAGACAAACTCACTTAGAAGATCAGGGAAAAAGAGCCAAAGGCACAGAGGGATGGAAGAGGGTGGGATGATAAAGTAGAGACAGCAGTTAGACTTCTGAAAGCTTGAGCAGGAATGAAATACAGAGTCATTGAGAACAAACTCTACTGGTGTCAATGTTTTCTTTTGGGTGCCTAACATATCAATCAGAGAAGTAACTATTGAATTTTGAATATATTTTTTGAGATTCGCCCCAAGTATTCTTAAATGTATGAGGAAACTTCCAAAAGTTCATGGAAAATGAAATTCAAAGGCAAGTTTAATTTGATGCAAAAATTATTGAGAGCCATACATTCTTTTTTCATAATATGCATTTTCCATGAACTTTTTTGAAGCTCCTTGCATTAATTTCTTAACTTTAACAAGATAAAATTTCCCCTAAATGATCAGTTCTTTAGGGTTCAACGATCAGTGTTATGAGATGAAATTTGTCCTACTCAAAACCCACATATTGAAGTCCTAACCACCTACTATATCAAAATCTGATTGTCTCTGGAGATAGAATCTCTCCAAGGGTGATCATGTAAAAGTAAGGTATTTGGGGTGAGCCATAATTCACTGAGTTATGTCCTTGTAAGAAGAGGAGATTAAGACACAGGCAGAGGAAGGACCATGATAAGACACAGGGCGATGTCCGTCAGCAAACCAGGGCGAAGGACCTCCAAAAAACCAATCTGGCCAGCACCATGATGTGGATTTCCAGCCTACAGAACTGTGAGACAATACATTTTTGTTGTTTAAAACACCTAGTTTGTGGTACTGTGATATGGCAATCCTAAAAAATGAATATACTAAGTTAAACCATTTTGTTTTGCCAATTACTAAGTTAAATGCAAAGTCATACATGAAGCAGGAATTCTGTCATGAGAGACTGGAGCTGTGACACAGCCAAATCCGTGTCAGCGACCACTACGGTTAGTCAAAATGGTGTGGGCATGGGAAAGGTGCTTCAGATTCCCCAATCCAGCAGAGCAAGGCAGGGACCATGTGATAGCCAACCTAACGATGGTTGACCTTGGAATAGACCAAACCAAGTGACCTTCCTTTACCAATTGATGAGATAGAGTGTGACCTCAAAAACATTTGAAGGGACCTAGGGTAAGACTTGACCCATCACTTTTGCAAGAATTGTTGCTGATTTCCTGGACCTCCAACTTGCAGTGCTGGAATCTGACTTCAATGGGACTGGAATCCACATCTCCAATTATCCCCATGGAGCACTCTCTAAGGCGTTTAATAGGCACAAGACACCCAGATCAAAACAAAAAGCACCACTAGATGAGACTTTGTACAAATAGTCAAACAAAAACAAAGCAAAACAATCAGGAAAAGAATACAATTAATGACAAAACACGCACCAAATGATGCATTTCCAAAAAAGAGTTCTAATTACACAGTAAGAATGAGGTATAATTTTCTTCTACAAAGAACCATTTGCTTATAAATCTCAGAATATCAAAATAAAGACAACAAAGACATTTTAATGAAACATGTCAGGAAAATCCTTAGAATTGAGGCACAAACGACCTGGTGAGAGCCTCTGTTTGTCAAGAGACTTGCAGAATACTGCCGACTGAGGCTTCTCAAAACAATCTCGCTGGGCCTTCCAGATGTATCAAAGGAGAACACTGCCCCAAATCTGAAAATCCTTCTCAAGTTTACATAAGGAAGAAACCATGTTAGGGAAATTTCTGTGAATAAAGCAAACTGCCAGTCTCTTATAGCATTGTTGGGGAGAGTATGTTTGGGGTCTTGGTGCTTTCAGAAGCAGGAGTGGGTTGCTCTCAGCCTTAGAAGTTGTTCACAGCAGCAAGGCCACCAGCACTTTGGTTGAGTTCCTCTTCAATGAGGCTCTTGCGATCGGCTGGCTTTCAGAGCTGTGTTCATTGAAGTGAGCTGACACTTAACAACTTGTCCAAGTTTAAGCCAGCTGTTAGAAACAATCCTTGAGCCTAAGACTATAGAAGTGTTGAGATGGATTAGACAAGTTTAAAACCAGTTCTAGTGGAAACTCGCTACTATGACTATAAAGCAATTATTATTTTCCTAGGAATGTGGGAATGCTGTGTAACAATCTTTATATCTCTCCTACTTATTTTGTTTACTGCCTCTCTTACCCCTGGAGGGGAGAGACACCTACACTCCAAGGAGGCATGCATTTTAATTTATTTGTATCCGTGATAGATTTCCAGCATCTTGAACAGTGCCTAGCACACAGTAGGTGCTCAATAAAGGCTTATTAAATGAGTGACTTGGTCTGACTTCTGGACCTGAACATGTAGAAGCCAAAGGGAAGATGTGGTTTTCTATTTGCATTATTAAAAAACAAATCCATTATGACCAGGGATGGGCTGAGACTCATCATGATAAATGCTTTTGACAACTGAGGGTAATTAATGAACTGTGAGACAAGGCTAAGTGTGTGGTGTGCCTGTTGCCTCTCCAGATCACGTTCCAAGTCCACCGATGCTGCACATGCAACAAATGTTGGACACTGGCAGCATCACTTGGATCATTAATCTTGCAACATCCCTTCCCTGGCTTTTGTAGCCTGGGAGTCATTCTGCTTTGTGGTCTTCTCCTAGAAAGTGGATTCCAGGAAGCAGTGTAGCATGGCGACCACAATCTTGTGGCTCTTTATAGACCTGTCTTTGAGACAGGTCATTCAACTCTTTCATGCCTCAGTCTCCTCTTCTATAAAATGGAAAGGATAATAGAATTTACCTTACATGGATTTTTTTTTTAACAAGCACCTTCATCATCATCAGTCATTGTTTTGCTAGTCCATGGGGGCCTCTGGTTGCACCATGGATGTAGACTGCTCATGGGTCTTTCTAAGGAGCTCACTTGCTATGGATTTTAAAAGAGGAAAGCTGAGATGAAAGCTTCTGCTATGCATGATCAGCCCAACCCAGCAATTTTTCAAATTCAATGAGAAAACCAAATGAATCCAAGGAAGTTATTGGTGACTGATTCTTTAGTTTGCTTAATTGAATACCTATTTATTTACTTAAAGATTTATTTATTTATTTGAAAGGCAGAATTACAGAGAAGCAGAGCAGAGGCAGAGAGAGAGAGGTCTTCCATCCACTGGTCCACTCCCCAACTGGCTGCAACAGCCAGAGTTGGGCCAATCCAAAGCCAGGAGCCAGGAGCTTCTTCTGGGTCTCCCAGGGGGGTGAAGGTGCCCAAAGACTTGGGCCATCTTCTACTGCTTTTTCAGCAGAGAGCTGGATCAGAAGAGGAGCAGGTGAGACTCGAACCTGCACCCATATGGGATGCTGGCACTGCAGGTGGAGGCTTTACCAGCTATGCCACAGTGCTAGTCCCTTGACTGAATACCTAATTGCCTTCTTCCTTGCCCAACTTCACTCTCAAGGCCAGAAATACTTGCTGCTAGGGATGGTGGCATAATGGTTGTAGGCCCATGAAATGTAGGTGGAAATCTACTGGAGTGGTGGTCTAGAAAAGTTTGCTGTTCTGATAACAAGGACAGAGGGGGCCTGTGGTACACATAGTTCCTATAGGACCCCCACTATGGGGCTGAAGAGGCTCAGATGTAATCACTTCTGCATGTTGAGAATCTCTGGGAGCCTGGATTCATACTTAGAAGGAAAATGAGATGAGGGTTGTAGCAGGCAGAATAATGACCTCCTTGAAGATGCCCATGTCCCAGTCCCCAGAGCCTGTGAATATGCCACCTTACAAAGCAAAAGGGATTTTGGCTGTGAGTAAATTAAGGATCCTGAGATAGGGCGATTATCCTGGATTGTCTGGGTGGGCCCAATGCAATCACTCGTGTCTTTATAAGCGGGAGGCCCTAGAGTAAGAAGGAGCTGTAACAACAGAGGTAGAGGGTGGAGGGGTGAGGCCACAAGTGAAGGAATGCAGCAACCTCTACAAGCCAGAAAAGTTGAAAATGAGAGTCTTCTCTGGAGTCCTAAGCAGGAATGCGGTTTTGCCAGGACCTTGATTTTATCCCAGTAAGATGACCGACACCCCTCCCCCCCACCATAACTGCAAAGTAATAGTTGAGCTGTTTAAGCCATTATATGTATGACAATTTGTTACAACAGCAATAGGATACTAAAACAAGGGCCTTCTATTTTCTTTTTTAAAGATTTATTCATTTATTTGACAGAGTTATATATAGAGAGAGACAGACATAGAGGTCTTCCATCGCTGGTTCACTCCCCAAATGGCTGTAACAGCCACAGCCGGGAGCTGAAGCCAGGAGCCAGTAGCTTTCTTTGGGTCTCTCACATGAGTGCAAGGGCCCCAGAACTTCTGCAGCTTTCCCAAGTTCATTAGCATGGAGCTGGATCAGAAGTAGAGCAGCTGGGACTCAAACCAGTGCCTATCTAGGGTGCTGGCACCACAGGCGGTGGCTTTGCTCGCTATATCACAGTGCCAGTCCCATGGGCCTTCTGTTTCCTAAGGTGCTTGATTCTTTTCTGAAATCAGGGCTAGAGCTTCTATCTTATTTCGCAAAAATAAAAAAAAATACCATATTATATTGAATAGTTCTAGCTTGGAGAATGTAGGATTTTGCCAATATACATGTAATGCCTGACCCTTGGGTGTTTCTGGCCCTATTGTGTTCTGGGTTAGACTGTTTGTACTCAGATCCACACACCTGCTGTGCAGTACACTGCAGGAAAGAACTGCCCTTTCCAGAATCTCTTTCCAGCTGCCTTCCAGCTAGTTTTGACCGATGGGCAGCTTTGGAAACAGGTGAGGAGAGGAGAGAAGCCAGGATGCTTCTTTGTCTTCCCTCTGGTGGCAGCTCCCACGGTGGCTTTGTCTCTCTCTGTTGGTGCAGCTCCTGCTGGGCAGCCTGTCCTGGATGCCTGGCTCCCACTGGGCAGCCACCACCAGATTTTGCCTCCTCTTTTGGTCCCTCCAGCCTCGAGTGAATTGACTTCCTGTGGTTTTCTAATCACGGGTTGTTGATTTTCGCAGATCTTCCGCTGCTTGTGTAACCTGTTTTCTGTGCTGAATAGCTAGATAGTTACATTTGAGGCTGGCCTTTCTCTATAAAGGCACTGCAGAGCGTCTTACAGTGTACATTTGCTGGTTTCTGACCAGCGAACGTGTTCTGAGGGTGGGCACTCTGTTCTCTAGGACCAGGCTGGCACTTGACTCCATGGCAGGCTAGATCTATTCAGTTTAGGGGGAAAATAAGTACGGCAGTGGTGCTTGGTATTCCCTCTTCTTCACTCTCCCTGCATCATAATCCAATCCCAGATCTTTAATGGGAACTTCCTGGGCTGCCCAGAGAAAGCCCACACTTCCTTTCCACACTTCCTTCCCAACTGCCTTTGCAGCTTGGTTCGGCCATATGCCTAAGCAATGGTCAGTAGAACCTGAGCATTAGTGGGGCGTGCAGCCTCGGATGGTGCCCTCCCTTTCTCTTCTTCCTCTTCCCGGCTGATTTCGTCATGAATTCCTACCTCCTGGCACCGTCAGCACATTGCAGGCCTCTACTCTGTTTGTCAAATGAATGACTGAAGCTGAGACCTGAGATAAATTGCTATTTGTCTCCAGCAGGAGGGCACCATGAGAACTCAAGATCTCTTGATCTATTGCTTTGGGCTTTTGTGTGTCTATTAATCACACCAGAGTCATAGAATTCTAAAGCCTTAAAGGTTACTTATTTAACTGTCTTTACCCGTGTAGAAGCTAAACCCAGAAAGACCACCCAGCAAGCTAAGGATAGAGCGAGGATTTAAATTCAGGTCCACTGACAATGAGATCAGTGCTCATTCCACCTCCCTAGGGCCCATTGCCTGTCTGTGAACTCTCCTAGGAAACTGTTTTGCTTGCCTCAGCTTCTGGCTCTGGGAGCTCCCTGAGTCTTATGTCTCCTCTCTGATGGTCAGGATTTAGCCTGTCAGGGAAGAGTGAGTGTTGGGAGGGCAGCAGGAAATGTCCTTAGCTTGAGTGTCATGGGACACTTTCTGGAACAGTCTCCTCTGCTGTGGGGAGCAACTCGGACTAGACTAAGTTACTGGAATTAAGACTTATTCTATGCATCTGCTTTCCCACAATATGGCGCTGAGAAGGGAAACAGCTTCTACACAGCTGCCTCCAGTTCAACCAATAAACTGTAGGACTTGCTCCTGATTGGAGGAGAGCAACGTACTCGGCGTGTGGGTAGCAGAATTGGGATTGGCGGAAGAGGACTATAAAGGAGGAGAGAGACAACATGCACCAGGAACATCTAAGGGGAACATCTAAGAGGAACACCTGTGCAGCCCCCGAGAGAGCCGGCCGGCGGTGTGCCGCTCCCCCGCGGAAGTGGGGAATGTGGCAGGGGGAACCGCCCTTCCACGGAGGTGGAAGGACCGGTAGCCAACCCGGGAAGGACCAGCAGCAAACCCGGGAAGGACCAGTAGCCAACCCGGGAAGAACCAGCAGCAAACCCGGGGACGGCCGAGCAGACAAAAGGACAGCGCAGGGTCCTGTGTCGTTCCTCCATGAAGAGGGGGAGCAACATAATGGTGCCGTGACTCGGATATGAAGCCTAGGCAAGGTTTAGTGTCGTTCCTCCACGAAGAGGGGGAGCGACATAATGGTGCCGTGACTCGGATATGAAGCCTAGGCAGGGTTTAGTGTCGTTCCTCCATGAAGATGGGGAGCGACATAATGGTGCCGTGACTCGGATAGGAAACTTAGGAGGGAAGAAACGGGAAGAAGTGGAAAATACCGGAGAGAGAGACTAGCAAAGAGCCTAGGGAAAAGCCGGACGGAAAAGGTGCCGGAAGAAGCTATTGAAAGCCTAGGCACAGACTCGGATACGGACTGTGGGAAAGAAGTTAGGATTTAAAGTGAAAGCAAGAAGAAACTTAGACTCAGATATGGACTGCAGGTTGAAAGTGAAAGTGAAACCTATAAGAAACTTAGACTTGGATATGGACTGTGGGGAGAGGCCAGGAGAAATGAGGGAGGAATATTGTTGGAAGAAAACTTAGGGAAACATACCGGGTAGAGAAAAATGTTAGGGAGGATGAAGCCGCGAGTGCAGGCCGAGGCGGAGACGTAAGCCAGCTTGTAATTCTTCAAGTCAGCCCGGGGAGCAAGAGGCGAATATCTGGAACCAGAGGCAGAGACGTGGGCCGCCAGGTTGGAATTCGCCAGGTTAGTCCGGGGAACTTGGATTGAATACCAGTGGCGGAAACGTGAGCTACGCTGTGTGATTCGCGGAAGCCGCCGCGTGCAGAGAGAGCACGGGGCGTGAATAGATAGGGAACGCGGGGCTGGCGCGAGGCCGTGGTGCAGGCGCGAAGTGCGTGGAGACCGTGGAGTGTGCGCGCAAAGCCGAGCCATGCAGAGCCGGGAGCCCGCCGCAGGGTGGGCGCCAGGAAGCCGCGCAGATGAGAGAAGCGTGGGCTGAAGCGGCGCAAAGCCATGAAGCTGCCGCGGGGCGAGGTGCCGAGAAGCAGCCTCGGGGCGGGCGCCGGGAAGCCGCAGGGATAAGAGAAATAGAAGTTTACAAGTAAAATGAGAGAAATAGGAATGCTGGCAGATGGAAGTAAAATGGGAGAAATAGGAATGCCCGGAGATAGAGAAATAGAGAAAAATAAGGCCTCCCCACAACATGGCAATGAGAGAGCTTGGATTCGGTCTGCCTGATTAGGAAGGTGGTGAGCACCTGCGGGCGGCTAGCAGCTTACCCGCTGCAGGTCACCGAAGACAGGCACGTTATTAACACCAATAAGTCTCCCCACAATACGGCAATAAGAGGGCTTGGATTCGGTTTGCCTGATTGATAGGGCTTGTAAGCACCTGCATGCAGTTCTAGCAGAGCAGAGCATGCGCTGCAGGACACCAAACACAGGTACGCATCAGCGCCTAAAAACCTCCTCACAACATGGCGAAGAGAGGACCCGGATTCGGTTTGCCTGATTGATAGGACTTGTAAGCACCTGTGGGCAACTCTAGCAAGCAGAGCAGAGTGTGTGCCGCGGGGCACCGAAGACAGGCGCGTATCAACGCCAAAAATAAAAAGAAAGGGGGATCTGTGGGGAGCAACTCAGACTAGACTAAGTTACTGGAATTAAGACTTATTCTATGCATCTGCTTTCCCACAATATGGCGCTGAGAAGGGAAACAGCTTCTACACAGCTGCCTCCAGTTCAACCAATAAACTGTAGGACCTACTCCTGATTGGAGGAGAGCAGCGTACTCGGCGTGTGGGTAGCAGAATTGGGATTGGCGGAAGAGGACTATAAAGGAGGAGAGAGACAACATGCACCAGGAACATCTAAGGGGAACATCTAAGAGGAACACCTGTGCAGCCCCCGAGAGAGCCGGCCGGCGGTGTGCCGCTCCCCCGCGGAAGTGGGGAATGTGGCAGGGGGAACCGCCCTTCCACGGAGGTGGAAGGACCGGTAGCCAACCCGGGAAGGACCAGCAGCAAACCCGGGAAGGACCAGTAGCCAACCCGGGAAGAACCAGCAGCAAACCCGGGGACGGCCGAGCAGACAAAAGGACAGCGCAGGGTCCTGTGTCGTTCCTCCATGAAGAGGGGGAGCGACATAATGGTGCCGTGACTCGGATATGAAGCCTAGGCAAGGTTTAGTGTCGTTCCTCCACGAAGAGGGGGAGCGACATAATGGTGCCGTGACTCGGATATGAAGCCTAGGCAGGGTTTAGTGTCGTTCCTCCATGAAGACGGGGAGCGACACTCTGCCACAGTACCTCCAGCCTGGGAGCAGAGATATCCAGCTCCCGTGCCTGTGCACTGTAGGTTAGATTTGAAGCAATAGCCCCTTCTGCCTCTCCTGAACTCTGGGGCAGAATGTGTCAACGCAAAGAACTGAAAAAACTGGGCTCAACGATCAGCTTTGAGAGTATGCAGCTCAGATCCGACATTAAAATGAGGCTTTCTGCTGCCTCTACCTGTTATTTTTCTGCAAGAACAACCACCCTGATGATTCCATCTAGTTCCGGGAGACCAAACACCCAGCTCTGGCTTCTAGCAGGGGCTTTTGTGTAGTTGGCCTTCTATAAGACTGGGAGGGCAGAGCATGCTCACTGCACCTGTGTCACATGGCCCCGTGAATGGCTGATTTGTCTAAGGGCATCCACCTGCTAAGGGACCCGCCCCTCTCCTGTGGGGAAGAAGCAGGGAAGAGGCTAAGAAGTGAGCAGATTCAATAAGAGAATATGATAATTTGGGACTTGAGGGATCAGGGATCCTTTAAAAGGAGAGACCCCTGGATGAGGATGGCTGGGGCCTTGGGGGAATGCCTGGGCAAGCTGAAAGTGAACTTGGACCCAGACTACTGGGTTCAGATCCTACCTTACTGCCATCACTTATGAGCCTGGGACCTTGCTTGTAATTATTAAACCTGAGTCATGGGTTTTTCATCTATATGAGGTGACCAGAGTGTCTATCCCGTGGGGTTGCTTGGTAGATTAAATAAGAGAATGTCTTCAGAGCGCTTAGCCCAGTGCCTGGCAGGTGGTGAGTTCCCAATAAATTTCATTTCCTTTTCTAGTGGAAAAACTATAGAAAAGGTAGGCAACCCCTGGGAGATGGATGTGATGATTCTGGCCATTTGCAGATGAGAATCCGGAAGGCCACAGATCTCAGGAGCCTATTCTAAGAAAACTAGCAAACCGTCATCTCAGACTTGAACTCAACAGTCAGGCTACAGTCATGAATTTTTTAACTCCATGTTATTTTATCTGAGTTAACATTTTGTCTCCTTTTTTTCTTTTCTGTTGGCTCTTGCCTCTTGGGAACCCGGGACACACCGCCTCCCACCTTCCAATGGCATCACAGCGATAGCATCGGGCTGGGGTTGAAGCACCCACTCTCCCTCTCTGAGCTCCTGGGCAAAACTGAACGTTCCCCAGGGCTTAGTGGAGGAGGCAAGATTCTGAGACGCAAGTCTTGGACTGAATCAGCTGTCCAGTGTTGGCCATGGGATGCAATCCAAAAAAAGACCCCTGAAGCCCTCACCTCCACTTTGTCCCTCGACTTGTTAGAATGCACAAACCTTTGTTCCCTGAGGGCTTTCCCTATCAGGGAGCAATGCTGAGCACCGGCCCAGCACGGGGCCACCAGCCACCTGCCAACTGCCTATCCTCACCCTCCCTGCTCAGACCCATCACCCTTGTCAGGAGCCACAGCAGCCTGCTTCATCACTCTAATTGCAGTGTGGTTTGCGTTCATCAAGGAAACAGCAGGGAATCCAAATTAAATTCCAACATGCAATTTATTCAAGATATAAGGCCTATTGAGAGACTCTCTGTAGAGCCCTCTGCCTTCCCTTTGGCAGGCAGAATTGTGTTGCCAGTGCTGCTGTGCTCTGTGCATGTGTCCTGGGATTCAAGCTCTCTGGACGGGAAGTCTCTTGGGCTCCTCCTGGCCAGCGGTTCTCCCATTTTACAGATAGGGTGCTGGTCTTGCACACAGGGAAAGTTCTGGGGCCTACAGAGGCCAGGTTTGCTGTGGGCTTGTCTATCTTTGGGAATCATGCTTCATGGAGTATTTTTTTGGTATGCCTGCGATGACAAATGAGCCAATGCTGAGCCGTAGTAAGGGCCGTGGGAATCTTACATTGAAACTCAGGATCATTCTGTCGGCATTCATTTGCTTGGCAGAGGCTTCTAGGCAGAGCTCGGGCACCAACCCATTCTCTCAGACTTCACACCAATGGGCCAACCACTTCCTAGCAGACGCATTGGCCAGGTGCTTCCAGAATGCTTCCTGGCACCTGTTTTCCCCAACCCTGAAATTTCAGAACCCCAGAATTAAGATGACAAAGTCCATCAAAAACCACAGATATGAAGACACAACTGAATGGCAGAGTGGGGACTGTGGATCCTCGTCTGTGGTTGCCGCTGGGCTCCTGCCTTTGCAGTTCTGCCCTGAGAGGCAGTGAGTGGGTACCCAGCCCTGAGAGCCCCTCTCCAGGGAGCATGTGCCATGGCACCAATGGTCTGTGTTGTTTACTGTCAGACTGATCTGTCTCCAGGAAGCTTTGGACTCGGTGGGAAGTGGAACAAAATGCCAAGTCACCCTCCGGGGCCCAGAGCTTCCTAAATTGAGTATGTGGTGTGAGGACATCCACGTGGTTAAGAGCTAAACTCATGCTCTGGAAGGAAGGGTTTCCACCAAGCCAGCCCCGCCTGGCAGAGCTGCCTTTCTCCCAGGCTCTGTTTTCAGCCCCCGAATCTGCATGGATTTCCCACTACTTAGCAGAAGGAGAGCAGTGCGGCTTTGGGGGCAGCTGATTGATTCTGAGAGCAGCAAGGCAGCAAATAACCTGACGATGAAACCTCCAGCTCTGATGGAGGGCAGGCTGTGGACACTTCAATCTGGGCACGACGCCATCATGCACCTGCCTCCCCAGAGGTGACAACGAACAGGGAGGGAAAGAAGGGGCATCGCTCACATACAATGATGGGTGAGTTTAACACTTGTGATGGGAGCCCAGCCTTTGAGCTCAAATTTGAGGTTGAGGATTGATTAGCCTTGGGTCTTAGAATAAGCTCTATTATATCTCTGGCCTTCAGTTTTCCAATCTGCAAATGGGTGACTTAATAGAATCCATCTCCCTGGGTTCATTCAGAGCAGAGGTTGGCAACCTTTTCTATAAAGGATCAGATAGCAAATATTTTAGGCTTTTGGGCCACAGGGCCTCTGTTTTGTGCTACAACTCTGCACAAAGTGGCTATAAAAATGGTAAATGAATGGGCACGAGTGTGTCCCAATAAATATGTTTCAAAAATGGGCCAAGGGCCAGATTTGGTCTGTGGTTGCCATTTGTCAACCCCTATTCAGAGGGTTATGTGAAGTGCTTGGCACAAAATAACTGACCAGTAAATGCTCCTCCTTCTACTGCTACTGCTGCCACCACTGGCCTTGCTGCCCTGCAGTTAGCCACTTGGATCCTCAGGAGCTGCCCACTAAACAACTCTACTTCCTCTCCCTCTGCTTTCATCACTGACTGGTTAGTTTCAAAACGGGCATGTGAGTGGACCTAGTTAAACTCCTGGCGGCACATGCGTTCAAAATTTTGCCCTGAAGTGGTCTGAAGAATACCAATTCCCAAGTCGCTTAGCATTTTAAAGCACCGGGAAGTTTGCATTGCCAGCAAAGGAACAAAGGCATGACTTCCCATTAAAAATTCCTGCAGCCCTTCACCAGGGCAATACTTCACCTTTGCAATACTGTGTGATTTCTCATTGAAGAGGTAAAAGCTATCACACCCATTTTGCAGACAGGAATGCTGAGCCTTAGAAAGAGACTCAACTGTGTGGAGTCATACCCAGAGTCAGGAGCAGCGTTGAGACTTGATTTTATAATTTTTTATTTATTATTTTATTTGAATTGAAAGAGAGAGAGATTGAGAAAGAGAGTGAGATTTTCCAACCTCTGCTTCATTTCCCAAATGATGCAACTGCCAGGACGGGGCCAGCCAGGAGCCAAGAGACTGGAACTCTATCTCGTCTCCCATGTGGGTGGCGGGGTTCCAAGTGCTAAGCCATCACCTGCTGCTCCCTGGATGCGTATTAGCAGGAAGCCGGAGTCAGAAGCAAAGCCAAGACTCAAACCCAGACACTCCAAGATGGGACGTGGGTGTCCCAAGTGGAGTCTTCAACCACTGGGCCCAACACTCATCCTGAGGCTTGATTTTAGATCTCTGGATTCTAAATCCAATTCTCATCCCCCCACATCCCATCTGTGCTGAATATTGAATTAGTCGGGATCTTTGCTACAACGATTAAAACCTTGCTGGTTTACACTGTAAAGGAATTCCTAAATGAGTGGTTCGGAGAATTTCTGAGAGAATCAGACTCAAGGCCGGGTAGGGAATATGGTACCCCAGTGATAATCCTGGGTGCTTGGTTATGGATGCTCCCTGCGCTGTCTCAGGTGCAGGAACTGCTGCTGGCACCACCCATGCCAAACACCTGTACAGTCCTGCCCCTGCTGCAGCCCAAAGCCTGACATTCCTCCACACCTTCAAAACCTGTCCTGCACGGTGCCTCCTCCTTCACATTACCATCTTTCAAATGCAGTCCTGTTAGCTGAGCCTCTTATCTGGGCCTCATTCTCAGGGAACCTGGGTAGTTACTGGCCTCTTCCCTGGGGAAGCGAGACTCAGAGGAACAGAACTCTCCAAGCCTAGGATGTTCAGATGGTGCTAAAGTAACTCCACTTGGGTACACACCCAAAATAAGTCAAATTAGGGACTTGAACAAATATTTGTACTTTCGGGTTCATAGTGACATTATTCTGCAATCAGATGTCCATCGCCAGATGAATGGAGAAACAAGATGTGCTACAGATATACAATGGAATGTGATTCAGCCTTAAAAAGGGATGGAATCCCAAGACACATGATGTGGATGAACCTAGGAAAGCATTATGTTAAGTGAAATGAGCCAGACACAAAAGGACAAATATCGTATTAGTTCATTTATATGAGGTACATAGACTAGCTAAATTGAATTCATAGAGACAAGAAGCGGAGTAGAGGTAGAGATTTGGCACAGTGGATAAGGTGCTACCTGGGGTGCCTGCATCCCATAGAGGAGTGCCTAAGTTCAAGTGACAGTACCACTGACATTCCAGCTTCCTGCTAATGTATACCTTGGGAGGCAGCAAGTAATGGCTCAAGTACTTGGGTCTCTATTGCCCACACAGGAGACCAGGCTCCTGGCTTTAGTCTGGCCCAGCCCTGGCTGTTATAAGCATTTGGAAAGTAAATCTGTGGATGGAGAACATTCTCTGTCTGTTTCTCTGCCTTTCAAGTCAATACAGTAATTAAATAATAATGAAAAAAAGAAAGTAGAATAGTGGTTATCAGTGACTGGAGGGAAAGGGTAGTGAGAAGTTACCGAGTACAGAGTTTCAGTTTGGGAAGAAGGAAAAATTCTGGCGATGGGTGAAGGTGGTGGTTGTACCACAATGTGGCTGTTCTTCCGTTTGTTTCAAATAGTTACAAAGGCAAGCGATATGTCATGAATATCATATCACAATAAAAAATAGAGGTCAGATGTCCAGTGTGTTTGCAGCTTTTCATTACCACAGTGATGTACCTGAGACAGGCTACTAATGAAGGAGAGAGATTTACTTTGTTCCTGGTTTTGGAAGTTCACAGTGCAAGGTCAGATGGGCCCCACTGGTTTGACTGTCTGGTGAGGTTGGAGGATGGTGATGGTGAGGTGTGCATGGAGAACCGTGTGGTAAACTGGGCAGCAGACAGCGAGAAAGGTGGGGGCTGGCCCTGCTTCTACAACCAACCTCTGTGAGAGCTGTCTTCTGAGGGCACACCCCCAGTGACCTAAGGATCTCCCACTAGACCCCACTCTTGGTACCCATCAACCTGTGACTGGGATTAACCACATGCATAACATTGGGAGCCATATCCTGTTCAAACCATAATATCCACTGTAAGATCTTAGGTTTTTCATTTCAGAGAAGGAGAAATAGAGGCACATCAAGTGGCGAGACAACTCAGTGGCAAGTTTGGTGACTGCTCCTTCCAGCCAGGTCATGGGAGTGACTGCTGGACCTTTGGGTGGTTCATTCCTCAGTCCTATTCCCTCTGGGCTCTGACTAATGGGGCAGGGGCCAGGCAAGTGATTAAATGAGTGGAGAAGTGGGGACTGGGATGAACTGCAGAGGATCTGGCCCACTTGCACGGGGCAGTTGCCTGGTGAATCCTGGCACATTTGCCTGCTTAGGGAGCCTAATGATGCCAGAGCTTCTGGTCCTTTAAGAGAAGCCACAGATCCAGATCTTTATTTGAACTCCCTGAACTTCAATTGTTGACAGACGATTAAAGAGAGGGAGAGAGTGTGGAAGAGAAAGAGTCTATATGCCAATTAAAGTGTATTGGGGCTTCAATACCCACCCCCTCCCCCCTCGCCAGCTGCTTGCTTGCCAGCTCATATTTGAGTACAGAGATGAGCCAAAGTTAAAATCAAGATAGCATTTTTAATAGCAAACATCCACTCCATTTTAGAGTATGTCTCTCCAGTGAACGCTGATAGAAAACACGGGGCTACTGACTGAAATCCGAAGAGGAGTCTCTTCTGACTTTCTACTTCTCAAATCAAACCTTCCAGGGAGGAGAATCAGGACTGTGGACTAAACTCTGAGGACATGCAGCCACCCTGCTTGCTCCAGGAGCATGAACTCATTAACCAAGGAACAGGGAGAGAGGGCGAGGACAGGAGGGCGAGGGAGGGCAGGGGAGATGGGAGAGCGGGCAGATCTGCATCACCTCTTCCAGGCTGACCAGTTCTTTTCTTTTGGGAACTCGGAAGCCCCTGCTCCCTCTTCCCTCTTTGAGCAAGCTGTTCTCTGGTTGACAGGCTTAATTGGTATTTTTACCCAATTCAGTGTTTTTTAAAACCTATTTCCTTTCTGTTATTTTGCAATTTTTAAATGTTTTGCCTCATGTGCTTTAAATGTAGACATTATACACATACACATCTGGACTATTTTCCACTGAAGTCAAGGATATTAATATCACAGAGGGTCTGATGACAATGATCACAATGTGGGTGAAGAAGAACATATTGTTATTTACATGGTATAACTCAGTGAAGCAATATTTATAACTAAACACCAAATGATACGACAGCCACACAATTTTTATATTCTATCTACATGTTAACTTTCACAAATAAGAGAAAAATATCTCATATTTGTCTTTCTACTTTGGCTTATTTCACAGTGGTCTCCATAGCATAATATCTAGTTGCATCCATTTTATTGCAAATGTCAGGATTTCATTTTTCATGGCTCAGTAAGATTCCATTCTCTTCTCTCTCTCTCTCTCTCTTCTTTATCCAGTCATCAGATGATGGACTGATTGATCATCTAGGTTGATTCCATATCTTTATATATCTTTGCTATTGTGAATTGAGCTGCTATAAACAGGGGGTACAGGTATCTCTTTCATATACTGATTTCATTTCCTTCGGATATGTTCCCAGGAGTGGCTGATTAATTCTTGATCTAGTAAACTTGCTCTCAAGAGAAGGTGCAAGTAAGCAAGAAAGAGAAACCAAGATGTGAGGCATCAGCATTCCGCTTTGCAACATTTCTCTTCTAACTCATCTGACTTAACAGTCAAGTCCATGGGCAACATCCTGGCCATTTCTGTCAGGGGAATCCAGACAGTCACTTACTCTCATCTTAATGAAGTTGCTCACCCAACACCCACAACTGCTCCTTTCTGCCTCACTGTGGGCAGAAGGTTCTGTTCAGGTTCCGAACTAATCATTAATACAAATGGCTCTAAAGCCATGCCATTTCCTAACACAAGTTAGGCTCATGCAAACTGTTCAAATAACTCATCAAAGCTTATCCTAAATCATATATTGGAATTTTTTGGATTTTGAAAACTATATACTCCAATTATTGGCTATGCCTAGAAACATTAGAAAGGTCAAAAATAAAACCACCTTTTCAATAAATACAAATAAATTAAAGACTAAGAATCCCCGATTCCAATTTGCTATAAAACAGGAATGGTTTTTGCCTGGAGGGTGGAGTGTCTCTTCTGGAAACCACCTGCATGGTTCAAGATCATGGTTCTCCAGGTGGGCTGTGATGACTGCTGTCTCCACTCTTGGACCACGTTTCCCCTGACCCTCTTTTCCATGGTTCCGGGGAAGAGTGTGCCACTGAAAGGAGCCTATGTGAGGTCTGAAAGGCAGAAGTACTGCAGAAGTCATTTTTCTCAACATATTGGGGTGGTCAGACACATGACATCATAGTCATTCCCATGAGCTCCCTGTTGTACTACCCTTTTGGAGACTTAATGTAGTAGCCTCTTGGCTTCCTTGCAAGGTCTGGATTCTGCACTTGGGCTAGACTACAGGCTGGTGTCCTTGGAGCCTGTGTATGGCTCCTCCAGCTCTAACTTTGTAGTGTATCACTTCACCAGCTAGTCCCACATCAGGGTAAGCGCCAATTTCCACGTTAAGTCTCTTATTCCTTGAGAGCTTGTTTGGAGGTTCTAGCAGGGGGAGCGCAGCTACTCGTATACCCTTGACCGAAGACCGGTCCTCCTCTAGTGGGGAAGGTCGTCCTCTTCGACCGAGCGCACGGCTTCGGGAGGGACGCACATGGAGCAGTGAGGGAGGAAGGGGACACCTGCCTAGCCAGCCAGATCAGCTGAATCAACCCTGGCGATCAATGGGGTGACAGATGTCACAGCCAGATCACCCTCACATCCAAGTCTCTTATTCCTCTAATGTCTGTGGTGCCTCTGACTACCACAGCCCCTGCACTTTGAGTCTTTGAGAAATAGAAACTCCATTTGGGTCTCCCATGTGGGTGGTAGGAACTCAAGTACTTGAACCATCATCTGCTGCTTCCCAAGTGCATTAGCAGGAAGCTGGATCAGAAGCAGAGTAGCCAGGACTCAAACCAGTACTGCAATATGGGATGCAGGCTATGGTCTAGAGTCTTCCTCCAAGAGGTGACCAGCACTAAGATCCACTCCTGGTTTTTTGTGGACACACAGTTAGCCATGTGCTCAGCCTCTGTCATAGGTAGGAGAGAGCATGGGTCTGGTTAGGCTCTGGGCAATGGAATGGGAGTGGAAAGCTGAGCACTGCAGCCCATGTGCACTCCTTCATGAGCCCTTCCCATGCTGGCTCCTGGGGGCGATTCACCTAGGTGAACCTGAGAAGCTTGTAAAGAGAAATACAGGCTGGTGTTGGAATTTTAGAGTGAATCATTTTTGCTCAGACCACAAATCCAGTCTGGATGAGGCATCAGCCAGATTTAAACAAACATGCTTCCCTAAATATCTCACCCGAGTCCCCATGGGCACGCATTCAAGCTCTGAACTTGATGACAGTTAAGCAACTCAGCTCCTGTGACACCAGATGTCTCAGAATTTCCAAGGGATGATTCTCTAGATGCGTCCTGGCTCTCAGGTGTAGATAAAAGGATTAACCATGGAAAGCCTAGTTAATCACATGCATACTTGAGAGCAGGTCTTGAGCAGCTTGACAAGGGTATAATAAATGAGACCATATCTCTGTGATCCATCACTTAAAAATACTGTGCAGTTGGAGGAACGCTCTCTGAGATTTCCCTATTCTAGCACTTTCAGTGGTTTGGGGACAGTTCTGAAGCCAATGAGCTATTTCAGGTATCTCTAGGGTAGCAATCCTCCTGCAGGGCTTTATCCATGTTTAGGTGACCAACCCCAGGTGACCATCTCAGAAAAGCACACATGGCTCAAGTCCAATATGCCTACAACTTGAAACCGATCTTGTCTCCTAGATACAGAGAAAGGTTATTGAATTTCCTGAAATTTTCTTCATAACATCACCTCTCCTTTCAAAGCATTTAATTTCTGTGGCGATGTTGCCTAGAGCTTGTAGTTGTATGCTATTTTCTTATGTGCATTAGACATTATCCCAGTCAGGGGCAGGCATTTTGGTACAGCAGGTTAAGCATCCATCTGGGATGCCTGCATCCCATATTGCAGTACTGGTTTGAGTCCTGACAACTTTGCTTCTGATCCAGCTTCCTGCTAATGCACTTGGGAAGCAGCAGATGATGGATCAAGTACTTGAATTCCTACCACCCACATGGGAGACCCAAATGGAGTTTCTATTTCTTCAGCTTGGCTCAGCCACGGCTGTTGTGGCCATTTGCGGAGTGAGCCAGCAGGTAGATCTCTCTTTTGCTCTGACTTGCTCTGTCTCTTTCCCTTTCAAATAAATAAGTCTTAAAAAATTATACCAGTCTGTTGTGGATCCCATTCCTTGGTCTATACCAGATTCTTCCATATGAAAACTACCCCTTTCCTGCTCCATATAATTCATAGGGGCTGTCAGTCAAGGCACTGAGTCCCACTGTTCATTTAAAAAAAAAAGATTTATTTATTTATTTGAAAGTCAGAGTTACACAGAGAGAGGAGAGGCAGGGCTGTGGGGTATTCCATACGCTGGTTCACTCCTCAATTAGCCACAATGGCCTGAGCTGTGTCAGCCCGAAGCCAGGAGCCAGGAGCTTCTTCCAGGTCTCCCACGCAGGTGCAGGAGCCCAAGGACTTGGGCCATCTTCCACTGCTTTCCCAGGCCATAGCAGAGAGCTGGATCAGAAGTGGAACAGCCAGGACTCAAACCGGCACCCATATGGGATGCCAGCACTGCAGGCGACAGCTTTACCTGCTAGGCCACAGCGTTGGCTCTGCCACTGTCCATTTAAAGGACTTGCGATAGAGTCTGGGACTGCATCTCCTGAGATCGTGAACGTGGATCTTTTGGGATCCTCTTTTCCATGAAGCCAACATTAGGAAAAGCAGGACTGCAAAACTGGAAAGGGAGACACAGATTCCTAAAGACAGCTGACGAGCAACAGGATCCAGTACTGCTTCAAATTCTGTAACCTTGAACTTGGTTGCACTAGACAATGCACCTTGTAAAAATCAATGCAATTAATCATGAGTTGGATTTGTATTATTTATATCTAGGAGTTCTAGTTAACATCCCATCAACTTGTTAAACCACAGCATGTGAATGGAGGATATTTTCTCATGGGACCTGTCTCCTGAGGCTCTCAATGGGTCCCTCCCATTCATTGTACCTCCAGGGCAGACATTAGAATCTCTTTCTCCTCCAGTTTACTGTTTGAAGCTATTGCCTCACCTGTGGGTTGCAAACTAAATGGAGAAAATGGACAACGCCTCTCAGGTCACTCAGGCACTCAGACTTAGCATACATGCGCATGCACTTTACCTAGAAGACAGACTGAGTTTGTGATCCTAAAGAGCTGAATTTCTTCCGAGTTGGGCTCAGTTTTTGACCACAGTTTCCACGTCCAGCCCAACTATTCCGGACTTCAACAGGAAAGCTCTATTCATCATAATCCTGTATTTTCCTACTCATTGGAAAATAGTGATGGGGTTAATTCCACTTCATTTCAAAGGACTTTGAGTTGCTTGCTCTGTGTGTTCTTTTGTTTTTAATATTTTTTGGTAGGCATTTGGTGCCCATTTCTTTTTTGAAAACTTTTTTTTTAATTAATTTATTTAAAAGGCAGAATTATAGAGGGGCAGAGAGAGAGAGAGAGAAAGAGAGAGAGAAAGAGAGGGGGTCTTCCATCCACTGGTTCACTCCCCAGATGGCTATAACTGCTGGAGCTGAGCCAATCCAAAGTCAGGAGCCAGGAGCTTCCTCCAGGTCTCCCACATGGGTGCAGGGGCCCATGCACTTGGGCCATCTTCTACTCCTTTCCTAGGCTGAAGCAGAGAGCTGGATTGGAAGTGGAGCAGCTGGGTCTTGAACCGGCACCTATATGGGATGCTGGCACTGCATGTGGTAGATTTTACCCATTACGGCATAGTGCCTGCTCCTGTGCCATTTCAAGTGTTCTAATATTCTAAGTCACAACATAATTGGTTGGCTTTTTCCCCTCCTTACAATATTGCATGAGCCCAACCTGGGAGTGATCCTTCAGGACAGAGCTTGACAAGTATCATCCCATGGCCCAGTTCCAGCCAGCTGTCTGTTTTAGTAGACAGTTTTATTAGAACACATTCCCAACCATTCATTTGTATTCTCTATGGCTGCTTTTGTAATTGCTCGAGACCACTTGGGCACTAAACCCTGGAATGTTTACTAGCTGGCCCCTTACAGGAAGTTTGCTGGCACCTGCTCTAGATAGTGCTTTAGAATCATTTCCTCACCCAGGCATCCATAAAACATGGTATTCATCAGGTACCCTGGGGCATGAGATACACGTATCTCTGAAAACTTCCGACCACTTGGGGGAAGATGCAGCATCGCATAAACTTGAGATAGCAAAGTCCTCTCTTTGAAAGCAATTGGAGCACTGAGGAGGGTAAATCTTGGCTGGATAGGTCTTATACTTGGATTTCCATGTGGATTTGACTGTTGGTTCAGGTTGGAGTTACTTTTCCTGCTCTTGAGTGGTGACGGTGGTGACCTACCAGGTATCCTGACTTCCTAGACAACTATCCCTGCTCACACGTCAACATGAGGCTCCTCGACTAAAGTGCATAAGGATGCTCCTATCACCGGGGAGGCCAACCTGAGCCATCTGTGGCTTGAAGCTAATGACCAGCATCCCAGTACAAGAGCTAGCATGCGTCTCCGAGTGAGCGGACAGAATCTGTTCCAGTCGTCACAACCAAGCACCTCTTTCCTTTCCAACTGCCTTCTCAGGGCTCCCGATACTAACTGGTACCCACCACTTCACCTCTGTAATTCCAGTCACATCGGCGGGGGAACCACGCTTCTGTGTCCGTCACATGTTGAGGTCCCATCGACACAGCTTTCCCTTTTCTCATTTTATTATGGCAGTCATTCATCGCAGAAGTAGTGACTGCTTACTCTTTATATTGCTGTAGGGGAGAAGAGTGTGTCCACAGCCATGTACACCAATAAAAAGAATGAAACGGCAAGTTTATTTGAAAGTATAAAAATTAAAAAACAAAACAACCAAATCTATCCAAAAAATGAACAGCAACCACACGCAACCTTTCCAGTTTACATGATCTTTGAACAGCACACATTACTTATCAGCCACTTGGTAGCATTTTTTTAAAAATGTCAATTTCAAGGTAGAGGGAGTTGAGGCACGCAATAAGCTGGCAATCACAGTGAAACTAATTTAATGCTAGAATAAAACACTGATCTCACTTGAGAAAAGAGAGCAGAGATGGTTTTCTAGTTGGCATAGTTTTAGGCAATGGATTAAAAAAAGATGCAGGTTGAAATGAGCTAAAAAATATTGCAGGTCATTTATTTGCCATCATGAGTAGGGGGACAAAGAAAAAATGAAAGAAAACTCTGCAGCTTTGGTGTCCTATTTAGATTATTTTTAAAAAATTCATTTAAAAAAATCAAATCCGTCATAAAAATGTCCCTGTGTTAGTTTCAAAAAACAACATTAATAGGTTCCCCTTATCTACTAAAACCATTTGTTTTTCCGAAAATGCTTGGAAGCAGAAAAGTGCGTGAGATTAACTCGCTGCACCATTAATTAAAGTTACAGTCCTTTCCTCCAAACAACTTCCAGAGCACCAGGAAGAAGTCGGGGCCATCAAAGGAGAGGAGACGTTCAGCCAGACACACCCGGGCTGCCATCAAAGTTCTCGCCTTTATTGGCTTACTCGGAAACTAACTCGAGTGCTATTCAAAAATAAGAGATGCTAGCACTAGGTTCCATTCCTTTACTTTAGGGGGGAAAAAAACCCAAAAAGACACAGAAAAATGCCAAGTGGGCAGCTTCCCTGTAACATACTTTGGATTTGGTTCAAAAAGGCAAAGTCTTCAGAACAGAGTCATCGAAGGCCACTTCATCCCCCTTCCCGCGGGCCGTGTGTTAATCAACATCCAAGAGGTTAGCCCCGAATGGGTGGTGCCAGCTGTCCGAAGCGGCTCCACTTGGTTCCAGTTTCGTCCCTCACTGGGCCGTGTGGTTTCTTGCCAAATAATGCCTACGTTTTCAGCCGTTACTCCTTAAGGGGTGGGTCCCCCGGCAGCTGGCTGGGTGCAGAGAAAGAGGAAAACTAGCACAGATACAGGGACTGCAAACTGAGGGAGCAAGGCAACCCCTTTGGGACACCCCTGGAGACCTTGATAAATAATGACCTCAGAGTGCGGCCGCGCACAAGGGCCTGGCACACAGGTTAGTCTGGGGCGACCTGTTATCACCAGGGCCTGGGTAGGCTAAGGTCTGATCTCCTTGTGCAGCTCTCTTTGGACCTCACTAAAAGAAAAATAAAACAAAAAGAGACCACTTTTCTATACACATATAAATAGTCCCTTAACTAGAAGGGAAAACAAACAAACACACTGTTTCAAATGCATTTCTAAGGAAGTTTAAAAAAAAATCCAAATGGGAAATCTTGGCTCCAAAATGTCTGTTGCCCATGTCTCAGAGGAGAAACTACTGGGGATGGCAGGAGAGGCCTGATCTTAACCGTCACTAGGGGTGCTGGTCCTGGGGCCTTGGGAGGAGGACTGTGTGCAGTGCAGGGAGCAGGAGACTCACGTGGCTCTCGTGTGTGTTAGAACCCAGCGTCCTCAAGTTCAAATGCACAGGTGAAATAGACTTCCAAGTGCTACAGGCACGTAGCAGCCTATTGTAGAAGCAGTCTGAACGAGGAAGACAGGCTGGGTGTGGTTTCCAGGGAGGGACAGGTGGCCAGATCAGAGAGTTGGCCAACTCAGGCTGGGTCCTCCTCCCTGGGGGAGGGCAGATCAGCTGGGAGAGTGACAACCCAGGAGCCAGGAGGGGCTGTGGGGCCAAGTCGGCCTGCACATCAGGGCCTGAGAACCTGGAGAAACTCACAGCAGGGGTTCCCTGCCTGTTCTGGGAGGAAGCTGATGCCCCAGCACTGCCAGAGAAAGCCCTCAAAGTGAGGCTTCTTGGGAAACTTTGTGAAGCCAGAATCTTTGCAGGATGGTTTCAGAATCCGTCACAAAACCAAAATGACGCTGCTCATAGCAGAAGGGGGGTGTTTTCATCAAAGGTCTTCTTTGGTCACTGCCAGTACCCGAATGGGAACAATACACACTACAGGGCAAGGCAGGTTTTGGGGCTCAGCTGCACTCTTTTGAGAGTGGCCAGCAAGGAGTGCCTCCCGTAGGATCACCCAAGGCCCAGAACGCAGCTATAAGGTAGCAGCCCAGAGGAGATCCCGGGCCAGGGTCTTCTCTTTCTCCGAACATCCGACATGGCACAGAAACACGGGCTTTCTCAAAGGCTACTGAAAGACCGCTGTATCCTGCCGCCTGCAGATCTGCAACTCCGACTGAGGAAGCCCGACGGTAAGAGGATGATGGGAGGAAGAGCGACCTCACAGCCAAGAGGCACAAATACATAACGTCAACTGAGAGGCCGGCACAACTGCCAGGTCACCGCCGAAGACTGTCCCTGAAATCCGGGGGTGAGGAGGGGCAGGGAACGGAGGGACAGCTGACACCCCCCTCTGCAGCTCGCCACACCTGGCAAGGTGCTTAGAGAGCTTCTCATGGGCTGTTAGGACGTAGCAACAAGTCAGAGCAGATGAACCCAGATGAACTTTGGAATAACGGGATCTTATACGTCTTCAGTGCCCTGGCTGGGCACAGCGTCCCTAGACTGGGGGGTGTCCTCCGGAGGGCCAGGCTGCCCCGGGCTGTGTCCGGTGTCATCCACACTCAGGAGGCTGCTGGTGGCCTGGGAGCTGGCACTGTCAGCACTCCCGGATCGTGAGCGGTAGGGCGGCAGGTCAGCTTGGTTCAGAGACTCCGTGTCAGAAGAGTAGGGCGGCGGAGGGAGGTCGTACCAGGCGGGTCTGCAGTGGAAACAGCAGGTTGGGGCAGCAAGGGCGGGTATAGACAGGGTAGGGAAGAGAACACATCAGAAGGCAGTCAAGGCGGGCGATGGGCACCTGATGCCAACGCCAGCCTGTTTCTGAGCTGACACTTCAAGAGCGGAGTGAGATTTTCCAAATATAAGGACCAAGAAATTCAAGGACCAGGAAAGCCAGTGGTTTGAAACAAGGCAAAAGGAGCAGGAGAGGCCCTTGGGCTCAGGCCGGTTCATGTCCAGGGCCAGCATGAGGCCTGGGCCCAGGGTGAGGCTGCCAGCTGGCTTTGCTGGACCCCTATTGTCCATCAGCTCACAGCCCCCAGGGCTGACTGGACAGGTGGTGTTTTGACTGGGACTTTCACAGGGCCACAGAATTTGGGGGTTTCCTGGCTGTGCGGACGTGGGCAGGTGAGAGGACAGGCTCTCAACCCCCTGTCCTTTCTTTATAGGAAGTGATGAGGACAGCATTTTATTGTTCTGCTCTGGGCGACTCGAGCCAGGCACCTAGGTTGACCGCCTTATTTAATGCCTACAGGAACACTTCGAGGTTGGTGTGCCTTCTATGCTCACTGTAGGGAAGACACGGAGGCACAGGGACACTGGAAGGCTTGCCCAGGTCACAGCGGGTCAGCGGCACTGTTGGGACATGAGCCCAGCACTCTGAGTCAGCAATCAGCAGTGTCAGGCTTCCTCTACTCGGATGGTCCCAACAAAGAGGTGAGTGAGGTGCCGCACTGTTACACGGATCTGCAAAAAGACCCCGAGTTCTGCTCTCTCCCCAGGCTTGACGCTTTGTGTTTCCTCCAAGGGGGAGGGAAAATGAAACGAGAGGGTCCGAGGAGGAGCCCAGCCACCTGGGAACAGGTCTGCAAAATGCCTCATGCCCCACCCAGGCAGCGCCTGGAAGGGTGCCACTGGGGCATTCCCAGGGAGAAACGGGGCTCAGGTTGGCCCAGATTCTACCTGTGTCTCCTCAGACAGGGACTTTTAAACCCCAGGGTCTCAGTTTTCTCATCTGTTAAATGGAGGCGAGTTAAATGAGAGGATACCTATGGGGTGTTTTGCAGGGACTCAGAACAGTTCACCTTCTGTCGCTGCCTGTAGCAGCCAAATCCAGGCTCTCGGCAAGACCTGGGAACCCAGCTGTCTGCACGTATTCCCCTCCCACCCTCCCTCCCCCCCGACCTCTCCCTGCCACCACGCACCTCTCCCACCCTCCCTCCCCCCCGACCTCTCCCTGCCACCATGCACCTCTCCCACCCTCCCTCCCCCCCGACCTCTCCCTGCCACCACGCACCTCTCCCACCCTCCCTCCCCCCCGACCTCTCCCTGCCAGCACGCACCTTTGGTCCAGCAGGGCCTCTGAGTAGGAAGGTGGGGAACCTACTTCTGAGGCATTCTGCTCAGCCTGGCTGGCCACGTACTGGATGCCGTTGTTGACGTTGTAGGTCACGTTGCAGTGGTGAGGGTGGTCCAGGACAACCAGGCGGGACAGCAGCACAGGGTGCTGCAGTCGGTGAACCGGAAGTGTCATGAGGTTGTTCCGCTTCCGCTGGTGGTGCAAGACCAGGGCCAGCAGGGCCACGACCAGCACGAAGATGACAGAGCTGCCGATGATGGCGTAGGTGATGCTGGGGTAGTACACGAGCTGGTTCTCCGAAGTCACAAACACCTGCCCGCTGCCTGGTTCTGAGAAAACCCGGAGAGAGGACAGAGAAGGGCACTGTTACCCAGTTGTGTTCATCAGGACCTGCAGGCAAATGCTCATCACAGCACTATTCACAACAGCCCAGAGCGAGAACCATCCAACGCCCATCAGCAGGCGAACGGTTAAATGAAATGCAGTACAGCCACACAAGGCAATAGTTCTCACCCATGGAAAGTCATAAATACTGACACTCATGCTAACTAAGCACTGTCTTTAAGGGAACAGTTCAGTGTCATAAGTGCGTTCTCACTGTGCAACCTTCACTACCCTCTCCCCCCCATCTTCAGAATTTTCCATTGCCCCTAAATGCCACTTTTTTAGCATTCATGTTCTTAGTATTATCCTTTACCAATTTCTCTGGACCCATGCAAGAAATTTCGAGACAGATTTTTACATGGAGAACAAATGAGGGCAGAGATTTTTAAAAAGCTCACTTCTGGGTTAGCCATCTGAGGTTTGAGAATACAAGTGGGAGCCCTTTAAAAGGAGTGGAAAGTACGACGCTTGTGGAGTGGAACGATCTCACTTATGCATCTGCAAGCAGGCTCTCCCCAAACCTGCCCCCTCTGGCAGGCGCCAAGCAGAGATCACAGCTGCTGGAGAAATTATGATCTTGCATAACGCACTGGTGCCTGGGCTCGTTTTTGCTCTGTGTGTAAAATGTCATCTTGTATTAATTCATTAACTAGGCCCACTTTTCTTAAGAGCTTAATGAGCCTGCTAGCCAAATTACTAATATCAGAGTTGCCTGGGACCCAAGTTCCAAGTGCATAATCCGTGGATAATGAAGTTCCCATTTATTCTGGCTGTCCCTCAAGCTAATGCCCTCATGCTCTGCTGTCAAACATCTTGAATTCCTGTCTCTGCACTTCCAGGCACTCCGAGCCTACCTAGAGACCACTGTACTCTCAGAATGGCTGCTGGCTCCTGCAGCCACGTGTGGTGGAGCAGGCTGTGTGTACAATGTGGGGATGCTTGGAGGGTCAGAGCCATCACACCTTCGTGGAGTTGTCCTGACAGCTGTCTAGCAGGTGGTAGCCGAGTGTCTGCAGCAAGAGAGCCTCTGACTAATTCATCCACGAGTGCTGGCTCTACCGGCTGAAGGACTACAGCAGTCGAGTGGTGGGACATGGTGCTCCTTCACCTCTGCAGCACTGCCTTTCGGGCTGCAAATTCAGTTTTGCACAGGACACTATTTCTTCTCTATCAGAATGGCAAGAGCCAAGTTTGATGTCACATTTTGCTGGCCACATATTGGCAAAACAGCTATATCCACCCGTGGCATCTAACTGGAGATGGCCAGTGGGTACAAACCCAGGGAGGCAGCAGAGTTAACAGTGTTGTGAAAATAAAAAAGTTCATGTGTCTTTTTTTATTTTTAAAATTTGAGAGGCAGAGAGACATGCTGACAGACAGACATACACACAGACACATATACATCTCCCCCGACTCCTCCCCTCCAATCTGCTGGTTCACTTTCCAGATGCCTGAAATGGCCAGGATTGGGCCAGGTCTGTAGCCTGGAGCTGGGAAAGCTATCCAGGTCTCTCCTGTGGGTGGCTGGAACCCAATTACCCCAGCTATCACTGCTGCCTCCCAGGGTCTGCATTAGCAGAAAATTGGAATCAGGAGCCAGAGTTGGGTACTGAATCTAGGCTTTTTTTTTTTAAGTAGTTTTTTTTTTTTTAAAAGGTTTATTATTATTTTTTACTTATTTGAAAGACAGAGTTACAGAGAGATGTATCAACAGAGAGAGAGAGAGAGAGAGAGAGAGAGAGAGAGAGAGCACGAGCGCGAGAGAGGTCTTCCATCTGCTGGTTCACTCCCCAAATGGTTGCAATGGCCAGAGCTGAGCTGATCTGAAGCCAGGAGCCTCTGTGTCTCCCACATCCACTACTTTCCCAGGCACATTAGCAGGGAACTAGATTAGAAGTGGAGCAGTCGGGACTTGAACCAACACCTATATGGGATGCCGGCACTGCAGACCAGGGCTTTAACTTACTGTGCCACAGCACCAGCCCTGAATCCAGGCTTTTTGATGTGAGACAGGGACTCTTTTTTTTTTTTTTTTTTTTTTTGACAGGTAGAATGGACAGTGAGAGAGAGAGAGAGAGAGAAAGGTCTTCCTTTACCGGTTGGTTCACCCTCCAATGGCTGCTGCATCCGGCGCACTGCGGCAGGTGCACTGTTCTGATCCGGAGCCAGGAGCCAGGTGCTTTTCCTGGTCTCCCATGCGGGTGCAGGGTCCAAGCACTTGGGCCATCCTCCACTGCACTCCCGGGCCACAGCAGAGAGCTGGCCTGGAAGAGGGGCAACCGGGACAGAATCCGGTGCCCCGACTGGGACTAGAACCCAGGGTGCTGGCGCCGCAAGCAGAGGATTAGCCTATTGAGCCGTGGTGCTGGCTGAGACAGAGACTTCTTAAGCACTAGGTCAAACACCCATCCATGAACATATTCTTTGAAACAGTAATACCTCTCTAAAGAATCTCACAGACACACTCACACAATGAGAAATAACTTTTAAATACAAGGATTAATGTATGCACTGTAACAGCAAAACATATCAGGAACCATCTATAAATGTCTATTACTGCAAACTGGCTAAATAATGGTGCAGCTATAGAATATCACATCTATTTAAAAATTAAGGCAGTTTTATATACACTCATGTGAAGCAATCTGAAAGGTGCACATACTGATTAATAAAAAAAAGCGAAGTTCTCTAGAGAATGGCTATGGCTTAGATGTGGTTTGAGTGTGGCCTCCAAAGCTTCCCATGTGGAAATATAATCTCTGCCATGGGGATTAAGAGGGTGGAGCCTTAATCTGATTACGATGCGCTGAGGTGGGGCCTTTGGGAGGTGATGAGGATTGGCTGAGGCCATCAGGGTGGACTGGATCCCAGTGGCTGTGTAGGGAGAGAGACCAGAGGCTACCGCTCCATCCACACACATGCTCCCCATCTCCTGCACCCTGCTGGGACCCTGCCAACAAGAGGGCCATCACCAGATGTGGGCCCTGACTGTGGACCTCCAACTGTGAGTTACATCAACCTCTTTTCTTTACAATCCTATGGAGCCTCAGGTACTTTGTTACAGTACTGCAAAACCGACTGATGTAAGGATGTATCGATTATTTCAGGCAGGACATGTGGAAGTGGCAACACTGGGGCTTCCAGGGAGAGGAGACAGCCCAACGCTGTTGTTTCCTCTTTTCCACTTAGCGCCATCTGCCTACTCAAAAGAAATACACACATGGTCCTCCTCCTTCGCTCTGCCCTGGCTTCTGTTCTTTCTCTCCCTGTAGAGGTGAGGGCTCCTCAGGGACCCCAACTGGAAAGAGACTTCCTGGGGACTGGTGCCTAACCCTCCAGCCCAACCTCCTAAGTCCAGCATTTCTATTCTGGATGATTGGTGGCATCTCACACTGACTTTTCATCCTTTGAAAAAAATCGACTCCTCTATGCCTTTTTTTTAAAGCATTGTAAAAGTTTTTCTCCAGATTACATATTTTAAAAAATCAGGTAAATTTAGGTATAATTTAAGCACAATAAAATCTGCCCTATAAAAAATGTTCAGTGACATGAGTCGACAAAATGAAACCATTGCATAACCACTTCTACCACCAAGATACACAACTACACCCCTCCCCTTCCCCACCCAGTCCCAATTCCCATGAATTCCCACATTCCGTGAAGTCAAGCTCAGCCCTTCATTCCCAGCCATTGGAGACCAATGGTCTGTTTTCTTCCAGACAGAGTCACCTTCCCCAGAAAGTCGTATGACTAGACTGACACAGCATGCAGTCCACTGTGCTGGCTTCTTTCATCTACATCTTGCTTTAAAGGCTAAGCCATGTTTCTGTGAATTTTTTTAAAAGATTTATTTATTTATTTATTTGAAAGTCAGAGTTACACAGAGAGAGGAGAGGCAGAGAGAGGGAGAGAGGTCTTCCATCCGATGGTTCACTCCCCAGTTGGCCGCAACAGCCGGAGCTGTGCCGATCCGAAGCCAGGAGCCAGGAGCTTCTTCCGGGTCTCCCACGTGGGTGCAGGGGCCCAAGGACTTGGGCCATCTTCTACTGCTTTCCTGGGCCATAGCAGAGAGCTGGACAGGAAGCAGAGCAGCCGGGTCTCGAAATGGCACCCATGTGGGATGACGGCGTTTTAGGCCAGGGCATTAACCCACTGTGCCACCGTGCCAGCCCCTCTGTGAATTGTAATACTTTGTTCCTGCTTATCACTGAGGAGTAATGTCCAGTTGCATGGATGTCATCCAACTTGTTCACTGATTCAACAGTTTAGGTGGAACCGAGCTCCTACCCAGTGCTTTGGATGAAGATGTTCGATTCTGCCAGGTCCTGGTCTCCTACGGCCTCCTGGCCTCCCTCCTTCAGCTTCAAGCTTCCTTGCCCTGCTTCTGTGATGGCAAAACACCTATTACTAAAGTAAATCATGGGAACAGGCAATGGTGCAGCCGGGCCTGCAACATCCTTAACCACTATGAGGTTACCTATTTCCCCTAGAGATGACATCTTGATGTTCAGTTTTGCCTTGGGTGGGGGGGGCTTCTTTTCCAGAAACTGCAGGCCCCAAGTAAAAAGTAACTACCACCTGCACATAGTCCCCAGACTGACTGGAGCCCCACTTTGCCGTGTCAAAATTCCATAAAGGACACAATATCACCAAACATGGAGGACCACAGCACGGCAGACCAACCTGGAACTTGGACACTAGCTGAACATGCACCTCTCAGTTCCTCAATTTCAACCTGTAAGAACCAGCACCCCAACTACTTGGGGTGCTTGGCTGCCTGGCTCCTTGCTCTGCACTTGAAATGAACACCTGTTGTTGTCTACCATGTCAGTGGCAGGGACGCACCTGCACCCATCAGGCAAGCGGACCCAGTCTTGGCGGTACTCTACATTAGAGGGAGGGTCTGAGTTGTTTCTCTGTGTGTGTTTTTTTTTTTTTTTTTTTTTTTGGGGGGGGGGGAAGCAGCACTTTGGGCTACCTTATACTTTCACAGTTTGGGAGGATACCAAGCACTGAGACTGTGGGGTCCTTTGGAAAGTGCACGTCTACGAGAAACTGCCCCACCATCCTGCGAAGTCATTGTAGCATTTTGCATTCACACCAGCAGTAATGTAGGAGACTTCCCGTTGCCCTGCATCCTCAACAGCACTTGGTACTGCCAGTCTTTATTTTCAGCCATTGTAGCAGGTGCACACAGCAGTATCTCACTGAGGTTTCATTTGCATCCTCTATGGACTCATGTTGTTGATGTGGTTAAGCATCTTTTCATGTGATCTGCCTCTACACACCTTCTTTGATGAAGTGTTTGTCCAACTCTTGTGCATTTGTAAATTGGATTGTTTGACTTATTGAGTATAATTTCTATATTTTGGGGGCGCAAGTTCTTTATCATAAATAAGGTTTGCAACTATATTCCTCCTGTCTATGGCTTGTCTTTTCACTTTCTCTACAATGTCTTTTTGAAGAAGAGTTCTTCATGTAAAAAAAATTATGAAGTCCATTGCATCAATTATTTCTTAATGGTTTGTGCTTTTTATCTTCTATTCAAGGAATCTTCTCCTAAATCTTAGCCTAGAAAAAGCTTTATAGCTTTTAGCTCCTACATTTATGTCTGTGATCCATTGCAAGTTAATTTCTGTTTATGGTACAAAGTAAAGGTCAAGGTTTTCTTTTTTTATCGGTCTATTTAAATATCCAAGTTTTCCAGCACCATTTGATGAGAAGCCTATCCTTGCCTATTGAATTGCCTTGGCACCTTTGTTGAAAATCAATCGGCCATACAAGTCTAGGTCTATTTCTAGAGTCTCTTTTCTGTTTGATTGAGCTCTGCACCCATCTTTATGCCAATAGTATGCTGGTACCCACAGCTTTATGGTTAAGTCTTGAAACCAGGCAGCTTAAGTCCTGCTTGCCTTTTTACTCCTTTCCATATTGAACCTTTCTTCTGATTCCAAAAACTCCAAGCTAATTATTAAAGTTACAGTAATACAGAAATGTTCCAGGCAGACAAAACGCCTCCCTTCCCTCTTCCCCCAAATGCACTAGAATTCCACTAGATAGAAACACAGTTAAGTCTGGTGTAGACCAGGAGTTGGCAATCGTTTTCAGTGAAGGGCCAGATAATAAACACTTTATACTGTGGACTACACAGTTTCAGTCTCAACCATTCAACCTTGCCGCTGTAGCGTAAGAGTACCGACAATGCATCAGTGACCGAGTGTGGCTATGTCCCAATCAACCTTTATTACACAAACAGCTGGCAGGTCAGATGTGGCCCACTGGCTGTGGGCTGCTGACACACAGTGTAGATCTGTGAAAACTGCCCCCTACACCTGCACTCACACCTACTTTTCTTCTCATTATACAGCTGCACATGGACACCTCTCCTTATCAGCCACTCCTTTGTTGAAGAGTAGCTGATTCAGATCCCACTACTTAGATCCACTGAGATCTCCTCAGCCAGCCCTCTACTGAAGTACCCCGGGGTTGCTTCCTCTTTTTGCGGTGATTACAAACGGTGCTAGGGCAACATTTAGATAGACTGAGAGCTGGTGAAGGTGGGAGAGCCAGGCTTGCTTGTCCACAACTCTGTATCGGTGTCCAACACAAATGTTGCATAAATCAGTGATCTCTGGTCACTGGGGCAACCTCAGGACAAATTCCTAGTGCTTTCCCTGACCACCTGGCCTCCTGATTTGAACCCTCGGGGTTGTCTTGAGCCCTCTCCTCTCCTTTGAGCACACGGAGACACCACACGTGGTCAATTTCTGCTGCCGTGCAGCGTTTCTCCAGCCTGGGCCTGGGCTAGGAAGAGAAACTTCCTTGTTGGTCTTACCAGCTTTGGCTCTTTGAACTCCACAATGTTTTCTTGTTAGCGCCACTAGTTTGAACATTACCTTGTGCTGTGTCCCTGTGTGGCTTTGGTAATGCTCTGATTACAGACTCTCACCGTCTCACACCATCGACCACGCATTCACAGACTGCAGTCTGCCCTGCCTCAGTTTCCCAGCACTAACTCCCACAGGGGTAGGAGACGGAAGAACACTATTTGCCTATGATAAATCCCTCATTCTTGATTTGAACTAATAAAACTAATCATACTAACCATCACCATGATTATTCATAGTTGCTTTGAACTTGAAAACAAGAAGCAATAACAATATCATAATTATCCTAGCAGCTCTTACGCTATTCCCAGCAATACCTTGTATGGTCCACACATATTAACTAGCTTATTACATATACCATTGATAGTTAATTGAATGGTGTCCCGTCGAATGATACATCAACCCCGAACCCTAGCATGTGCTCTTATTTGGAATGAAGGCATTGCAGATCAAATTAAGGCGAGGGTCTGAAGATGAGCTCCCGCAGAATACGGTGGGTTCTCAGGCCAAGAGTGAGTGTCCTACTAAGAGACAGAAAAAGAAGACACAGAAACAAATGGGGAGATGGCCACGTGAAGTCATGGGCAGAGACGCAAGTCAGGTAGTCCCAAGGCAAGCAGTGTGTGAGGCATGGAAGCAATTCTGGTCCCGGGCCTCCAGGGAGAAAAACCAACCCTGCCAGTATCTTGATTTCTGATCTCTGTCCTCTGGAACTTCATGAGAGTAACCTTCTCATAATGTGGCTCTGAGCATCAAGTGCGTGGTAAATTTGGTGTGGCACCTCCAGGAAATGAGCACACCATCTGCTATGGTTTGACGGCGGCCTGTCCCCTCCAAAACTCACGTTGAAATGTGACTCCCAATGCAATGGGGCCGAGAAATGAGGCCTGTACGTGGGGTTAGGTCACTGGGAGGGATCAGTGCACTTGCCATGGGACTGAAGAGTCGCGGCAGGAGCAGGCTGTTAAAGAGCCAGGATCTCTTCTTCTTCTTCTTCTTTTTTTTTTGACAGGCAGAGTGGACAGTGAGAGAGAGAGACAGAGAAAGGTCTTCCTTTGCCATTGGTTCACCCTCCAATGGCCGCTGTGGCCATGGGGTGCAGGGCCCAAGCACTTGTGCCATCCTCCACTGCACTCCCAGGCTATAGCAGAGAGCTGGCCTGGAAGAGGGGCAACCGGGACAGAATCCGGCGCCCCGACCGGGACTAGAACCCGGTGTGCCGGTGCCACAAGGCGGAGGATTAGCCTAGTGAGCCGCGGCGCCGGCCAGGATCTCTTCTCCCAGGAGCTTGGCTCTGCTGCACGTGCCCCCTTGTCCGTCTGCTTTCTGGTCTGAGCAGAAGCAGCACGAGGCCCTCACCACACCACGGTCTTGGCTCTCCCAGCCTCCGTCTTCCCTTTACTAATTACCAGTCTCAAGGATTCTGTGACAGCCCCGGAAAGGGACTGAAACACCATGGCAGATGAGGAAACGGGAGCACTGAGAGGTTGAGGGACTCGCACAGGTGCTCCATGCACTTCAGTGATCACCACACAGCACTGGCCTCTGTGGGGGCTCAATTCCAGGAGTACCCATGGGTACCATATAAAATGGTATAATATTTGCATGGGACCTACACATGTCCTCCTATATACTTTACTTTAAAATTTTTATTTATTTATTTTGAAAGAATTAGAGAAAGAGAGAGAGAGAAATTAGTCTTTCCTCTGCTTGTACAACCTCCAAATGGCTGCAGGGCCCATGTACTTGGGCCATCCTCTGCTGCTTTCCCAGGCACATTAGCAGAGATGTACCGGAAGTGGAGCAGCCGGGACATGAACTGGCGCCCACACTGGATGCCTGTGTCGCAGGTGGCAGTTTTACATGCTACCCCATGATGCCTCCCTCACCCAATTCCTACACACTTTACGTAACCTCTATATAGCTTATTACACCCAATACAACGTAAGAGCTAAACAGCTGTTACATTGCACTGTTTGGGGAAACAATGTGAAAGGGAAAACAGTAGGTCCATGTTCTTTATCAAACACATTTTTGACAAATATTTTAGATCCCTGCTTGGTTAGAGTGGTGGCTACACAGGGCTGACTGTGCTAACTATTACTAGAGGGAGCAGGTGGAGGACCCAGGAAAAACCCAGGCCATGTGGATCCAGAATCTGGGCTCTTAAAATCAGGACTTGGAACTTCTCACCATGAAATGAAGTTCTTGGTGGACAAAGACAGGGCTCTCTCCTCGGGGCCAACCTTGTAAACACAGCAGGCACTCTGCAAGGATGCTGGGACTCCAGGAACCAGCTCTGACACACGGCACCAAGCTAAGTCCCATTCTCTTGGCTTACAGAGAGGGTCTGAACTACAGGAAGGAAAACACTGACCAAGGACGAGGGTAACGGACCTTGGACTTAGGGAGTGAGCCTGGGACCTCCTGCTTCTGATCTCCTCCAACAGACGAGATTTAACTCTCTCCTTACAGCGTTACAGGAGGATCAACTGACGCTAGGCAAGGTCGAGCAGCTTGGAAGGTCACAGAGGAAGCAAGGGGTACACCTCGCACTGGGGCCCAGGAGTCCGAGGCCAGAAATCATCACGCCAGGCCTGGCAGCTCTCTCAGCACCTCCCCGACCCCAGTGCCTTTCCCACGTCCGTCCATTTGTCACCAATGTCCCTGCTCTTGCACAAGCACCCCCTCTAAGTCCAACAGAAACTCAACCCTAAACTCTAAGCACTATGTACAAAGTGTGTTCCATGGTTTGGAAGGAGGGGCTTCTTAAGGGTACCTTGTTCAAACAGGGTGAAGAAAACTGAATCAGACAAATGAAGCCGCTTCCTGTGTAGCTATTCGAAGAGCTGGCAGGGAAACTCAATTGTACAGATCCAAATTTCAGCTGTCACTTACTAGCTGTGTGACCTAGAAGAAGTTCCTTTACCTCTCTGGGCAGCAAATCCCCCATGTGTAAAACAGCAATAATCTAACTCACCCCATGAGGGTTATTTTGTGACAAACAAACAAAAAAACTAAGTACAGCAATATTTACAGAGGCATCTGGCATGGAGTAAGCATTCAAGCAACCTCAGCTACTGTTAAGAGCTTGCATTACTGGAACCTTCAGAGCTTTTATCAGGCAAATGTTCATTTGGAGCCTTGGTGAGAGGACGTGGTGACGTCATGACGTTGCTAGGTTGATGGAACGGAACACATGGCGCATCCCAAATGCGCACCTCCCCAACATTCTGGAAGGTCCCACAAATCACCTGGGGCCGTCCTGGCCTCAGATGGGGCGTGTCCCAGGGTGTATTGCTGGAGACAGGTGGGGCTGCAGCTGGGGAGCGACCTTCTCAGCCCAGCCTTTCCAAACCCGTACTGCAGCAAAGCCGTAGCCAAGGGCACACAGGTGACAGACCAGTGTCACCCTCATTGACTGAAGCCAGCCAGCTGCTGTGCACCTCCACCTGTGCCTGTGCCGCTGCTCCAACCCTCCTCCCCCCACCGCCCTGGAGGGCTGCACAACACCCCTGCCCTCTCTGAGATTTGACAAGCATACAGCAAGCAGGCAGGAGCTGATCTTGCTGAAGTTCACAAGGAGCCCATGGCCGCCCCGGTTGTAGTCTCCGGATCCCATGAGCTCGTCACAGCCCCTGCATAATCGGCTCATCACTGCGACTTCTGCCAAGGGAAACCTTATTACCAGGGGAAATGCTGAGTGCGCACACTGGGAGCTTGGGAGCACAGAAAACTTTGTGAATAATTCAGGCGAATGGGCTGCTAACAGAAGCATTACAAGTGGGGATCCCAAGGGGAGCTTGACTGACTGTGAATGAATTCACAGCTTCTGGAGATTTCAGGAGATCTGAACACAATGGCCATAGGCTCTGGTGTCCCAGATGGGAGGGCTGTGGTTTTGTACACACCAGCTCCTCTGGTCCCAGCACTGGCAGGGCTTGGATGCCTGGGAGGTGGAGCCAAGATTCACCCAAAGCCATGCGGGACTCTGTATCCTGCGGCCCATGCCTCGTCTCCTTCCCTGCTGCAGCATCCGTCACCCCTGTCCTGCCCTGCAGTCTCCTTGCTGGGACTCTGGGACACACTGAGCTCGTGCCTGCCTCATGGCTTAGCGTTGGCTGTGTGCTCTGCTGAGCTTGGCTTTCCCTGGCACTCACGTCACTCACATCCTACTTTTAGTCTCCTGCCTAAGCCAGGTTTGAAGGGAGGGCTTCAGTCCCAATGGGCGCTCTCAGCCCTTGGCGCTGCCTGTGGTTGGAATCTGTGTTTCGTCATCTTTCTCTTACCGGATGCAACTCTTGCAGCCACAGCTGGACTCTGCCTTACTCCCTGTGAGAACTTCAATGCCCCTAACACTAGCAACTCACTAGTGTTGCATGGGCACAGGGTCTCTAACTCTGCAGCCCTGCTCCATCTTGGCCTTTGCAGCTTTTACAGGCTTCTGAGCTTCTTCGAGGCCGGCGGCTGCATTAGCCTCACAGGTGAGACAGGCAGGACGAAAGGAAGTGCGGACAGCTGCCTCAGGCCATGCTGCCAGGAAGTGGCAGAGCTGTCCAGAGAGAACACGCGGTGGGAGGACAGGCCCCACTCCACACACCGGGTCATCATGGTGACCAGTTCTGGGGAATGGAAAACCACCCTGTGGCTAAAGTACTTGTACCGTGGGCAGCAGGGAGAGCTCGGAACTAGAGAGAAGACGTGTGTTCATTGTACAAAAAGAAACTCTCACCTTCCAGAATCCTCCTTCTTACCAATTAGGTGTGGGCAAAGTAACCTTGTCCTGGAATCATCCAGAAAGCCACCACCTTGCAGGGCTAGGGCTTGGTCTCCTCTTCCAAAGTGGCTGAGCTGTGCCAGGCCAACCCTGTGGGCACCTGCAGACTGGATTTGGCTCTGTCCCCTCACACCCCTTCCAGAACTTTCTGCAGCCTCATCATGGTGCTTAGAGCTTCTGACCACTGGGAGTGAGCACTCCTTACCGGCAGCTGGGATTTGGATGGAGCAGTATAGCCACTGCTGACAGTCAAATACTCTGCCCTTCCCCTCTCCCCACCCTCCAACCTCCTGCTTGTGCTTCCTCTGGACAAACACCAGGACGCCAACTTCTGCAGCCCAGGGAGGCCAGTGGCCCGTGCAGCAGGGAGGAGCACAGATCTGCATGGAGATGGCCTGCTGCCAGCACCCAGGGCAGGGCTGGCTGCTCCTCTGTCTGGCTCTTCAGCCTCTTCCCCGTCTCCACCTGGCACTTCCGGCCACCCAGCCCTCGCTCGAGTACCATTACCACGGTGAAGTCTTCCACTGTCCCTTCTCTTGGAATGCAACATCTCTGAGTCTCAGGCAAGCCACCACCTTGCCCCTGAGAACGCCTGCTTTCCACCTACGTCTGCCAGCACACAGAGGGGCAAGGAGCACACAGGTGGGCTGGGGACAACTCACTGACTGTCTTGTCCAGTGCTGACCAGCGGTGTGTGTGGCCTTGCCCAGGGAATCACCTTCCTTCAGAGCTGGGACTGGTGTCCACTTTGCCCTGAGACAGAAACACAAACTACCCAAGCAGAGAAAGCAAAGACTATTTACGAGCGCTTGCACAGCAAGGGAATCCACCGCCACCACTTGATTTGTGGCAGATGCTCGGAGGCAGACAGGAGAGCGGGAAAGGGTTACAGTGGGGAAAAGGGAAGGCGTTGGGAGGGCCCTGACTGGCCTGAGGGTCCGGGACGCTGGACGCTGCCTAACTGGAAGGGGCCTCCCCCGGGACTGGCTAGGGAAGGGTCTCTGGCTTTCTCTGGCTGAGCAGACATTTCAATCAGAGACAAAAACTAAAGAAGCTGTCACCTATTAACCAAGTCCCTGCCGTTCTGAGCCAGTCATTGCGAGAATGACTGGCTTGCTGGATCGGCCCTGGAGACAGCAATCTGACTGGGAGCACGCTGGCTTCCTTGGCTGGTCACTGCGCATAATGGTTTCCTGGCCTGGCTGCTGTAGGTTGTGGGTCGAGTCCTGACCAGGTCAGGTCGTTGTCTGCAGATTCAGCCTCTCAGTGACAACCTAACCCGTGTCCCCAGGGCTGACCCAGAAACCCCTTCTGCATCTGTGACACCCCAGGCAAGTCTAATGCTTCATTTCTTCATCTGTGAAGCCCATGCCACGGAGATTAAGTCTGCGCAGACTCACCGTATTAACAGAGACCTAGAGTCTACTCCCAGAGGAAAGGGAGGTGTGAGTAGGACCGAGGACAGGTCTGTGTAATGGAAAAGTGACAGGGTGCATGGTCCCCAGTCTAGGCGGGGAGATTGAGTCTGGGGAGAGTCCTGGTTTTGCCATGGACCAGGTAAGGGACTCTGAGTAAATTTTACTCCAACATTCTAAGCCTTGTTTACAAAACTGAACACCTCTGCCCACCACCGCATCGACACGGTCTTAAACTGAAGCCGAGTGGAGCTGCAGTGAGCTTGCTCCTGTGGCTTCTTTTTATCTGTGCAAAGACCGACTGAAAAGGGCTCCCTGAATACTGAGCAGCGGGGCAGAGGAACCGCGGGATGCACAGGGACTCGGAGGCGCCAGCTTCCAAGGGTGGTGCCCAGAGTTGGGAGGGAAGTCCAGCAGGGGCCACAGGCAGTCATGTACTTAGGGACCTGGGTCCTGGGGTGGGCCCTGTGCTCAAGGCCGAGATTCAGAAACAAAAACCACACAGGCCCGTCCTCGAAGTGCCCACTCTGCAAGTGGCCCTGGCATTCTTCCCACCACGGGCCTCCTCTGCACCTGCAGTCCCATTCTCGCGAGTCTTGGCCACCATGCACCAAGGCCAGCCCCGCATCCACCCTGACTTTCTTCTGGAGAAGCAGGACCCCACCAGGGCTGCAGCGCCTGTGTGGATCCCTATTCCAAGCACATCTCCTGTCCCAATTTAGATCCGGATTGAAAAAGTTTAATTTAAAGGGCAGACCGGCAAATGACTGCATCAAAAGAGAACCAGGAAAACTCCACGGAATCATTACCATGGCAACCCAAGTTGCTAAAATTAACCGGAAGGAGGGTGATGGGAAAACTCCAGCTGCCCAGCCTTGGCGAGACCACAGCAGGAGCCATCCTGGCCTTGAGCCAGGGAGGAATCAGAGTGGTCCTGGAACCCATCTGCCAAGAGAGGCAGGAGGGCTCTAGGACCAGGAAATGCCAGTGGATAAGGGCTCTAAGATGGAATTCACAATGAGACTGGGGGTGGGGTAGGAATGTAGTGGGGGGAGAGAGTGAGCGAGCGAGCCCATAGGGGGCTCACCCTTGGGCATTCAAGCTCAACTCAGGGGCAGGTCCTGCCCATCCTGTTTCATAATATGGGACAAGTTACCACCATCTGCCCAGGCAGTGCCCCTGAGAACTGTGCACTCTGTCCTCCAACAGGTGCCCTGGGCCCTCAGTTAGAAGCTGAAGGGCAGCGTCTCAGAATGGCTGGCAAAGCCCGGGCGACCTCAGAGCTCTCGGAAGCCTGCTAACAGCCACTGCACACCCTCCGCGCCTGATGTCTGCTTCTGAAGAGGAAGCCCAGTGATAACCCAGGGAATTAGCTGGCTAATGGCCTCTCGGCTAAGACACAGGCCCAGGGCAGTGACAGAAGTGGCTGGAGGGTAGGGCACTTAATTGGCAATTTCAGGTAGACGAGAGTGTTTTTAATAGGTATTCGCATTGCTACCAAAGCCTGGTGTGGAGGGCAACTGGCAGCTAGGGCCCTGGTGGTCTTTTCAGAACTCTGCTGAATTGAGTAATTGCTTGAAAGTTGCCAGCAGAAGACTGCAGTGGAGGTGGGGAGTGGGAGTTCTTTACTACCTGTCCTCCTGCAGGACAACACACAAAATAGTGAAAACCAATGAGAGACAGCATGGGAAGGGTGTGGGATTCGGAAATGGGCTCATGTACTGGTACCCATGCTGTAATCGTTCTACCCATGAACGGGGAGCCCTCCGAGCCAACTCTCTCCTGAGCACAGTGACTGCAGCAGACCCAGGCTCCTTGCATGTGACATCCTGGGCTGCACCTGCAAGCAATGTGCTTAAAATGAATATATGTCCCTCTTGGATTTTGCTGAATAAGGAGAGCTGTACAGAATGACTGTTTCTATCGCTTACTGAAGCCATTTACCTGGAGTGTTTGGTGGAAGCAGCAAAATTTAAATGCTTAGCAGACACTCTTTGAACTCAATGGTCAGTGGTTTCTAGTCCAGTAATAAGGCTTGGCGAATTACAATGCAATGGTTTACTGAGGCTGCCGCGTCAGCGGCCAGGGAGAATGCTGTTAACTCAAGTGGGATGCAGGGAGCAGCGATGCTCTGACCAGTTTGTGAGTATGGGGTAATCACACACAAACAGCACTGCAGGACAAGGCGAACCCTGAAAACCAGCGAGAGAAAAACCTGCCTCAGGCTTG